>NC_029786.2:24992937-25023482 GCF_000816755.2 Arachis ipaensis | reverse complement strand
TCTCAAATTTCTCAAATTAAAATTTAAAATAATAAAATATCTGGCTGCAAGTAGGAACCTAATGACATCATACCCAGTCGAACAAAATGAGGAAAACCGATGGTAAATCCAAGATACAACAAGCGGCATGCACCTCACAATGTCAGTCACATCATGCCCAGCAGCGGTGCAGAGTGAGTGGTACGTGTGTGCCAGGAGTGTAGACCCCAAGACAATTGCCTGCAACGATCGAAATCCTCCAACAACAACAGCCATCTCAGAGGGACAAGTGTAGCTGACTTGTTCATGAAAAGAAACTCCCCCATAAGCATCATCAAGTAGCACCTGACATACTTACGAAGAATATCTGGATCTACCCAGTGGAATGTGTGAAACCTTGTTCCTCAGCCAGGTCATCCTCAAATCGAAAACCTACTTCCTGTCCTCTGGCTATGGTGGCAGTCTATCACCAAACAAATCCTTAACCCACTCCCATGTAGGGTGTCTATGGTACTGCTAGATGTCTCTGATATATCCCTCAATTGGCTTACTGTTAGTGCGCAGACCAACATAGTAAGCAACATCTTGAAGCGTAATGCTGACCTCATCCCATGGAAGGTAAAACTATGGGTCTCAAGCCTCCACCGCTCGGTAAATACAGAGATCAAGGAATAATCAAATATAAAATATCTTAGCTCTACTACATGTCTAAACTCAGCTTCTCTAATATAAGGCAATAAGACATCCGGCGAGGAGACAGACAAGGTCATACGACGTGACAATAGCAACCGAGGCCTCTGAAATAGTAGCAACATTAGTCTCACAAATTAATCTTATCTAACCCATTAGATAGGTTTAATATTTACTAAATATTCTAAACCTAGTACATAAATATTGTTAATGAAATATTATATTTCATGAATAGTATTTTTGTATAACAACTTTAATATTCATTATTAATATTCAAAGTATTAAATGAAATAAAGAACTTGAAGTAAGTTTTAAAAAATTAGTCATTCATGTTCGACTATTCTAACCTAACTTATGGTCTTTTAGATAATCTCAATTCAACAATTGATTAAAGCAAAAAATATAATCTAACAACCATTTTATTTAAAAAATATATTTATTTAACTTAACTAATATATTTTTTTAGGTTAAATAAAAATTATTTCTAAATACATAAACACGTACTTTAACTACCTATATCTTTTTATCCTAACATATTAATTTCAAACTAGGTAAGTATTTGAATAAAAATTTTAGCACTAACTTAAAATACCTATCGCGTTAGTTAAATTAACAAAGCCTAAATGCATAAACTAATTATTTACGCAAAATAAAAGAGAAAAATAAACTAATCTCCAAATTCAATGCTCCGGCTATGTGCCACGTCGCATTTAGTCCGTTGATGTTTCCGTCGCGCACATATTGTCGGGGGCCATCTCTACTTCAAGTACTCAAACTAAAGGTGTTAAAAGGTAACTAAACTTCAAAAAATACTTCAAATGATAGAAGATCTCAACTGCAGCTAATATATATAGACATATGATTATATTTCGGGTGCTGTGATTCCAATCCCATTATGAAAATATCCTGAGGCTGTGATCTTATTCTCTTTTTACGCGTATCTCGAGTACTGAGTATCTGTTTCTTCATATGTGTTGTATCCTGGGTGCATCTGGGATACGTTTAAATTATCGCGTGTCATAACCCGTGTGCTTAGTACCCAGGACATGCCCATACTTGAATTGGCCCTTTAGTATCCGAGATGTGGTATATTGTACATTTGAGTAATTACTCTGTGTTATGGATTTTCGTAAATAATATTATTTAATTAAATAAAAATATCTAAACTAAAGGATAATAGATTTTTTTAAATAAATAAATTAAATATTTTATTTACGGATGTTGGTAATTTATAGCGTATTTATCGATTTGTGTCACTTAACTTATCTTTTTACAGTATAAATGAAATAAGTTTGTGTAGAGATAAGACAAGTTTGCCATTGCACGTATCACATTTGTACACGTGTTATGTGAAGTAGAGTGATCGACACATATCACATTTACACTACTTGTTTATAGTGTAAATGAGATATACACAAACTTAATTATTTCGTTTACACTGTAAACAAGATATAGGATAACACATTTGCATGGTAAACAAGATAAAGTATGGTAAATTTTGAGCAGCTATAAAAGGATCTACAACTATTTGTGTTATCCATGAACATTTTACTTCTTCTTCTCCTCTCTTTCCTCAATAAATTTAGTAAAAATGTGTAGTGGTAGTAGATATATTGTTCTAAGTGTATATCCCAATTGTCATATGAAAAATAGTGACACGAGGGTTATATTTGAGTGTGGTAATCCTATTTTGTTGTGCACTCAGAGAGTAAACTCTTTGTTTGAGCTAAAGAGACTAATATTGAGGAACCTAAGTGCTAACGGGACAAAAGAGATTGGAAGAGTTGGGTATATGTTGCTAGCACTGATGGGCAATGGAGTATTTCGGTTTCGTCTATTTTGGCTCGATGGTGATGAGCATGTGTGCCTCATGTTTGATATCCACGAAAAAATCATGATGGAACAAGTGATGGAGCTTTCTCTGGAGGTTGGTGATGTTGGTAGTGGTGGTTTTCGCCACTTGAATTTTGTCCAAGACGACCCACCTCCTGTTCCACCACTGCTGCATTGTGCTAATCCAGTGGTAGACAAAGACGTGGACGGTGAGAAGTCTAATGAGAAGTATGTTGTTGATAGCAATGATAGTGGTTCTTCTGAGATGATGATGAGGTGGAGTTTGCACCAGAGACTCCGGTCGGTGCTTTAGTTCGGTATATTATGTCTGTTTGGAGTTATCATCTATACCTAGTCACTATCATACATTGGATCTAACCACGATGCATGAGGAAACTCTATTTTTCGATATGGGTGGGGATGATTACAACATAGGCGGTAATGTGGAGTTTTGCATTGGTCACAAATTCAAAAGCAAAGAGGCAGTCATGCAAAGTGTGAAGAATTATAGCATTCAGAGAAGTATTGAGTACCGAGTTATGGAGTCAGATCGATCAAAGTACCATGTGTGTTGCAGGCAATTTGCAGCAGGATGTCCATGGAATCTCTGTGTTGCGCTCTGACAGAATCTCGGATATTAGTAAGCCTTACTTTATATTGTAATGTATATTCTTATTTATCATGATTATTTTGGTTTTGAATGCCTACCAATTATATTTTCATTCGCTAGGGAGGTGCGTAAATTTGGTGGTCCACACACCTGTTTAGCCCCCACCATGTCTCAAAACCATAGACAGTTGGACAACAACCTAATATGTAATGTCATCTTTCCCCTAATACAGTCCAGCCCATCAGTTACTATCCCTATTCTACAAGGTGTAGTTAGGCAAAGCTATCACTTCAAACCCTCATACAGAAAGGTCTGAATGTCGAAGTAAAGGCAATTGCGAATATATACGGTGATTGGGAGGAGTTATATAATAAGGTTTCGAGGTTGCTTTAAGCATTGCAGAGTTGTTGTCCCAAAATAATATGTGATTTTAGGGTGGTACTGTACTATGATGGACACTTGGTGGTACGCGACTACAACCAATTTGATAAGGTGTTCTGGGATTTTCCTCCTTGTGTGGAGGCTTTCAAGCATTGTAAGCCCTTTTTTCTCCATCGAGGGCATGTATTTGTATGGTAAATATGGTGGTGTATTGCGAATTGTAGTAGCACAAGACAGTAATACTAACATCCTTCCTTTGGCATTTGCAATTGTCGAGTCTGAGACTTCGGATTCCTGGTCGTTCTTCCTTACTAACCTGGCACAAGACTTTGAATTCCTGGTCGTTTCAAATCTGCCAAGGGAAAGCGATATCTCATGAATGCTGCTTATAGTCCAAGCAAGATTGGGTATGAGTGGTACATGGATGCTTTGAGAGGTCTATCACGTGAGATGACTGACTGAGCTAGTAGATTCAACAAGAAAATATGGTTACAACATTGTGATAGCGGTCGCAGGTTTGGGCACATGATAACTAACCTCTCTGAGTGCATTCAAATGAGCATTTCTGGAGTTACAAAGGTCCAATTGATGCTCTCTCAACGGCGTTGGAAAGCTAACTTCCATATCTTTTCAGTAATATATAATAGTTTATACCTTTCTTTGGAAATGACTGCCCAAATTGGGCGTTGAACGCCCAACTTATCCCCTTTCTGGCATTCAACTCCCCAAGAGGACCTAAGCCAGCGTTGAACGTCCAAGACTGGCATTCAACACCACCAAGGGAGAATCAAAATAGCGTGGACAACTCCTAGTGGACGTTCAATGCCCACTCCTCCAAGTTGGACGCCAAACTCAACCCAAAGACCCACCAAGTGAATTTTCGCACCTTTAGCTTAGTTGATCTCATTTTTGTAATTTCTAATTATAATTAATATCTTTTTAGGTCTAGTTATAAATATAAATAGAAGATAGATCACCTTTGTTAAGAACTTTTGATCTTCAACTTCTCAGAACTATCTTTTCTGTAAATTATGTGCGGCTAAACCTCCTAGGTTAAGGATAGGAGCTCTGCTCATTTCTATGGATTAATACTATTACTTTTCTACTTTAATATATGTTTGATTCCATTTTATGGTGTATTTTCATTCTTCATCTTTATGAATCTGTGGTAGAACGACAGTATGACCCCTTGTTCTATATGAGTTCTTTACGAGTCCTGACCCAGAGAGTATTGAGCTACAGCTTGAGAGTACATCACAGGTTCCAACAAGTTACTTGGGCTAATTGGGATATGTGACATGAAATCTCGTTAGTCAGGGGCAATTGAGGTTCTTGTGGCTCCAAGGCTAGAATCATAGAGCATCATTCTCCGGCCTTGTCTGTGGCATTTTGAGTAGGATCATTAGATATTGAATTGCGTGCGCTTCTCCCTCTACCAAATTGACTGACCTGTTCGGGCATTTGATTTGGATCCGAGGAGATTAATGACCACGACCCATGGCTTAATCACTTACAGCCTTGTCATTGAATGAATCACTCATTGTTAAATTAGTCAGTAAGAAGTATCAATCCGGAAGAACAAGCATCTCCGAGGCCTTAATTGATTTCTTACTATTGTTTTTACGTCAATTCTTTATTTCTTTCGTTATTGTTTTGTTTATGTGCCTACAACAACAACCATCATCTTTTCTATTCACCTGACTAAGATCTGTAGGATAATCACAGCTTGCTCAATCCGGCAATCCTCGTGGGATTCGACCCTCACTCACTTGAGGTATTACTTGGACGACCCGGTGCACTTGCCGGTTCAGTTGTGCGAGTTACATTTTCGCGCACTGTAAGCCCCAGAACTTTTGAAAAAGGGCTATCATGAGCTAATTTCGAATTCAATATTTTTGTAGCTTTAATTTTATAAATTTCTTTATTAAAGATAATTAAAGCAAGTTTCGATTAATTAAATTTGAAATAAATTAAGATTATTATCCAATTTTACAATTATTGAATTATTTTCTATATTTAAATTATAAAGTTGGTAGTTATGAAATAATAAGAATTTTATATGATTTGGACTAGATAATTAATATTTAAAAATATTAATACTGCTGTTTTGGAAAATAAAGAAATTGATTATATTATTTCTAATTTTTGAATTTGAACATTTTATTGAAAATAATTTGTAAAATTGATGAACAAATAGTATTTTTTATACATTATTATTGTTGGATTAAAATTTATTTCTAATGACTATATTATTCCTATTTTTATTTGAAATTACCTAAACTACCCCTAACCCTAAATCTAACCCAACACCCACACACACTCACCAAACCCTAGCCACCCCTAAACTCACACAGCAGCAGCTGCTATCAGAATGAGACAAAAAAGGAAAGAAAGGGTTAGGAGGAAAACGGGAAGAAGGAGGGGGAAGAGAGGAGGAACGATGCTGGCGAGGTGCCCACTATCGCCGCCGCTGCGTTGTCGCTGGGTCTTGGAGGAAGGCCATGCCTTGAGCTGTCGCCGTCGATCCACTACGAGCCGTCATCGCAAGCCAGGTCCGAGGCGAGAGAGAGAGGAAGCCATGAGGAAGAAGGGAAGGAGAGGCGAAGGATCGTGCCGGCGTCGCGCCTCACCCCTGGGCCGCGTCCCGCTATCACTGCCGTCACTCCTGGTCACTGTCGAGCTTGCCATCGAAGACGCCGCCTGTGCTGCCAGATCTATCGCGCCACTGACCGCTACCGTTCCATTGTTGCCATTAATGGGGTTTCGCCAGGAGAGGGGAGACGCACCAGGAGGAGCCTGACGTGCGTGAGGAAGAAGGGGAGAGGTCCAACGTTGAGATAGTTCCTGTCACCGCCGTCTACCTCTGTCACTGCTGATCTGCTGCTCTGTGGTGCTTAGCTGGAGCTTCTGTTACTGTTACCGGAGATCTGTGGTTGCCGGAAGACACCATTGTTGTTGCTGCCGAAGGAGGAGGAAGCCTTGCCGCTGTTTTGGCCGTCAGGAGCAGTCCTGTGGCCACCGGAACCACCGCCGGGGATGCCGCTACTTGGCTCAGTCACTTCTTCTTAGTTGCGGTAAGGGTCTTGTTATTAGCTTTGGTCTTTTTTGAATTCTGGAAATACTGTAGTCACTGAAAGTTGCTGCAGCCGCCGTCTGGGTCACGTGGAGGGAGGAAGAGCCGCGAGGTGTCGCCACACCTTGCCTCCGCTGCCTTTGTCGCCAGAAACAGCCACTGAGTCCTCTGTATTGGTAAGCATTTCTGATTCGAAAGGCCTTTGTCACTGCCCTGTAAACTTATGCTGAGGCGTTGCGGTGTTGTCCATCATAGGTTTGTGTATTCATACTTGCATTCCGTGCTCGGAGTTTGTAGCTGCCTCGTTTTGTCATTTCAGTAGGTAATTATGTTTCGGGAATCCCCGCGTTAGTGTTCTGTACCTGTATTAAAACCTTTACGATATTAATGTTCTTAGGATTTAGTAACCGAGGTTGCTTGTTATGATTTTGAGCTGTTTATGCTGCTGCAAAAGTGTGTGGGGCTGTGCTTTGAAGCTACCATTGATTTTGGGTCGAGACGAAGGATTTCTGAGAAGCATTCGGGTTATGGTTTCAATTTGTTGAGGTAGGGGCGTTTTTAGAAAAGTATATTTTATAAAGTGGAATTATTATATATAGATATTATGTGGTAAAAATGTACCCTTGAGTGATTGTATATGTCTTATGTAATGTTGGTTGTCTTGGATGAATATGAATGCTTGGTTGATTTGATTATTATTTGGTTTTGTGAAACGGACGGTTTTGAAGTGTTTCTTTAAAGTTGATTCTTTAAAGTTTTAAATCAAGTTTAATCCGTTGGAAAATTGATTTGAGTTTGATTTGGTTTTCCTGAAATATGAAAATGGAAATGCACCTTTGGATTTAGTTGGATTTTGAGCTGATTTGGTTTTGAACCCTTTAAAGAGGGTTGTGGAATGGTTTGGATGGGACCCGGAAAGGGTGGCAGAGTCCATGTTTTAGGGGAGGTGTTGCCGAAATTTCTGTAAAAATCCAAGGTTCTATTTGAAATGTTATTTGGACAATTATGAGTTTAAGACTTGTACTATTTTACTTGAACTATTTACAAAGGTGAAGAATTGTGTTTCAGAATGAATTATTGAAAAGAGAACTATGACTCAGCTTTGTTTCTTAAGGAAAGTATTTTTACCCTTGGGTGCAAGGCATTTAGAAGGGGCTTGTGTATTAAGCTGTTTTAAAGGTGAAAAGGTTTATCTCTTTGAAATTAACTTGAGGAGTTCAATTGGAGGAATTTCAGTGGTTTTGAAAGAACTTGAATCTTGATTGACAAACCTTCTTTTTACGACATTTTGGGATAAGTTTAAAGTATCCTTTAAAGTTCGGGTTTAGAAAAACTAAAATAATTTCTGAGCCGTTGGGAACGTTTCAGATTTTTAGCATGGGATTGAAATTAGTTTTAGTTTAAGTAAAAGAAAGGATTTCGAAAATGTGGTTAGATTAACGGATTACACGACTTGGTTTGGCTTAAATTCTATTCCTATTTTTATTTATTCGAGTCATGAAAATTAAGGTTTTACAGATTTTTTAAATGAATTTGAGGAAATTAATTATGTTATTCTCCCCTAAAGACTTGAGACTCTGCCGAGGAACTTTTGTTACAAAATCCTGTTTTTGGATGGGTGATTTTGAATATTTCAGAAGAGACCTTTAATTTGCCATGGTTTTGGCAATTTTGGAAAGAGGATGCCGAGGGTGGCTCTATTTTGAAAAGGGAACCTACTTTGAGTAAAAGTGGCTTATGAGTCTGAAATGATTTGAGGAATGGGAATTTTAAAGCCAGGGCTGAAAAAAATTGATTTTTGACTTTAAGGTAAAGTGAATTGAGAAAAAGTGATTTATGGCTTGAATGATGATTTTATGAGTTTTATGATGTTAGATGGTGGAGGTGCTATTATATTATGAGCCGGAATGGCTGTGTATGATAATGAATTATGGCTGATTGCGGAACATGTTATGAGCCGGATGGCTGACTATGAATCATGAATTTAAGCCGGATGGCTGAGATAAATGTTGATTTATGGCTGAGAATAAATGCATATATGCTGAGTTATTGATATTGTGATTGTTACACTCCACCTATCTGAGATACGAGTTTTCCTGGGTGAAAGCAGTGGCTAGTCACCACGTGCTCCAGGTGGAGACTCGATACTCTGTTGACCCTATGTCGTAAGTGTGGCCGGACACTATGAAAGTTCCGGATGAGCTCGCCCCCGTGAATGTATACCAGTGAGGGTGTTGGATGTGAATTATGATTATGATTGTGAATAACTCGAGTTGGGGATGCACGACAGAGGGTTAGTCCTATGGTTAGCTACCAAGACTTATCGGGTTGGCTTAATAACCGACAGATGATATCATCAGCCACTAGGGTAGGCATTCATCATATGCATCTATGTGACATTGTTTGGGTGTGCATATTGTACTTGGTTTGCCTTTGTGATTAATTGTGGTTAACTGCTAGTTGCCCTACTTGAAGTAATTGTTTGTTTGTGCTTGAACTTTCCTACTTGTATTTGTGACTGGGATTCTGTTGGACTGTGGTGACTGGTTGTTGTTTGGATTGTTTGGGCCTAGGGCCGTGGTTGATCATGAGGTGGGCCGAAGGCCATGTCTGGTTGATGTTTCTGGTTTAGAAAAGTATGAAAAACTAATTTGGTTCAGCATAGATAAACCTTTTGAAAGGCTTTTGAATTTTTTAAGAAATGAACAGTTTCCTCTTTCAGAAAAGATTTCAGATATTTTTTTATATTGTAAAAATTTGCTTTGAAAGAATGCATAAGGCGGTTACTAATCACTGTAGCGATTTTATCTCGCGTATCCTATTATAGTAATTCTGCAACCCTATAGTGAGAACCCTTTCGAGGATGATGTTCTCACTCCCCTACAAGTCTTTTCTTTTCAAGTTACGGATGATGAAGTTTGGAAGAGCTTATTTCTTTTCTGTTAGACGATACTTCTGTATTGTTTTAGTATTTATGTTTCCCTCGCCTTATTCATTATGCATTCTGTAAGAGGGATAGAAGTTGTATTAGTAATGCTTGTAAAATTATTAATATATATATACATTTAAATGTATTCTTTGTGGGTTTTGTAAGTGTGTTGTATGTATGGATGTACGTTACTTAACAAAAAGGTATTTTGGAGTGGTTATACGGTTTAAAGTATTAAACAGGCTCATATTTTAGTATTAAATACGGTAAGAGTCATCGTAATACCCGAGCTATCAGAGTGGCGCAGCTGGAAGTGTGACATTTTGATAGTTAGGGTGTTACACGCACCACCTGTTCATCCAGTGTACATGCAAGAGATTGTGTTCAAGGTGTACAAGGTTGAGTTTCCCCTGATACCAGACGAGAAGCTACGGCCAGAGTGGTATAAGACATGTTTACATCCTAATCCCGCCATGCATAGGAAAGCAACCGACAGACCAGTTTCCATGAGGTTTTGTAATGAGATGGTTGAGGTTGAGCACCAAGAAAAATGGTGTGGGCTATGCAGGCAAATTGGCCATACTTGGAAAGGCTATCCCAATCAACCCACAAGGGATAACTAGCTGTGTCTTTTGGTGTATTTTGTTTATTCTAGTCTTTTCTTATATTCCTATGACTTCATTATCTTATTTGTTTTGTTTATTTCGTTAATTACAAATTGAATGCAAAAACTGAATTAAAAATCGACATTCTTCATTCAAGTATACTTGAAAATAGTTACTAGACTACCATAGGATAGATAATAACAAATGATACATAAATTCAAATTCAAATAAGCATCTCCATTCCTACCATTGGGGCAAACATCTTTGAGTTGAAGTCTCAACTGGTCACTCTGGTACAACAGAATTGCCAGTTTCATGGACTTCCACAAGAAGATCCTAACAAATTCACATCTGACTTCTTGTAGATATGTGACACTGTTAAGACTAATGGAGTAAATCCAGAGGTTTACAAGCTCATGCTCTTTCCCTTTTCTGTAAGAGACAGAGCAAGGCTATGGTTGGATTCTCAGCCTAACGAAAGCTTAGACACATGGGAGAAGATGGTCAATGAATTCTTGACCAAATTCTTTCCACCTCAAAAGCTGAGCAAGCTTAGGGTGAAAGTACAAACCTTTAGACAAAAAGAGGGTGAATCCCTCTATAAAGCTTGGGAAAGATACAAGAAACTGATCAGGAGATGTCCTCCTGACATGATTTCAGATTCGGCCATGCTATACATTGGTGCACGAAATCGTGATCGTTCATTCCTTGGTAACGGCATCAAAAACTTGGTACGCACGTTCATAATCTTAGTTCTTTGTCACAACTTCACACAACTAACCAGCAAGTGCACTGGGTCGTCCAAGTAATAAACCTTGCGTGAGTAAGGGTCGATCCCACGGAGATTGTCGGCTTGAAGCAAGCTATGGTCATCTTGCAAATCTCAGTCAGGCGGATTCAAATGGTTATGGTGAATTGATAATTAAAATATAATTAAAATATAAAATAGGATAGAAATACTTATGTAATCCATTGGTGAGAATTTCAGACAAGCGTGTGGAGATGCTTTGTTCCTTCTAATTCTCTGCTTTCCTATTGCCTTCATTCAATCCTTCTTACTCATTTTCATGGCAAGCTGTATGTTGGGCATCACCGTTGTCAATGGTTACATCTCGTCCTCTCAGTGAAAATGGTCTAAATGCGCTGTCACTGCATGGCTAATCATCTGTCGGTTCTCGATCATGCTGGAATAGGATCCAGTAATCCTTTTGCGTCTGTCACCACGCCCAGCACTCGCGAGTTTGAAGCTCGTCATAGCCATCCCTTCCCAGGTCCTACTCGGAATACCACTGACAAGGTTTAGACTTTCCGGATCTCGAGAATGGCCGTCAATAATTCTAGCCTATACCACGAAGACTCTGATCGTGAATCAGGAGGCTAAGAGATATGCATTCAAGCTTGTTTTCATGTAGAACGGAAGTGTTTGTCAGGCACGCGTTCATAAGTGAGAATGGCGATGAGCGTCACATAATCATCACATTCCTCATGTTCTTGTGTGCGAATGAATATCTTAGAGAAGAAATAGGCTTGAGTTGAATAGAAAAACAATAGTACTTTGCGTTAATTCATGAAGAACAGCAGAGCTCCACACCTTAATCTATGGTGTGTAGAAACTCTACCGTTGAAAATACATAAGAACAAGGTCCAGGCATGGCCGAATGGCCAGCCTCCATGATCTCAGAACTAAACGTCCGGAGATGAAAATACAATAGTAAAAGGTCCTATTTATAATGAACTAGTTACTAGGGTTTACAGAGATAAGTAAATGATGCAGAAATCCACTTCCGGGGCCCACTTGGTGTGTGCTTGGACTGAGCATTGAAGCTTTCATGTGTAGAGACTTCTTTTGGAGTTAAACGCCAGGTTGTAACCTATTTCTGGCGTTTAACTCTGATTTGCAACTTGTTTCTGGCGTTTAACGCCAGAATAGGGCAGAAAGCTGGCGTTGAATGCCAGTTTGCATAATCTAAACTCAGGCAAAGTATGAACTATTATATATTTTTGGAAAGCCCTGGATGTCTACTTTCCAACGCAATTGAGAGCGTACCATTTGGGTTTCTGTAGCTCCAGAAAATCTATTTCGAGTGCAGGGAGGTCAGAATCCAACATTATCTGCCGTCCTTCTTCAGCCTCTGAATAAGATTTTTGCTCAGGTCCCTCAATTTCAGCCAGAAATTACCTGAAATAACAGAAAAACACACAAACTCATAGTAAAGTCTAGAAATGTGATTTTTATTTAAAAACTAATAAAAATATACTAAAAACTAACTAAATCATACTAAAAGCTATGTAAAAACAATGCCAAAAAGCGTATAAATTATCCGCTCATCACAACACCAAACTTAAATTGTTGCTTGTCCCCAAGCAACTGAAAATGAAATAGGATAAAAAGAAGAGAATATACTATAAATTCTAGAATATCAATGAAACTTAGCTCCAATCAGATGAGCGGGACTAGTAGCTTTTTGCCTCTGAACAGTTTTGGCATCTCACTTTATCCTTTGAAGTTCAGAATGATTGGCATCTATAGGAACTCAGAATTTAGATAGTGTTATTGATTCTCCTAGTTTAGTATGTTGATTCTTGAACACATCTACATTATGAGTCTTGGCCGTGGCCCTAAGCACTCTGTTTTCTAGTATTACCACCGGATACATACATGCCACAGACACATAACTGGGTGAACCTTTTCAGATTGTGACTTAGCTTTGCTAGAGTCCCCAGTTAGAGGTGTCCAGGGTTCTTAAGCACACACTTTTTTTACTTTGGACCTCGACTTTAACCGCTCAGTCTCAAGTTTTCACTTGACACCTTCACGCCACAAGCACATGGTTAGGGACAGCTTGGTTTAGCCGCTTAGGCCAGGATTTTATTCCTTTAAGCCCTCCTATCCATTAATGCTCAAAGCCTTGGATCCCTTTTTTATTTTACCCTTGCCTTTTGGTTTAAAGGGCTATTGGCTTTTTCGGCTTGCTTTTTCTCTTTCTTTCTTTTTTTTTTCTTTCGCCTTTTTTTTCGCAAGCTTTTCTCTATTCACTGCTTTTTCTTGCTTCAAGAATCATTTTTATGATTTTTCAGATCATCAAATAACATTCTCCTTTTTCATCATTCTTTCAAGAGCCAACAATTTTAACATTCATAAACAACAAATTCAAAAGACATATGCACTGTTCAAGCATTCATTCAGAAAATAAAAAGTATTGTCACCACATCAAAATAATTAAACTAGTTTCAAGGTTGAATTCGAAATCATGTACTTCTTGTTCTTTTGTGATTAAAAATATTTTTCATTTAAGAAAGGTGATGGATTCATAGGACATTCATAGCTTTAAGACATAGACACTTAGACACTAGTGATCATGTAATAAGACACAAACATAAATAAACATAAAGCATCGTAGACGAAAAACAGAGAAAAAAAAATAGACAAAGAGATTAAGGAACGGGTCTACCTTAGTGAGGGTGGCGTCTTCTTCCTCTTGAAGAACCAATGGTGCTCTTGAGTTCCTCTATGTCTCTTCCTTTCCTTTGTTGCTCCTCCCTCATGACTCTTTGATCTTCTCTAATTTCATGGAGGAGGATGGAATGCTCTTGGTGCTCTACCCTTAGTTGTCCCATGTTGGAACTTAATTCTCCTAGGGAGGTATTAATTTGCTCCCAATAGTTTTGTGGAGGAAAGTGCATCCCCTGAGGCATCTCAGGGATTTCATGATGAGAAACTTCCTCATGCTCTTGTTGAGGTTCATAAGTGGGCTCTCTTGCTTGCTCCATCCTTTTCTTAGTGATAGGCTTGTGAGATGAATCTTTTCATCTCCCATGACTCAGAGGTGAAAGCTTTTGCCTTCCCTTTCATCTTTCTAGAGGTTTCTCTGGCCTTAGGTGCCATAAATGGTTATGAAAAAACAAAAAGAAACGCTTTTACCACACCAAACTTAGAAGGTTTGCTCGTCCTCGAGCAAAAGAAGAAAGAGGGGAGTAGAAGAAGAAGAAATAGAGGAGATGGAAGGGGTTTAGTGGTTTGGCCAAGGGGGAGAAGTAGTGTTTGTGATATGTGGAAAAGAAGGAGTGAAGGGGGTTTTTATATAGGAGTGGAGATAGGGGTAGGTTCGTGTATTTGGGGTTGGGTTTGGGAGGGATTGGTGAAGGGTATTTGGGGAAGAGTGTTATGAAAAGGTGGGAGAGAGAGAGAGGTAGGGTAGGTGGGATCCTGTGGGGTCCACAGATCCTGAGGGGTCAAGGACTTAGCATCCCTGCTCCAATTAGGCGTGCAAAACGCCCTTGTAATGCATGTCTGGCGTTAAACGCCAGCTTGCTACTTGTTTCTGGCGTTTAACGCCAATTCCATGCTCTGTTCTGGCGTTAAACGCCAGTCTGGTGCTTGTTTCTGGCGTTTAACGCCAGCTTGATGCTTCTTACTGGCGTTTAAACGCCAGTAAACTCTTCCTCCAGGGTGAGCTATTTTTAATGCTGTTTTTCATTCTGTTTTTGATTTTTCAGTAGTTTTTGTGACTTCACATGATCATAAACCTAAAGAAAACATAAAATAGCAATGGAAAATAAATAGATATAATTAAATAACATTCACATCAATCACAGCTTTTGCTGTGGCTAGGAAGGGTCTTCCAAGGATGATGGATTCATCCTCATCCTTCCCAGTGTCTAGGATTATGAAATCAGTAGGGATGTAAAGGCCTTTGACCTTCACTAGTACGTCCTCTACTTGTCCATAAGCCATTTTCATGGATTTGTCTGCCATCTCTAATGAGAATTTGGCAGCCTGTACCTCAAAGATTCCTAGTTTCTCCATTACAGAGAGTGGCATTAAGTTTATCCCTGACCCCAGGTTACACAGAGCCTTCTCAAAGGTCATGGTGCCTATGTTACAGGGAATTAGGAATTTACCATGATCCTATTTTTTTTGAGGTAAAGTGTGCTGAACCCAGATATTTAGTTCATTAATGAGCAATGGAGGCTTGTCCTCCCAAGTCTCATTACCAAATAGCTTGGCATTCAGCTTCATGATTGCTCCTAAATACTGGGCAACTTGCCCTTGAACAATGTCTTCATCTTCTTCAGAAGAAGAATAGTCATCAGAGCTCATGAACGATAAAAGGAGGTTCAATGGAATCTCTATGGTCTCTAGATGAGCCTCAGATTCCTTTGGTTCCTCAAAAGAAAACTCCTTATTGGTCAGTGAATATCCCAGGAGGTCTTCCTCACTAGGATTCACTTCTTCTTCCTCCTCTCTGGGTTCGGCCACACCAAGTAAGGTTATGGCCTTGCACTCTCTTTTTGGATTCTCTTCTGTATTGCTTGGGAGAGTACTAGGAGGAGTTTCAGTGACTCTTTTACTCAGCTGGCCCACTTGTGCCTCCAAATTTCTAATGGAGGACCTTGTTTCATTCATGAAACTTAGAGTGGCCTTAGATAGACCAGAGACTATATTTGCTAAGCTAGATGGATTCTGCTTAGAATTCTCTGTCTGTTGCTGAGAGGATGATGGAAAAGGCTTGCTATTGCTAAACTTGTTTCTTCCACCATTATTAAAGCCTTGTTGAGGCTTTTGTTGATCCTTCCATGAGAAATTTGGATGATTTCTCCATGAGGGATTATAGGTGTTTCCATAGGGTTCTCCCATGTAATTCACCTCTGCTATTACAGGGTTCTCAGGATCATAAGCTTCTTCTTCAGAAGATGCTTCTTTAGTACTGTTGGATGTAGCTTGCAATCCATTCAGACTCTGAGAAATCATATTGACTTGCTGAGTCAATATTTTATTCTAAGCCAATATGGTATTCAGAGTATCAATCTCAAGAACTCCCTTTTTCTGAGGCACCCCATTGTTCACAGGATTCCTCTCAGAGGTGTACATGAACTGGTTATTTGCAACCATTTCAATGAGTTCCTAAGCTTTTACAGGGATTTTCACGTGAAGAGATCCTCCTACAGAATGGTCCAATGACATCTTTGATAATTCAGACAGACCATCATAGAATATATCCAGGATGGTCCATTCTGAAAGCATGTCAGAAGGACACTTTTTGGTCAGTTGCTTGTATCTCTCCCAAGCTTCATAGAGGGATTCACCTTCTTTCTGTTTGAAGGTTTGAACATCCACTCTAAGCTTGCTAAGCTTTTGAGGAGGAAAGAACTTGGCTAAGAAAGCCGTGACCAGCTTATCCCAAGAGTTCAGGCTATCTTTAGGTTGAGAGTCCAACCATATTCTAGCTCTGTCTCTTACAGCAAACGGGAAAAGCATAAGCTTGTAGACCTCGGGATCAACCCTATTGGTCTTAACAGTATCACAAATATGCAAGAATTCAGTTAAGAACTGAAAAGGATCTTCTGATGGAAGTCCATGAACTTGCAATTCTGTTGCATCAGAGAAACTAATTGAGGCTTTAGCTCAAAATTGTTTGCTCCAATGGCAGGGATTGAGATGCTTCTTCGATGTAAGTTGGAATTTGGTGCAGTAAAGTCACCAAGCATCTTCCTTGCATTGTTGTTGGGTTTGGCCATGTCTCCTTCTTTTTCAAAAATTTCTGTCAGATTTTCTCCAGAAAGTTGTGCTTTAGCTTCCCCCAGCTTCCTCTTCAGAGTCCTTTCAGGTTCAGGATCAGCTTCAACAAGAATGTTCTTATCCTTTCTCCTGCTCATATGAAAAAAAAGAGAACAGAAAAGAAAATATGGAATCCTCTATGTCATAGTATAGAGATTCCTCATATGAGTATAAGAAGAGAAGAATAGAAGAAGGAAAAGATAAGAATTCGAACACAGAAGAGAGGAGTAGGTTCGAATTTTTGAGTGAAAGAGGGGTGTTAGTAGATAAATAAATAAATAGAAGGGGATGAGAGAGAGAAGAATTTGAAAATTAAATAAAATAAAATAAGCAAGCTATGGTCATCTTGCAAATCTCAGTCAGGCGGATTCAAATGGTTATGGTGAATTGATAATTAAAATATAATTAAAATATAAAATAGGATAGAAATACTTATGTAATCCATTGGTGAGAATTTCAGACAAGCGTGTGGAGATGCTTTGTTCCTTCTGATTCTCTGCTTTCCTATTGCCTTCATTCAATCCTTCTTACTCCTTTCCATGGCAAGCTGTATGTTGGGCATCACTGTTGTCAATGGCTACATCCCGTCCTCTCAGTGAAAATGGTCCAAATGCGCTGTCACTGAATGGCTAATCATCTGTCGGTTCTCGATCATGTTGGAATAGGATCCAGTAATCCTTTTGCGTCTGTCACCACGTCCAGCACTCGCGAGTTTGAAGCTCGTCACAGCCATCCCTTCCCAGGTCCTACTCGGAATACCACTGACAAGGTTTAGACTTTCCAGATCTCAAGAATGGCCGCCAATAATTCTAGCCTATACCACGAAGACTCTGATCGTGAATCAGGAGGCTAAGAGATATGCATTCAAGCTTGTTTTCATGTAGAACAGAAGTGTTTGTCAGGCACGCGTTCATAAGTGAGAATGGCGATGAGCATCACATAATCATCACATTCCTCATGTTCTTATGTGCGAATGAATATCTTAGAGAAGAAATAGGCTTGATTTGAATAGAAAAACAATAGTACTTTGCATTAATTCATGAAGAACAGTAGAGCTCCACACCTTAATCTATGGTGTGTAGAAACTCTACTGTTGAAAATACATAAGAACAAGGTCCAGGCATGGCCGAATGGCCAGCCTCCATGATCTCAGAACTAAATGTCTGGATATGAAAATACAATAGTAAAAGGTCCTATTTATAATGAACTGGTTACTAGGGTTTACAGAGATAAGTAAATGATGCAGAAATCCACTTCCGGGGCCCACTTGGTGTGTGCTTGGACTGAGCATTGAAGCTTTCATGTGTAGAGACTTCTTTTGGAGTTAAACGCCAGGTTGTAACCTGTTTCTGGCGTTTAACTCTGATTTGCAACTTGTTTCTGGCGTTTAACGCCAGAATAGGGCAGAAAGCTGGCGTTGAACGCCAGTTTGCATCATCTAAACTCGGGCAAAGTATGGACTATTATATATTTATGGAAAGCCCTGGATGTCTACTTTTCAACGCAATTGAGAGCGTGCCATTTGGGTTTCTGTAGCTCCATAAAATCCATTTCGAGTGCAGGGAGGTCAGAATCCAACAGCATCTGCCGTCCTTCTTCAGCCTCTGAATCAGATTTTTGCTCGGGTCCCTCAATTTCAGCCAGAAATTACCTGAAATTATAGAAAAACACACAAACTCATAGTAAAATCCAGAAATATAATTTTTATTTAAAAACTAATAAAAATATACTAAAAACTAACTAAATCATACTAAAAGCTATGTAAAAAACATGCCAAAAAGCGTATAAATTATCCGCTCATCAGACATCTTCTATGATGGTCTAGTTGAGGCATCCAAGATGTCATTGAACCACTCTACAGGTGGATCTCTCCACTACAAGAAGACGCCTGAAGAGGCGCAGGAGCTTATTAACATGGTTGCCAACAACCAATACATGTACACATATGAGAGAAACCCTGTGAACAATGGGGCTGCCTAGAAGAGAGGTGTCTTGGAAGTAGACACCTTGGATTCCATCTTCGCTCAGAAAAATCTCATGTTTTAGCTGATCAATGTGATCTCTCAGTATTTGAGTGGGATGCAGAGCTCAGATGCCTACTGTCCAAAAACAGCGTATGAATTGAACGCTGGTGATAACACCCAGACCACCATGGAGGAGGTGAACTACATGAGAAACTCCTCCGGATTAGGGATGGAGGAACCACCCTAACTTTGGGTGGAAAGATAAGTAGAAGCCTCAACAAAGCTTCAATAATAATTGGGATGGAATGAACCAGAACCGGTTCAACAACAGACCATTCTAACTCTCTCAGCAACAGATGAAGACTCCTACACAGAGACTCTCTGACCTGGCCACCATTGTCTCTAACCTCTCCAAGACCACGCACAGTTTCATGGCAGAAAATAGGTCCTCTATTAGAGTGCAAGGCCCTCACTGTAGAGGTTGTGGCTGAACCCAAAGAGGAGCTTGCTATTGAGGAACTCAAGGAGATCAGAGCTCATCAGGAGCCTGGGAACGTCACCATGCATGCCCCTATGTAGATAGAGGAGCCTGAAGAATATCCCTCTTTAAACGAGCAAGAGGAGCCTAAGGAGGAGTAACTTGCTCGGTACCTGGCAATTTTCCGGAAGCTGAAGGCCAATTCCTCTGAGGCAAAGGAATTGGAGAAGGAATCCCCTTCTATGGAGTGCTTGAAAGCCTCAAAGGGAGATGGGACTATGGCGCTGACCAAGGAGTGTAGTGCCTTAGTCCAAAAGAAGCTTCCTCAAAAGCTACCTAATCCCGGAAGCTTCCTGATTCCCTGCACTATTGGGACCATCACCTTTGAGAAGGCACAATGTGACCTTGGCTCAACCATCAACCTCATGCCTCTCTCTGAAGAGGCTGGGAATTCAAAAGGTGCAGCCTGCCAGGATCTCATTAGAGATGGCAGACAAGTCCTTGAAACGGGCATATAGTATGGTGGAAGACGTTCTTGTGAAGGTTGAAAACCTTTACCTCCCTGGTGATTTTGTTATCTTAGATACTAGGGAGGACATAGATGCTTTAATCATTCTTGGAAGGCCTTTCCTTGCTACTGCTAAGGCCTTGATAGATGTGGAAAAGGGAGAGCTAGTTCTGAGGTTGTGGGAAGATCATATCTTGTTCAAGATCCCCAACCCTCAGTCTCCCTTTGACAAAGGAGGTACCATTGTGCAACATGTAGTGTTTTAGCCTTCTCTCACAGTACAGAGTTTTATAGATCCCTAGACATCAATTCTAAGTTTGGTGTTGGGCTTCCATCATCATCTACTGAGAAAGGAGGTATTAAGAAGAAGGTACCTAAAGGCTGGAGGGACAAGAAGATTTCCACTGAAAGCCTCTCACATGGCATGAGAGTTGTCTTCTGGTGCGGAATTTATAACCCAGAAACTAACCGGCAAGTGCACCGGGTCGTACCAAGTAGTACCTCAAGTGAATGAGGGGTCGATCCCACAAGGATTGATGGATTAAGCAACAATGGTTAAGTGATTTACTTAGTCAGACATACAGAAAATGATGTTTTGAGAGTTCAATTTCATTAAACAGTAATTCAGAGAATCAGAAGCAAGCAGTAAACAAGTTGTGAATAATATATAGAGAAACAGTTAAGGCTTCAGAGATATCTATCTTTCGGATTGACATTTCTTACTAACTATTTTAATCATGCAAGATTCAATTCATGGCAAACTATATGTGACTAAACCCTAATTCCTTAGACCTTTTTAGTCTCCTCTAACCTTCATCAACCGCCAATTCCTTGGTCACTTAATTCCAATTAGAGGGTGAAGTTCAATTCTAGTTATATGCCATAAAAACCCTAAGAACCCCAAATATAAGAGGATTATATGTCACGTATCCCGTTAAGTCCAGATAATTAGTAGTTTAAGAGAAATTGTTTTCAAGCCGTTGTTCAAGTAAAGAGCTTTTCTAAGTTATACAAGAACTCAATTAGAACCAAGGTCATACTTCCGTTCCACCTAGATTCATAAAATAAAGAACGAAAACAATTCTTGAAATAGAAATCAATACATGAATTAAAATAGAAAAGTAATAGTGTCAATTCATATAATAGAGAGAGCTCCTAACCTTAATAGTGGAGGTTTTGTTGCTCATGGTTCTGAGAGAAAACTAGGATTTTGTAAAACTATAAATTGCGGAATGAGGAATAAGAAAAGAGAAGAGCCCGAAGGGTTGATTCTTTTCCCTTTTATATCTAATCCTAATTAATGTAAAAATATATTTCCTAAAACTAAATAATATCTTTTCCTAATTATAAATATAATAAAAATTTAAATCAAAACTTAATAATTGATTCGTGCGAGCCTTTGGATGAAAGGGGGACCACCACTTTTTCCATGTGTGGCGCTAAACTTGGAAGAATCAAAGTTTGGCTTGAAACAAACCGAAAGAAATTCTTCACGATGTCCTTGCTTGGCTCCAAACGTGAGTAAAATCAAGTTTGGCTTGAAGTTATACGCATGCATTCCTTGGAAGTCTTTATTGTGGCGCCAAACTTGAGCTTCCTCAAGTTTGGCGTGAAGTGGTCCGTAGTGCATTCCTGGGAGATTCTATGCTGGCGTCAAACTTGAGCATCTTCAAGTTTGGCGTGAATGAGCCCCTGTGCAACCTTCACTCCTGCTTGGTGCCAAACTTGAGTATTCTCAAGTTTGGCTTCAACCAGCCAGCATGCAATTTGTCCATTCTTCATCCTTGGCACCAAACTAGAGGTTTCTCAAGTTTGGCTTCAAGTCCTTATTCTGCTGTGGCTTCGTTTCTTCACGAAAACTCTGTTAAATTCGTCCAAAATGCTACCTGAAATAAACAGAATTACACACAACTCAAAGTAGCATTCATAGTGGCTAAAATATATGTAAATCTTGATTAAACTTACAATTCAATTGCAAATTCACTAGGAAAAGATAGAAGAGATGCTCACGCATCACAACACCAAACTTGAATTGTTACTTGTCCTCAAGCAACCAAAATTAATACATGATTAAGATGTGAATTTATATGAGAAATGAGAGTTCAATTAGGCTCATGTCCCTTCTTGAAGTGGGGTTTATCTATTGTAATACTGAACAATTTTGACATCTCACTCTCGTTTGAATCAGAGGAATGTCATTGTCATTTGGAATTAGAATCCGGATAATATTATGAATTCTCTGATCTTTATACTTCAATTTAATCCTTGAACACAGCAGATATCCTTTGATTCTCTTTTAATTGGTGCTTTGCACCTTGATCCTAACCGTGACTTTAAATGTTCTGTCTCAAGGGTTACTTGACACAAAAACACCACAAGCACTTGATTAGGGAACCCTCTTGAAGTTCTGATTTTTCTTTCAACTACTCCTAAACAGTGGTGCTCAAAACCTTTGGCATACTCTGCTAAACGCACTTGATCTCGACTCTAAGTGTCCTGTCTCAAGGATTACTTGACACCAAAAACACCACAAGCATATGACTAGGAAAATAACTCTTTGAGCTTTTAACTATGTCTGACCTCCCCAGTTATTGATGCTCAGAGCCTTGGACCTTGCTTTTTATTTTTCTTTTGCTGTTTCTTTTGCTTCAAGGATTAAGCTTTCAATAACTTCAGAGGAATCATAATAGTTCTCTAAATTCCTGTTCCTTACACATCAACATCCCTTGATTCAAATTCAAATATGCACGGTTCATGTCATGCATTCAGAATCACAAAGAATACCACCACATTTAAGTAATTAAGACTATTCTTTGTTGTAAACTCTATTTCTCATGCAATACATCTTTTTCTTCTTCCTTTTCTTTTGATTTCAAGCACAATGAGCAATACATGAGACACCCTTTTGGAATTAAAATCAAATAACAAAATAAAATGATAAAAAAAAGAACAGCAAATTAAACTAGAACCTAGGAATTGAAATAACAAATGATCATGCAACAACTAAAACAAAATAGCAGAAAATAGGAACCTAATCATAAAAATAGCAAGATAATATGGAAATTGAAAAGGAACTAAGTCACCTCAACCTCCTTGGTGGGATCTCTCTCCTCAGGCTGTGCTCCGTATGGTCCTCTCAGGTGGCTGTAATAATGTCTCAATTGATAAATCTCCTATAGCTGAAAGTCCTGAGCAGCTCTCATCTCATCAAGGGTGGTACATAGATGCTCCCAATGACTGTTCTGTGTTGCCCTCATCTCCTCTACAAACACAGTGTACTGCTGCCAGCGATTGTTCTGTGTGATCCTCATCTGCTCAATGGAAGAGGTGAGCTGATGCTAGTATTCTTGTGGTGGGAAGTAGTGTCCTTGAGGCAGTGGTGGCTGCTCCTGTTGAGCTTCTTCTTCAGCCTGTTCAATTCAGGGGAGTCTCTGATATTTATTGACCAGTTCCATAGTCTTCTATGTGATAGGTCTCTTGACTGGAATAGGAAAATTATTCTCTATCTTGACCCAAGCGGCCTCACAGAGGTGGTGGATGAGATGTGGAAAGCCCAACCTGGCATTTGGGATGGTGCTGGTGGTGACATGATAGATTTGCTGAGTAATAATGTACTCTGCGTCCACCACCTCTCCTTTCATAATGCAGTGAATCAGAATGGCCCGGTCCACAATGCATTCGGACCGGTTGCTTGTGGGCATGATAGATCAGAGGATAAAGTGGAGCCATTCCCTAGCCAAAGGAGTCAAGTCACTGCTCTTGAGATGGCATGGATTTCCCTCTGCTCCCAATTTCCATTGGGCATCTGGAATGCATATATCAGCGATTACTTCCTCTAATTTCTAATCTCTGTTCGCTTTCTCGCTGTATGATCGAAGTGAGGGCATATTCTGAGGTAGTTAGTGTAACACCCTACTATACTAAATCTTATGCTTAAGTCATAAGACTGAGATAGTAAGGTATTACGAACCTCTAAACAGTAAAGATATACATATATTTATGAAAGAAATAGTATACTAGGAGCCTTGAAACAAACGGATAAACAAAAATCACAAAATAAAAAGTGCAACGCTTAAGAGAAATGATTGCTTGCGTACTAAGAAACCTAATCGGAAAAAGATAAAGGTAAACCGAGATGTAAAGGAAAGTCAAGGAAATAGTATAACTAGCCCCTGACTCAACCTGCGAAGCTAAGGCTGGCCGGAGGATACATATATACGTATAAACATATATAAGTGTCCCCAAAATACACCAAAATACCAAAGTAAACTCCTATCTCTCCCTTAACCTCTAAGAAGAGCAGCATACATAAGTTACTTAGAGAGTAAGCTAAACATATATATACATATATATAACCAGAAACCAAAATATACCCAAGGACTACTTCGCTTTCCAGGATCCGGACGCCTAGCGAGGAGCCTCTCGACCTGCATCTGAAAAACAACAATACAATATGGAATGAGAACCGAAGGTTCTCAGCATGGTAAAAGTGCCACGCGTATAATAAATACAGTCCTGAGAATGCCATAGGCAATCCTAGAACTGTGTTATTCAGTTATCCAACTTAAGTACTAAACAAAAGCCATAAACAGGGGTAGGTATTCTAAATCTACCTAACTTACTCAAGTTCAATCCTAACCTAACACCAAACCGTTTCTCCATTTCCTCCATCAATCATAATAAAACAGAAACAAGCAACCAAACAAGTTCACGCACAAGTAATGAGCAAATAGTACAAATAGCAAGTATAACAGATAGCAGGTAATATATATATCAATTAGGGATACCCAAAAATGCATAGCAACCAATACAAACAAATGCATATGATGCATGCCTGTCTTATGGCTAATGGGGCCCATCTGTCGGTTATCCAGCCAACCCGACAAGTCCGAAAACCTTAGACTGTCCCCCGTCGCGCATCTCCAAGAGTCTATGCATAGGGTTCATATTCATTCATCATATAATCACTCAATGGGGGCTATCTATGCCCGAGAATTTATACGTGTCCGGTCACCCTTACGACGTACGGTCAATGGAGTATCGAGAATCAACCTGGAACACGTGGTGGCAAGCCACGGTTCTTACCCAGGGAAACTCGTATCTCGGATACCATCATTAACATTTCATAATCATTCATTACTTACTCAACATATCATTGCACCTTAATACATAACTCATCATATCCTAGAGCAAGTGGGGTGAAACCACAATTCTTGCGTTTACCCGGGGAGCCTCTATACTAACCAACCTGGAGCAAGTGAAGCGAAACCACTGCTCTTGTGTTTACCCAGGAGGTACGATCTCATACGCCTAGGAGGAACAAAGGAGGGAATCCTAACCTCCCACCATCTCGCTGGGGGTAATTTTACAATACCAGGAGGAACAGAGAAGGAGATCCTTACCTTCCACCATCTCCTGGGGTCACACTTTCAAGAAAGAGTGCTCAGGTGCGATATTTATTCCTTTCATTAGCCCGTTTTATGATATATATATATATATATATTTGTACCACCTGCCTTCTCACATCTAAATTACCACCTTTTCGACTTTACTTCATCTCCAAGTTACCTTATTTTCCTAGCTTCTTTTATCTACTGAACCTAGAACCATACTTTAAGCCTTAAAGGGAAGAAAATGGAGGTTTAGAAGTGAAAAATTAGTTTAAAAATGGCCAAAACCAGTTTTTGCAGCAGGTAGTATCCACGCGTACGAGTAGGCCACGTGCACGCGTGGAGCGTACATCAAGTCACGCATACGCGTGAGTCATGCGTACGCTTGAATATGCACACACGCGTACGCATACCTCTCGCGCATGCGTCGCCAAATTTCCACTCCACGCGTGCGCGTGTACCACGCGCACGCGTGGGTGGGCATTTTCTTAAAAATGGGCAGAATGCCCAGAATGCTTGCAGCAAACCTGTTTGGTCAGCTAGTGCACGAATTGTGAATCACACTTTTCACAACGCGTACCACTTACCAGCAAGTGCACTGGGTCGTCCAAGTAATACCTTACGTGAGTAAGGGTCGAATCCCACGGAGATTGTTGGTTTGAAGCAATCTATGGTTATCTTGTAAATCTTAGTCAGGAAGTCAGTTATGTTTATCAGTTGAATTGCGAAACCAAGAGAGCATAAATTAAAGGTTACTTGTTATGCAGTAATGGAGAGTATGTTGGAGTTTTGGAGATGCTTTGTTTTCTGAATCTCTGCTTTCCTCTGTCTTCTGATTCACGCATGCACGTCCTCCCATGGCAAGCTGTATGTAGGGGGTCACCGTCGTCAATGGCTACATCCCATCCTCTCAGTGAAGAATATGCTCACATGCTCTGTCACAGCACGGCTAATCATCTGTCGGTTCTCGATCATACTGGAATAGGATTCTTGATCCTTTTGCGTCTGTCACTAACGCCCAGCACTCGCGAGTTTGAAGCTCGTCACAGTCATTCGATCATTGAATCCTACTCGGAATACCACAGACAAGGTTTAGACTTTCCGGATTCTCATGAATGCCGCCATCAGTTCTAGCTTATACCACGAAGATTCTAATTAAGAGATATAAGAGATACTCATTCAATCGGATATAGAACGGAGGTGGTTGTCAGGCACCCGTTCATGGGTTGAAGAAGGTGATGAGTGTCATGGATCATCACCATCATCACAGTTAAGCGCGAATGAACATCTTAGGTAGGAACAAGCGTGTTTGAATGGAAAACAGAAATACTTGCATTAATTCATCGAGACATAGCAGAGCTCCTCACCCCCAACAATGGAGTTTAGAGACTCATGCCGTCAAAGAGTACAAAGTTTAGATCTAAAATGTCATGAGATACAAAATAAGTCTCTAAAAGTTGTTTAAATACTAAACTAGTAGCCTAGGTTTACAGAAAATGAGTAAACTATAGCAGATGGTGTAGAGATCCACTTCTGGGGCCCACTTGGTGTGTGCTGGGGCTGAGATTTAAGTAATTCACGTGCATAAAGCCATTTTGGGCGTTCAACGCCAGGTTTGGATCCATTTCTGGCGTTGAACTCCAACTTTTAATCCTTTTCTGGCGCTGGACGCCAGAATTGGGCAGAGAACTGGCATTAAACGCCAGTTTACGTCGTCTTTCCTTGAGCAAAGTATGGACTATTATATATTGCTGGAAAGCCCTGGATGTCTACTTTACAACGCAATTGAAAGCACGCCATTTCGAGTTCTGTAGCTCCAGAAAATCCACTTTTAGTGCAAGGAGGTCAGAATCAAACAGCATCAGCAGTCATTTTTCAGCCTGAATCAGATTTTTGCTCAGCTCCCTCAATTTCAGTCAGAAAAATACCTGAAATTTCAGAAAAATACACGACTCATAGTAAAGTCCAGAAATATGAATTTTTCCTAAAAACTAATGAAAATAAACTAAAAACTAACTAAAACATACTAAAAGCTATATGAAATTAACCCCAAAAAGCGTATAAAATATCCGCTCATCACAACCCCAAACTTAAACTGTTGCTTGTCCTCAAGCAACTAGACAAATAAAATAGAAGACTAATAGGTTGAGAAGCAATAATATCTCAGAGTTTTTGAGTGAAGCTCAGATTCTAATTAGATGAGCGGGACTAGTAGCTTTTTGCTTCCGAACATTTTTGGCATCTCACTTTATCCATTGAAGCTCAGAGTGATTGGCATCTATAAGAACTTAGAATTCAGATAGTGTTATTGATTCTCCTATTTCAGTATGATGATTCTTGAACACAGCTATTTCATGAGTCTTGACCGTGGCCCTAAGCACTTTGTTTTCCAGTATTACCATCGGATACATAAATGCCACAGACACATAATTGGGTGAACCCTTTGGATTGTGACTCAGCTTTGCTAAAGTCCCCAATTAGAGGTCTCCAAAGTTCTTAAGCACACTCTTCTTTCTGCTTTGAACCTTGACTTTAACCGCTCAGTCTCATGTTTTCACTTGACACCTTCACGCCACAAGCACATGGTTAGGGACAGCTTGATTTAGCCGCTTAGGCCAGGATTTTATTCCCTTAGGCCCTCCTATCCACTGATGCTCAAAGCCTTGGGATCCTTTTTATTACCCTTGCCTTTTGATTTTAAGGGCTATTGGCTTTTTCTGCTTTCTCTTTTTTTTTTTGCTGCTTTTTCTTGCTTCAAGAATCATTTTTATGATTTTTCAGATTATCAATAACATGTCTCATGTTCACCATTCTTTCAAGAGCCAATATATTTAACAGTCTTAAACAACAAATTCAAAAGACATATGCACTGTTCTAGCATTCATTCAGAAGACAGAAAGCATTGCCACCACATTTAATTAATTAGAATTTCTCTTATTGAAACTCGAAATTTTATTGTCTCTTATTCAAAAAGATCTACTACTTTATTCATGTTTGCTGATGATGAGAAAAATAAACTATAGCTTAATTGGAGAAAAAAATCAAAATAGACACTAGTTACTACTATATGACTCCTAAGGTAAACTTCTATAAGGACACTATCACAGAGTTAAGGCAGAAATTGGAAATTGACAACCTTTATTCTGGGAGAACGGGGGTTCCTCTGATCTTTGGGGTGCTTGGTCCTGCAAGAGATAACTTCTGGCGCTTCAAGTCCCTTAAGTCACGCCCTTGCTCTTCTTGTTCTTTAAACATATAGGTAAGAATTTGACTGTGTTCTTTCTGTTCTTTTATGATTTGTTCCATAGCTTCCCGTATCTTGGTAACAGACGTCTCAAGATACTCCCAATATTCAGATTGAGGGATTTCTGGGAGAAATTCCTGCGTTTTCTTCTTGATGGGATCATCCTGTGCTTGTTGTTTTTCCATTGATGCCTTGGTGATTGGCTTCTCAACTGAGATGTACTCAGTTATTCCCATCCTTACTCCAGCATCCTTGCAGAGCAGCGATATCACGCTTGGATAAGCCAACCTGGCTTCTTTAGAATTTTTGTTAGCAATTTTGTAGAGTTCGACTGAGATCAGCTGATGAACTTCCACTTTTTTTCCCATCATGATGCAATGGATCATCACTGCTCTTTTAACTGTGACTTCAGAACGGTTGCTGGTAGGCAACAGAGAATGCCCAATGAAGTCTAGCCATCCTCTGGTGACTGGTTTGAGATCTTCTCTCTTGAGTTGATTTGGGACACCCTTTGTGTTGGTGGTCCACCTGGCTCCAGGGATACATATATCCTCTAGAATCTTATCCAGGTCCTTGTCTGTTCTCATCATTCTCCTGTTGAAGGAGTCTGGATCATCTTTCAGCTGAGGTAGCTTTAAGATCTCTCTGATCTTGTCAGGGGTGGTATGAACAATCTTTCCTCTGACCATGGTCCGATATTCATAGAAAGCAGTTCCAGATAGTTTTTGCTTGTCAGTCTGCCACATATTAGCATAAAACTCCTGGATCATATTCCTTCCCACTTTCGTTTCAGGATTAGCTAGGACTTCCCAGTTCCTGATTCGAATTTGCTCCTGGATCTCCGGATATTCATCTTCCTTCAGATCGAATCTAACTTCCGGGATCACTGATCTCAGACCCATTATTTTATTAGAATGGTCTGAATGTTCTTTAGATAAGAACTTCCCTTGATTCCAAAGTGGTTTTGGAATGCTCTCTTTCTTGCCTCTTAGAGTGGGTTGTTTTCCTTTGGGAGCCATGATCTTAGTGATCGCGGATAAACACACCAAACTTAGAGGTTTGCTTGTCCTCAAGCAAAAGAAAAGAAAGGAGAGGGAGAGAAGGAGAGCTAGGTGCAATTGTTGATGGGAGGAGAGGGAGGCCGAACTCAAATTTATAGGGAGGGAGGGTGGGTTTTTCGAAAAAGAAGAGATAAAGATATGATAAAAAGATTTATTTGGAAAAGATAAGATAGAAGATATGATAAGAGAAGATATAGTTTAAAATTGAGAGGATATGAAAGATTTTTGAAAAAGATATATTTAGATTTTGAAAAAGATAAAGTGGAGGTTTTGAAAAAGATATTGATGAGTTGAAAAGATAGATTTGTAAAAAAAAAGTTTTGAAAAGAGTTGGATTGAATTTGCAAAGAGGCCTGGTGCTTATGGATTAAAACACATTTGATATTTTTAGGGTAGGGTTTTTAGAAATTATGGAATTTAGAAATCAAGGTTCTTAACATGTTTATGTGAGAAATCATGAATTGAAGTATGAAAATCAAGATTTAGAATGAAAAAATTTGAATAAAAATGAGTTTTGTCTCCTCCCTGCCATCCAAGCGTTTGAACGCCCAAACACTGCCTGTTTTGGGCGTTCAATGCCCAAATGCTGCTCTCCTGGGCGTTCAACGCCCAGCTGCTGCCATTACTGGCGTTCAACGCCCAGTGGGTGCCCATTTCTGGCGTTGAACGCCCAGATTGCTACCATTACTGGCGTTCAATGCCCATTTTGGGCGTTGAACGCCCAAAATACACTTTTACTGGCGTTTTCTTGCCAGTGAGCTCTTTTTCTCTGTTTTGTGTGCCGAGTCCTTCTGTAACTCTTTGGTTCTCTGTCCCTTTTCTGTCTCTTATTTCTATATCAAACTCTTGCAGAAGCAACACCCATCTGATGAGCCTGGGTTTTGAATCATGCTTTGTGAGTAGATATTTAAGAGCAGCATGATCAGTATACACAATCACTTTTGATCCTACTAAGTATGATCTGAACTTGTCAATGGCGTGAACCACTGCAAGTAATTCTTTTTCTATGGTTGTGTAATTTTTCTGGGCATCATTTAAAACGCGACTAGCATAATAAATGACATGCAGAAGCTTGTCATGCCTCTGTCCCAATACTGCACCAATGGCGTGATCACTGGCATCATACATTAGCTCAAATGGTAACGTCCAGTCTGGTGCAGAAATGACTGGTGCTGTGACCAGTTTAGCTTTCAGCATTTCAAACGCCTGCAGGCACTCTGTGTTAAACACAAATGGCATGT
>NC_029786.2:24991860-24992878 GCF_000816755.2 Arachis ipaensis | reverse complement strand
TGGTGGCTGTATTGAGCCTTCTGTAGTCAATACACATGCGCCACCCTGTAACTGTTCTTGTAGGAACTAGTTCATTTTTTTCATTATGAATCACTGTCATGTCTCCCTTTTTTGGGACGACTTGGACAGGGCTCACCCAGGGGCTATCAGAAATAGGATAAACAATCCCAGCCTCTATTAGTTTGGGGACCTCTTTCTGCACCACTTCTTTCATGGCTGGATTTAGCCGCCTCTGTGGTTGAACCACTGGTTTGGCATTATCCTCCAATAAGATTTTGTGCATGTATCTAGCTGGGCTTATGCCCTTAAGGTCACCTATGGACCACCCAAGAGCTGTCTTGTGTGTCCTTAGCACTTGAATAAGTGCCTCCTCTTCCTGTGAATTTAAAGCAGAGCTTATGATCACTGGAAAAGTGTCACCTTCTCCCAGAAACGCATATTTCAAGGATGATGGTAATGGCTTGAGCTCGGGTTTTGGAGGTTTTTCCTCTTTCAGAAGAAATTTCAGAGGCTCTTTCATGTCATCTGAATCCTCTAAATCAGGCTGAACATCTTTAAAGATGTTTTTCAACTCTGATTCAAGACTTTCAGCCATGTTGATATCTTCTACCAAAGAGTCAATAAGAGCAACTTTCATGCAGTCTTTTGATGTGTCTGGATGCTGCATGGCTTTGACAGCGTTCAACTTAAACTCATCATCATTGACTCTCAGGGTTATTTTCCCCTGTTGGACGTCAATGAGGGATCGTCCAGTTTCTAGGAAGGGTCTTCCTAGAATGAGAGTAGCACTCTTGTGCTCCTCCATTTCCAACACAACAAAGTCAGTGGGAAAGGCGAATGGCCCAACTCTGACAATCATGTCTTCAATCACGCCTGATGGGTATTTAGTGGAGCCATCAGGAAGTTGGAGACATATCCTGGTTGGTTTAACTTCTTTAGTTAAGCCAAGCTTTCTGATAGTGGATGCAGGTATTAGGTTGATGCTTCCCCCAAGATCGCATAAAGCTGTCTTGGTGCA
>NC_029786.2:24968716-24991751 GCF_000816755.2 Arachis ipaensis | reverse complement strand
AAGAGATTCATTATCTCCTTGTTTAAAGCCTTGGATGTCCAGCCTTAGCTGTGTCATCCATTTTGGGGGAAAGTATTGATTTAGGAATTTTTCTGTCAGCTGTTTCCATGTCCTTATGCTGGCCTTAGGTTGGTTATTTAACCACCTCTTAGCTTGATCTTTCACAACAAATGGAAACAGTAATAGTCTGTAGACATCCTGATCTATTTCCTTATCATGTACTGTGTCAGCAATTTGTAAAAACTGTGCCAGAAACTCTGTAGGTTCTTCCTGTGGAAGACCAAAATACTGACAATTTTGCTGCACCATGATAATGAGCTGAGGATTCAACTCAAAGCTACTGACTCCAATGGAGGGTATGCAGATGCTACTCCCATATGAAGCAGTAGAGGGGTTAGCATATGACCCCAAAGTCCTCCTGGACTGTTCATTTCCACTTAGATCCATGATGGAGAAAGGGAGATGATGTAAAATTATTATTTATGAAAAAGAAGGTTTTGAAAAGAATATAAAAGATTCTAACCCAATTACCAAGAACACAGATTAACGCTCTAGCCAAATGAGTTATGAATGTAACACTTGTTTTGAAGAAGTATATATATATATATTTAACCAAGAACAATAATAAGAGACTCTAAACTAAAAAGAAAAATTTTCCTAATCTAAGAAACAAAATAAACCGTCAGTTGTTCAAACACGAACAATCCCCGGCAACGGCGCCAAAAACTTGGTGCACGAATTGTGAATCACACTTTTCACAACGCGTACCACTTACCAGCAAGTGCACTGGGTCGTCCAAGTAATACCTTACGTGAGTAAGGGTCGAATCCCAGGAGATTGTTGGTTTGAAGCAATCTATGGTTATCTTGTAAATCTTAGTCAGGAAGTCAGTTATGTTTATCAGTTGAATTGCGAATAACCAAGAGAGCTTAAATTAAAGGTTACTTGTTATGCAGTAATGGAGAGTATGTTGGAGTTTTGGAGATGCTTTGTCTTCTAAATCTCTGCTTTCCTCTGTCTTCTGATTCACGCATGCACGTCCTCCCATGGCAAGCTGTATGTAGGGGGTCACCATCGTCAATGGCTACATTCCATCCTCTCAGTGAAGAATATGCTCACATGCTCTGTCACAGCACGGCTAATCATCTGTCGGTTCTCGATCATACTGGAATAGGATTCTTGATCCTTTTACGTCTGTCACTAACGCCCAACACTCGCGAGTTTTAAGCTCATCACAGTCATTCGATCATTGAATCCTACTCGGAATACCACAGACAAGGTTTAGACTTTCCGGATTCTCATGAATACCGCCATCAGTTCTAGCTTATACCACGAAGATTCTAATTAAGAGATCTAAGAGATACTCATTCAATCGGATATAGAACGGAGGTGGTTGTCAGGCACACGTTCATGGGTTGAGGAAGGTGATGAGTGTCACGGATCATCACCATCATCACAGTTAAGCACGAATGAACATCTTAGGTAGGAACAAGCGTGTTTGAATGGAAAACAGAAATACTTGCATTAATTCATCGAGACATAGCAGAGCTCCTCACCCCCAACAATGGAGTTTAGAGACTCATGCCGTCAAAGAGTACAAAGTTTAGATCTAAAATGTCATGAGATACAAAATAAGTCTCTAAAAGTTGTTTAAATACTAAACTAGTAGCCTAGGTTTACAGAAAATGAGTAAACTATAGCAGATGGTGTAGAGATCCACTTCTGGGGCCCACTTAGTGTGTGCTGGGGCTGAGATTTAAGCAATTCACGTGCATAAAGCCATTTTGGGCGTTCAACGCCAGGTTTGGATCCATTTCTGGCGTTGAACTCCAACTTTTAATCCTTTTCTGGCGCTGGACGCCAGAATTGGGCAGAGAACTGGCGTTGAATGCCAGTTTACGTCATCTTTCCTTGAGCAAAGTATGGACTATTATATATTGCTGGAAAGCGCTGGATGTCTACTTTCCAACGCAATTGAAAGCACGCCATTTCGAGTTCTGTAGCTCCAGAAAATCCACTTTGAGTGCAGGGAGGTCAGAATCAAACAGCATCAGCAGTCCTTTTTCAGCCTGAATCAGATTTTTGCTCAGCTCCCTCAATTTCAGTCAGAAAAATATCTGAAATTACAGAAAAACACAGAACTCATAGTAAAGTCCAGAAATATGAATTTTTCCTAAAAACTAATGAAAATAAACTAAAAACTAACTAAAACATACTAAAAGCTATATGAAATTAACCCCAAAAAGCGTATAAAATATCCGCTCATCATCAGCCTGAACTCAGATTTAAACACTAAACTTGCAACATCCATAACTTTTTCCACAAAATTCCATTTTCCACAAAGTTGATATCAATCAAAAGCTCTTAAAACCATCTATTATTTGCAACAAATCACAACTCAAACAAGAATTTGTGGAGTAAATTATGGACCTTCAAAGTTCACCCAAAATCATTTTTACAAAAGCACTTTCAAAACCTCATTTTCACACATAATATTCCATCAACATATTACCAATCCATTAATGCCATCATCAACCCTCATACATAAATTAAACCATCAACTCACATAACAACTTTTCAAGAGCAAACATCAACCATAATCATCAATCTATACCAACCCCAACACAACCCATCATAAGCAAGTCCAAGGGCATAAAATTAATAACCTCAAGGCCTCCTATTCCCAATATATGTTCACCAACAATTATACTAACAACAATACCAAGCTACTCATTAAATTCCATTATCAATTTAACTTATCCTATGGTTCCTCTAACCTAAGTTTTCACCACACCGTAAATATTAAACGTGCGAAACTTAAACCATACATTGGCCGATCACTTAATTCATCCAAGACAGCCTCTCAACACAAAATTACAGCCCCTCCAAGCTCAAACAAACAGCCCCAAAGCAAGCCTCGGTCACCAACAAACCTCCAAGTGATCCCAATTCAATTCCAATGCATAAACACCCACTTAACCTACACCTAATACATACATATATATATATATATATATATATATATATATATATATATATATATATGTTCCAATTCAGTTTTCTATCACAATTACAAGATTGAGCTAGGGTTAGTATGCTCTTACCATACCCATATGCTCAATAGCTTGAGCCCACAAATTTCAGAAGCTAACTTGAACCTAGAATACAAAAATTGGGCAAGATTCACCATAGGTTTTTCAAGTTTACCAAAAAAGAGGGATAGAGATTCTGAACTTAATAGGAGACTTACTAGTGAAATTGTTCGGATAAAAAGGTAGAGCTCGACGTGCTGAGCGCGTGACCGCAAACGGTGCGGCGATTGGAGCCTGGATGAGGAAGTTATGGTAGTTGGAAGGAATGGTGAGGGTTTGTGAATCTCCTCTCCCCCCTTGCTGTTATGGCGTCGCAGCAGCTTGTGAGGAAGAAAAGTGCTGCTGCTTCATTTAAGTGTTTGGGTTCGGTTGGACCCACGGGCCCGGTTTGGGCCCCGGTTCAACTGGTTCGGCCCTTCCGGTCCGTTTTTCGGCCAAATTTTCGAAATTGGTATCAAAATTTTCGTTTCGACGAGCTCTATCCTATCTTGATATTAGTTTTGTATTTTTAGTTTTCCTAATTAAAATTCAATTTATTAACTAATTATTTATCGATTTTAGTGGGGTTTATATCCTACCCACCTAATTAGAAATTTTATCCCCAAAATTCAGAGGGAATTATCTGAAATGAGGTATGGGTAGTCTTTCTGCATCTCCGACTTAAGCTCCCAAGTATGTTCTTTAATATCAGTCCGATTCGAAGCTACTTTCACCAAAGAAACTTCCTTTCCACGTAGACCCTTGATGCTGATATCATCAATCTTAATCGTAGTTACTGGAAGCGTCAGATCTTCTCTCACTTGGACTGATTCCGACTCTAGGACATGACTAGGATCAAAATTGTATTTACAAAGCTACGATATGTGAAACATGTCATGCAGGTTCGAACGATGTAACGGGGATTTAGCTTTTTAGTTTTTGATTGGTCATCCGATTCTAGTTCGTTGAAGTGATCTTCAGAAATAGGTATCATCTTCCTTCCATCTTGAGAAGTCTTCTTCTTAAATCCGCCTAAATCTTTTGTCGGCCTTCATAGTGAAAATTCTAACTCAAATTTGCGTAACTCTTCCTCCGTTGTCTCGGCTGTCAGATTCAGAAACTAAGACGTTCGATATTCTAGTTTCCAATTAATTCAAGGGTGTTTAGCATACTGTAGAGTTTCACCTTCTCCTTGATGTATAGTCTCGTTGATATTCCTAATAAGTAGTTTGCTCCGATGGGCAAACGGACTTGATCATTTGATCTACGAGTTCCTAACAGTATCACTTTTGTCCTAGACCTTGGCAATCTATTACGAGATCGATAGCTATTCCCTTTTACCTTTAATGTTGAACCTTCGACGGTGGTGGCATTTCGAATGGCTTCTGGTGATCTTTCATTCTTTCTCATATGTCAAACTTGTAATCACATAGATTTCCACTTCGTTCTTCACTTCTAACTGCTCAAAATATCTTCTTGGATTCGTGGTATGTTTTAGAAATCTCAAGGTAAATTCGATAACCTTCACTTGTAAGTTTCGGACAACAATTCCTTATTTCAACTTTCGATTTCGACATATAACCCTCTGGTAATGTATCGCACTAATTCTGAGTTGTTAAATAAGTTCGAGTATCCTGATTACTAGAATTAGGGTTAATCCTTCTCTTGGAGTTCAAGAGCTCTCTTCCTATTCGAGTTTCCATGTAATCGGTGTATTCCTAGTGCGGTAAACTAATCATAGGCTTTGTGGTCGGCAAGAATTTAAAGCTCCAAAACTCATTTTGGACGGCGCACACTTACCTGCTTCATCTTCCTTGACCAAAAGTCCTGCTCTTAAGGAATCAACATCTCGACAGTTGCAGCTATAATCTATACGTGATACTAATATAGGCTTGGGTTAATTTTCAAAAGGATATTAAGCTTGAAAATGAATGAGCAATACAACAGTGTTCGTAATAAATCAGAAAGAAAATCTTGTATATGGTTAATCAGGATTATACCGAAATGATGGATTGCACAAGGAAAGGAACCTAGGTGCATCTCATTGCATTCATTTAGTCATGAGCGATACGATCGGCGAGGATTAAGGCTCTAGATTTCCTAGGAATGTCGCTGATTCATTTTCATGTTCCAAAGCCTTGCACTAAAGGATTGACACTCTAATAATTGCATCTAAGAATTATGTGTGACGCAGAATCCAATACGAGTTTATTTTTCAAGGAAAAGTTATATTCAAAGGAATGAACGAGTAGCACGAACGGTGTTCACAAGAATTCAAAAGAAAGTCTTACGTACAGTTAACCGGAGTTGTACCGAACTAATGGGATGCACAAGAAGAGAAACCTAGTTGTATTTCAGGAAAGAAGTTCGAATCAAAGCTTAAATAGAGAGAATAAGGCATGTCGGATTGTATAGGTTCTAGTTGGCTTGAAAGGAATGCGAGTTTCTACAAGGGAGCAATTTCACGCACCACAAATCACCAGGATTAAAAAATTATGTGATTACATTAGGATGAGTTCAGGATGAATTCAAAAGAGACCAACTTTGTACGAGTAAGGAATAAGATCAGAAGAACAATGAGTTGGGCTTTTACAGAAGAAGGTTCAAGATAGGACTTTCAATGTAGGCTATAAGAGAAAGGTTAGAGTAAGTCATGAAGGTTAGTTGGCACGCTCTCGCAAAGAAACACTTAGTTGGATGATTTTCTCTTCTAGTACTCTCTTTAACTCGGTCTTGAACTCTACTGATTCTAATAATGTCTTCACCTGTGGAACAATCAACACTGATCCGATATTTGACACTACATCTATGACCAACTCACGCTCTCTCTAAGGTGGAAATTCTGGTACATCTTTAAGAATGGTCTTGGAAATTCTCTCTCGTATAGCAATTCGGTCTCGCCTCTACTTGTCTCTCGATCAATTAACAACTAAAGGTTGTACTCGCTCTATTCCTTTCCCTTGAAATCTTAACATCACTGGATTTCAAACGGTAACTCCGCATAGCTCTCAACGGTCCCAATTCTTTAGGTATAATTCACCGGCTTCCACTTTGTCATTCTGATTCTTATCTTCCAAGAACCTAACCACTCATCTAAGTTAGCTAAGTATCGCTCCATCTCAACAACTAGTAGGCTTCGACTAATCATTGGCTCAGACTCCATGATCATCAAAACTTGTCGTACTTCATAACTAGATCATACATATATTAAGGATATGCAAGGTAGTTAAAAACTCAACTGCTAGCTTATGGTTACCTCGGGTCTGAAGATTGGATTCGACTGCATCCCGGTGTTCCTTGTGTAGACAATCTCGAGCTATATGCCCCAGCTTTCCGCACTTGTAACATACGCCTAATCCGGCCCTGCATGGTCTGTTTGGATGGTACTTCTTGCACCTCGGGCACCTTAAGTCATCTGGTTGAGCACTAGTTTGCCCTTTTGAATTTGGATCCGAATGGTTGTTGTTCCTTCGGTCATTGTTTCGGCGTTGAGAGCGTGAAGTAACTGAATGATCCCTCTTGAAATTTTGGCTCCTAGGTGTAATCTTTGTCTTCTTTTCCTTTTTCTCTGTAAAATACTCCCGACGATTATTCCTTGCTACCACCGATCTTCTTGAGTTTTTCCCCGTTGCCTGACTTATGTTAGTTAACTCTGGATAACCCGTCATCCCCACTGGTACCACTGCACTTGGGGTATTATTCCTGCCTTCACGTTCATTTCCACCATTATTGCCAATTCTAGCTTGTGGTCTCATCCTATCCATCGCTCGACTAGTCACAGCAGCAACAGCACCAATGGCAGCAGCAGCACTCGTCATTGCGGTCACAAAATTGGTCAAACTGTCCGCCGGTATAGTTATCCCGTTACCTCTCCATCCTCGACCTCGATTACGCCATTTGGTTCATGTTCACACCAAACAATTGATACTAAGGTGATCAGTCTCAAAATCTCAAGTTTAGTGCTTAAGAGTCCCAAACGCATGCTTGCGAACATGTATGCTACACACATCAGTTAGATATCCTATTAGCACATAGACACATACACAGAGAATGCACAATAGCATATTCAGTCCGTCCTCAGGCTCTATAGGAATGAACTGCTCTGATACCATAATGTAACACTTACAATACTAAATCTTATGCTTAAGTTATAAGACTGAGATAGTAAGGTATTACGAACCTCTAAACAGTAAAGATATACATATATTTATGAAAGAAATAGTATACTAGGAGCCTTGAAACAAACGGGTAAACAAAAATCGCAAAATGAAAAGCGCAACGCTCAAGAGAAAGGATTGCTTGCGTACTAAGAAACCTAATCGGAAAAAGATAAAGGTAAACCGAGATGTAAAGGAAAGCCAAGGAAACATTATAACTAGCCCCTAACTCAGCCTGCGAAGCTAAGGCTGGCCGGAGGATACATATATACATATAAACATATATAAGTGTCCCCAAAATACACCAAAATACCAAAGTAAACTCCTATATCTCCCTTAACCTCTAAGAGGAGCAGCATACATAAGTTACTTGGAGAGTAAGCTAAACATATATATACATATATACAACCAGAAACCAAAATACACCTAAAGACTACTTCGCTTTCCAGGATCCAGACGCCTAGCGAGGAGCCTCTCGACCTGCATCTGAAAAATAACAATACAATATGGAATGGGAACCGAAGGTTCTCAGCATGGTAAAAGTGCCACGCGTATAATAAATACAGTCCTGAGAATGCCATAGGCAATCCTAGAACTGTGTTATTCAGTTATCCAACTTAAGTACTAAACAAAAGCCATAAACAGGGGTAGGTATTCTAAATCTACCTAACTTACTCAAGTTCCATCCTAACCTAACACCAAACCGTTTCTCCATTTCCTCCATCAATCATAATGAAACAGAAACAAGCAACCAAACAAGTTCACGCACAAGTAATGAGCAAATAGTACAAATAGCAAGTATAACAGATAGCAGGTAATATATATATCAATTAGGCATACCCAAAAATGCATAGCAACCAATACAAACAAATGCATATGATGCATGCCTGTCTTTTGGCTGATGGGGCCCATCTGTCGGTTATCCAGCCAACCCGACAAGTTCGAAAACCTTAGACTGTCCCCCGTCGCGCATCTCCAAGAGTCTATGCATAGGGTTCATATTCATTCATCATATAATCACTCAATGGGGGCTATCCATATCCGGAAATTTATATGTGTTCGGTCACCCTTACGACGTAGGGTCAACAGAGTATCGAGAATCAACCTGGAACATGTGGTGGCAAGCCACGGTTCTTACCCAGGGAAACTCGTATCTCAGATACCATCATTAAAATTTCATAATCATTCATTACTTACTCAACATATCATTGCACCTTAATACATAACTCATCATATCCCAGAGCAAGTGGGGCGAAACCACAATTCTTGCGTTTACCCGGGGAGCCTCTATACTAACCAACATGGAGCAAGTGAGGCGAAACCACCGCTCTTGCGTTTACCCAGGAGGTACGATCTCATATGCCCAGGAGGAACAAAGGAGGGGATCTTAACCTCCCACCATCTCGCTGGGGGGTAATTTTACAATACCAGGAGGAACAGAGAAGGGGATCCTCACCTTCCACCATCTCATGGGGTCACACTTTCAAGAAAGAATGCTCAGGTGCGATATTTATTCCTTTCATTAGCCCGTTTTATGATATATATATATATATATTTGTACCACCTGCCTTCTCACATCTAAATTACCACCTTTTCGACTTTCCTTCATCTCCAAGTTACCTTATTTTCCTAGCTTCTTTTATCTACTGAACCTAGAACCATAATTTAAGCCTTAAAGGGAAGAAAATGGAGATTTAGAAGTGGAAAATTGGTTTAAAAATGGCCAAAACCGGTTTTTGCAGCAGGTAGTATCCACGCGTACGCGTAGGCCACGCGCACGCGTGGAACGTACATCAAGTCACGCGTACGCGTGAGTCATGCGTACGCGTGAATATGCACACACGCGTACGCATGCCTCTCGCGCATGCGTCGCCAAATTTCCACGCTACGCATGCGCGTGCACCACGCACACGCGTGGGTCAGCGTTTTCTTAAAAATGGGCAGAATGCCCAGAATGCTTGCAGCAAACCTGTTTGGTCAGCTTGAACTCAGATTTAAACACTAAATTTGCAACGTCCATAACTTTCTCCACAAAATTCTATTTCCCACAAAGTTGATATCAATCAAAAGCTCTTTAAACCGTCTATTATTTGCAACAAATCACAACTCAAACAAGAATTTTTGGAGTAAATTATGGACCTTCAAAGTTCACCAAAAATCATTTTTACAAAAGCACTTTCAAAACCTCATTTTCACCACGTTCACAATTCCTTACCTATAACACATACATTTGCTAACACATCCATTTCTACCTCATCAACAACCATTTCAAGCTATTTTTAACCAATCCAATAAGCTATAATCTTAGATTGCATTTAGCATAAATCATATGTAAATATATATGAACAACCCTTTACAATTACCATTCCACTTATGCAATATCAACCTTTCACACACAATATTCCATCAACATATTACCAATCCATTAAGGCCATCATCAACCCTCATACATAAATTAAACCATCAACTCACATAACAACTTTTCAAGAGCAAACATCAACCATAATCATCAATCTATACCAACACCAACACAACCCATCATAAGCAAGTCCAAGGGCATAAAATTAATAACCTCAAGGCCTCCTATTCCCAATTTATATTCACCAACAATTATACTAACAAAAATACCAAGCTACTCATTAAATTCCATTAACAAGTCAACTTATCCTATGGTTCCTCTAACTTAAGTTTTCACAACACCGTAAATATTAAACGTGCGAAACTTAAACCATACCTTGGCCGATCACTTAATTCATCTAAGGCAGCCTCTCAACACAAAATTACAGCCCCTCCAAGCTCAAACAAATAGCCCCAAAGCAAGCCTTGGTCACCAACAAACCTCCAAGTGATCCCAATTCAATTCCAATGCATAAACACCCACTTAACCTACACCTAATACATATATATATGTTCCAATTCAGTTTTCTATCAGAATTACAAGATTGAGCTAGGGTTAGTATGCTCTTACCATACCCATATGCTCAATAGCTTGAGCCCACAAGTTCCGGAAGCTAACTTGAACCTAGAATACAAAAATTGGGCAAGATTCACCATAGGTTTTTCAAGTTTACCAAAAAAGAGGGATAGAGATTCTGAACTTAATAGGAGACTTACCAGTGAAATTGTTTGGATAAAAAGGTAGAGCTCGACGCGCTGAGCGTGTGGCCGCAAACGGTGCGGCGATTGGAGCCTGGATGAGGAAGTTATGGTAGTTGGAAGGAATGGTGAGGGTTTGTGAATCTCCTCTCCCCCCCTTGCTGTTATGGCGTCGCAGCAGCTTGTGAGGACGAAAAGTGCTGCTGCTTCATTTAAGTGTTTGGGTTCGGTTGGACCCACGGGCCCGGTTTGGACCCCGGTTCAACTGGTTCGGCCCTTTCCGATCCGTTTTTCGGCCAAATTTTCGAAATTAGTATCAAAATTTTCGTTTCGACGAGCTCTATCCTATTTTGATATTAGTTTTTTATTTTTAGCTTTTCTAATTAAAATTCAATTTATTAACTAATTATTTACCGATTTTAGCGGGTTTACAATTGGAGGGTCTGCTGGATAATCTCTGGACTGAAATCAATGATTCTTCCCCTTACAAAGCTTCTATGGTTCCTTTCATTAACTCCAAATACATCCTTGTATGTGATCCATAGATTTCCATAAAATTCTTGAATCATTAATTGTCCCACCTATGAGTGCGGATTGCACAGAAACTGCCATCCTCGTCTCTGAATTTGGTTCTGCATTTTCAGATATTCATCCAGTTAGATACTAAATCGCACTTTTGGCAGTACAGGCCTCTTGCTAGTAACCTCATAAAAATTCTCTTCATGTAATTTAGAGCGGAAGCGTCGTGCATCATGAGAACCGGTGGCCGGTTCCTTTCCTTTTCTCTTCTTGGAGGGTTGGGTGGTCTTTGGTGCCATGAAAATAAACAGAATAAACTAGCAAAGCGACAACACCAAACGTAAAACTGTTGCTCATCCCCGAGCAAAATAAAGAAATACAAAGGGGAAGAAGAAAGTGAAATAGAAGAAAAGAAAGATTAATGCTAAAAATATTTTGTTCTGAATTTTCTTTTTTTTAACAGAATGAGATAGAAAATAGAGAGGGATTAAGGAAGGAGGAGGGGCTGGATAGAAGAGGGAGATGGGATTGGAAGGGGGGAACGGGTTTTGTATAAGGGAACAGGTAGGGAGGGTTGAGGACATTGAGTGTGTATAGAAGGAGGAATTAGTGTTTTCTGAGTTTAGAATGAGGGAATAAAATGTTGTGTGATGTGGTTTGAAGGGAAGAAGGTGGTTGTTAAGAAGAGAGAAGTGGTATGGAGAGTGGGAATGGAAGGGATTGGGAGGGGTTTATATAGGAGGTGGGATTTAGAGGGGGAAGGTCGCGGGTATGGGTTGGGAAAGGAGAGTTTCATGGATTGAGGTTGGGGTGTGGTTGGGAGATTTATGAATGTGGTCAAAGGGTGGGATTCGGGAACTGGGGGGGTCACGGGTTAAGGGCAGAAGAGAATTGGGAAAGGGGTTGGTAAAAGGGTAGGCAAAGGAGCAGGGTTCAGGGGATTTGGTCAAGGAAGGAGGGGTTAGGTATTGGGGATATATGGGAAGTGAAAAAGGAAGGGAATTTGGTCAATGGGTGTGGGGACCGAAGCTATGGGATTTGGTTCAGATTTTTGGTGATTTTGCATGGAATTGGCCAAAGTAGAGTAGCTGGCGCCAAACTTGAATATAGTCAAGTATGGCACCGTATTAACCGAATTGCAATGCTCCTCCTGGCGCCAAACTTGGTGCAGCCCAAGTTTAGCGCCACCCTCTCCCTTTTTTTTAATTCTCCACGCCAGACTTCAGGGCGGCCAAGTTTGGCGCCCCCCTGGCAGAGAGCAAATCCTCTTTTGTGCGTGATAGTGGCGCCAAACTCTAAACCACCAAGTTTGGCGCCACCCCTCTTCCATAATTCCCCAATTGCGTCGTTCTCAACGCCAAACTTGGAGTTTTCCAAGTTTGGCTTCAAACCTCTAGAATGGAACTCCCCTTGGTGCGTGTTATGTGGTGCCAAACTTGGAAATCCCAAGTTTGGTGCAGCCCAATCCGAATTAAACGTCTCCAGGGTGGGCAAAAATTCTTCTAAGTGTACCGGTTCCTGTTCTTAATTTTCTGCATGATCAAAACACACGTAAAACAAAGGAAAACATTAGAAACTCAACAAAAATGAAATAAATAATAAAATCAACGCAACGAAAATTAAACTAAGGATATGAAATTATCGGGTTGCCTCCCGACAAGCGCTTTTCTGACGTCACTAGCTTGACGGTCAGTTCTGCTAGTTCAACAGATGAGCAGACCTCTAGCGATCAATCTCGCCTCCAAGATAGTGCTTCAACCTATGGCCATTCACTGTAAACTTTCTGTCAGAATTCTCTTCCTGAATTTTCACATGACCATATGGTGAAGCTCTGGTTACCACAAACGGTCCTGACCACCGGAATTTCAGCTTTCCGAAAAAGAGTTTGAGCCTTGAATTGAACAGAAGCACCATCTGACCTGACTCAAAAACTCTTATAGCAATCTTCTTGTCATGCCATATTTTAGTCCTCTTCTTATAGAGCTTAGCATTCTCATAGACTGAATATCTGAATTCATTAAGCTCATTCAACTGAAGCATCATCTTAATTCCTGCAGCCTGAGCATCAAAGTTCAGATACTTGATTGCCCAGTAAGATTTATGCTCCAGCTCCACTGGCAAGTGACAGGCTTTACCATAGACCAACTGATAAGGGGACATGCCAATAGGAGTCTTGTAAGCTATCCGGTATGCCTAGAGAGCATCATCAAGCTTCCTAGACCAGTCCTTCCTTGAGACACCGACGGTCTTCTCTAGAATCCTCTTGAGTTGCTTGTTAGAAATCTCAACCTATCCACTTGTTGAGGGTGATAGGGGGTTGCCACTTTATGACAGACTCCATACCTCTGCAGAAGTGAGTCCAGCTGTCTGTTACAGAAGTGAGCCACAGCTTCCACCCACTTGGACACATAATCAACTGCCACTAAGATATAGTTGTTGGAATATGAGGGTGGAAAAGGTCCCATGAAGTCAATACCCTACACATCAAACAACTCAATCTCAAGAATCCCTTACTGTGGCATCTCATGGTTGGCAAAGAGATTCTTAGCTCTTTCACATCTGTCACAGTTTTTAACAAATGCTCTTAAGTTTCGGAAGAGAGTCGGCCAGTAAAAACCACTCTGAAGGACCTTTATAGTAGTCCTTTCACCACCAAAGTGGCCTCCATAATCAGAGCCATGACTGTGCCAAAGAATCTGCTGTGTTTTCTCATCTGGGACACATCTTCGGATTATACCATCTGAGCATCTTTGAAAAAGGTATGGTTCCTTCCAAAAGTAGTACTTTGCATCAGTCAGTAGCTTTTTTACTTGTTGTTTACTATACTCCTTTGGAATGAAATTCATGGCCTTGTAATTTGTGATGTCTGCAAACCATGGAGCCTGCTGAATGAGGAACAGTTGCTCATCTGAAAATGTCTCAGTTACAGCTGTGGGTGGTTGTACTCCTGCTTCAGGTTCAATTCTGGAAAGGTGGTCAGCTACTTGATTTTCTGACCCTTTCCTGTCTTTAATCTCAATATCAAACTCATAAAGGAGTAGCACCCATCTGATTAATCTTGGTTTAGAATCCTATTTGGTTAGAAAGTACTTCAAAGCAGCATGATCAGTATAAACAATAACCTTAGAACCAATTAAATAGGACCTAAACTTATCAATAGCATACACAATAGCTAATAATTTTTTTTCTGTAGTTGCGTAATTCTTTTGAGCGTCATTTAGCACACGGATAGCATAGTAAATGACATGTATAAGCTTGCCATGTCTTTGTCCTAAAACAACTCCTATAGCATAATCACTAGCATCATACATTAACTCAAATGGTAAATCCCAGTCAGGAGGAGCTATAATGGGTGCAGAGGTATGGTTTGCTTTCAAAGCATCAAAAGCATGCAGGCATTCAACATCAAACACAAAAGGAGCATCAGCAACTAATATGTTGCTCAATGGTTTAGCAATTTTAGAAAAATCCTTTATAAATCTTCTATAAAATCCTGCATGACCCAAGAAACTCCTGACTGCCTTAACATTAGATGGTGGTGGTAATTTTTCAATTACCTCTACCTTGGCTCTATCTACCTCAATCCCCTTGCTTGAAATTCGGTGTCCAAGAATAATGCCTTGTGTAACCATAAAATGACATTTTTCCCAATTTAAAAAAAGGTTTGATTCTTGACACCGTTTCAAGACCAGAGATAAATGCTTAAGGCATGATTCAAAAGAATTACCAAAAACAGAAAAATCATCCATAAATACCTCAATAAACTTTTCAACCATATCAGAGAAAATTGAAAGCATACACCTTTGAAAAGTTGCTGGGGCATTACAGAGTCCAAATGGCATTCTCCTGTAAGCAAATACTCCAAAAGGACATGTGAATGCCATTTTCTCTTGATCTTGAGGGTCCACTGCAATTTGGTTATATCCAGAATATCCATCTAGAAAATAATAAAAAGCATGACCAACTAACCTCTCAAGCATCTGATCAATGAATGGCAGGGGGAAGTGATCCTTCCTTGTAACAGTGTTGAGCCTCCTATAGTCTATGCACATTCTCCATCTTGTGACGGTTCTTGTAGGAATTAGCTCATTCTTTTCATTCTTGATCACTGTCATCCCTCCTTTCTTGGGAACTACCTGCACAGGACTCACCCAAGGGCTGTCAGAAATAGGGTATATAATGTTGGCTTCCCAGAATTTCATTACCTCTTTTTGGACCACCTCTTTCATAGTTGGATTGAGTCTCCTTTGTGGTTGCACAACCTATTTAGCATCATCTTCAAGAAGGATCTTGTGCATACACTTGGTTGGACTAATCCCCTTTAAGTCACCAATGGTCCACCCAAGAGCTGTTTTATAGCTCTTGAGCACTGCAATAAATGCCTCTTCCTCTCCAAGCTTCAAGGAAGAGCTAATAATCACTAGATATGAATCATTTTCACCCAGGAACACATATTTCAGATAAGGAGGCAAAGGTTTTAGCTCAAGCTTGGGAACCTCTTTCTCCATTTTAGGCGTGTGTACCAGGTCCTTCTGGGTGGTGAATCATCAATCTCAAGTAATTCATACTCAGAAAGAGGATCCAGAATATCATCAAGTACCTCAGCTTCCAATACCTCTTGAACAAGTGGTTCAACAACATCAACTCTCATACACCCTTCAGAATCATTAGGGTGTTTGAGAGCTTCAAATACATTAAGGACCACCTATTCTTCATTAACCCTCATGGTTAATTCACCCTTTTGCACATCAATCAAAGCTGTACCTGCAGCTAAAAAAGGGTCTACCAAGAATAATAGAGGACTTTGCATCCTCTTCCATATCCAATATAATAAAATCCGCAGAAAAAATAAAAGGTCCTACTTTCACCAATAAATTCTCAACAACTCCAAGAGAAAATTTAATTGAACGGTCATCAAGTTGAAGAGAAATACAAGTGAATTTTACCTCATCAATTTGGAGCTTTCTCATAAATAAAAGTGGCATGAGATTGATGCTAGCTCCAAGATCACACAAAGCTATCTGAATAGTGACATCTCCAATGGTGCAAGGAATTACAAAACTCCCTGGATCCTGCATCTTCTCAGGAAGGTTATGTTGAATAATAGCACTGCATTCCTTAGTTAACACCACTGTCTCTTGTTCCTTCCAATTCCTTTTGTTAGTCAACAATTCTTTCATGAATTTAGCATAGAGAGGCATTTGCTCAAGAGCCTCTGCAAAAGGAATGTTGATCTATAGCTTCCTGAAGACTTCTAAAAATCTAGAAAATTGCTTGTCCTTGGAAGCCTTCTGAAGCCATTGAGGGTAAGGCATTTTCGGCTTGTACTCAGGAGCCTTGGGTAATGTAGGATGAGTGTCAAGAGAGTCTGGAAATGGGTTGTCTGCACGCTTTGGAGGGGCGTGCTCTACTTCTTCCTTCTTCTCCTCTAGGGGCTTCTTTTCGGCTAATCATCTGTCGGTTCTCACTCATGCTGGAATAGGATCTATTGATCCTTTTGTGTCTGTCACTATGCCCAACCCTTGTGAGTTTGAAGCTCGTCACAGTCATTCAATCCCTTAATCCTACTCGGAATACCACAGACAAGGTTTAGACTTTCCGGATTCTCAAAAATGCTGCCAATGGATTCTAGCTTATACCACGAAGATTCTGATTAAGGAATCCAAGAGATACTCATTCAATCGAAGGTAGAACGGAGGTGGTTGTCAGGCCCGCGTTCATAGGTTGAGAATGGTGATGAATGTCACGGATCATCACATCCATCATATTGAAGTGCGAATGAACATCTTAGATAGAAACAAGCGTGTTTGAATAAAAAACAGAAATAATTGCATTAATTCATCGAGACACAGCAGAGCTCCTCACCCCCAACAATGGAGTTTAGAGACTCATGCCATCAAAGAGTACAAAGTTCAGATCTAAAATGTCATGAGGTATAGAATAGATCTCTAAAAGTTGTTTAAATACTAAATTAGTAACCTATGTTTACAGAAAATGAGTAAACTATGATAGATAATGCAGAAATCTACTTCCGGGACCCACTTGGTGTGTGCTGGGACTGAGACTTGAGCTTTACACGTGCCTATGCTGTTTCTGGAGTTAAACGCCAGGTTGTAACCTGTTTTGGGCGTTTAACTCCAACTTCTAACCTGTTTCTGGCGTTTAACGCCAGAATAGGGCAGAGAACTGGCGTTGAACGTCAGTTTGCGTCATCTAAACTCGGACAAAATATGGACTATTATATATTGCTGGAAAGCTCTGGATGTCTACTTTCCAACACAATTAAGAGCGTGCCATTTGGACTTCTGTAGCTCCAGAAAATCCATTTTGAGTGCAGGGAGGTCAGAATCCAACAACATCTGCAGTCCTTTTTCAGCCTCTGAATCAGATTTTTGTTCAGGTCCCTTAATTTCAGCCAGAAAATACCTGAAATCACAGAAAAATATACAAACTCATAGTAAAGTCCAGAAATGTGATTTTTATTTAAAAACTAATAAAAATATACTAAAAACTAATCAAATCATACTAAAAACTATGTAAAAACAATGCCAAAAAGCGTATAAATTATCCACTCATCACAACACCAAACTTAAATTGTTGCTTGTCCCCAAAAAATTGAAAATCAAATAGTATAAAAAGAAGAGAATATACTATAAATTCCAAAATATCAATGAAACTTAGCTCCAATCAGATGAGCGGGACTAGTAGCTTTTTGCCTCTTGAATAGTTTTGGCATCTCACTTTATCCATTGAAGTTCAGAATGATTGGCATCTATAGGAACATAGAATTCAGATAGTGTTATTGATTCTCCTAGTTTAGTATGTTGATTCTTGAACACAGCTACTTTATGAGTCTTGGCCGTAGCCCTAAGCACTTTGATTTCCAGTATTACCACTAGATACATAAATGTCACAGACACATAACTGAGTGAACCTTTTAAGATTGTGACTCAGCTTTGCTAAAGTCTCCAATTAGAGCTGTCCAGGATTCTTAAGCACACTCTTTTTTTGCTTTGGACCTTGACTTTAATCGCTCAGTCTCAAGTTTTCACTTGACACCTTCATGCCATAAGCACATGGTTAGGGACAGCTTGGTTTAGCCGCTTAGGCCAGGATTTTATTCCTTTAGGCCCTCCTATCCACTGATGCTCAAAGCCTTGGATCCTTTTTATTACCCTTGCTTTTTAGTTTTAAGGGCTATTGGCTTTTTTCTCTTGCCTTTTGGTTTAAAGAGCTCTTGGCTTTTTCTGCTTGCTTTTTCTTTTTCTTTCTCTCTTTTTTTTTTCACAAGCTTTTGTATTCACTGCTTTTTCTTGCTTCAAGAATCATTTTTATGATTTTTCAGATTATCAAATAGCATTTCTCCTTTTTCCTTATTCTTTCAAGAGCCAACATATTTAACATTCATAAACAACAATTTCAAAAGACATATGCACTGTTCAAGCATTCATTCAGAAAATAAAAAGTATTGTCACCACATCAAAATAATTAAACTAGTTTCAAGGATGAATTCGAAGCCCTGTACTTCTTGTTCTTTTGTTTTTTAGAACATTTTTCATTTAAGAGAGGTGATGGATTCATAGGACATTCATAACTTTAAGGCATAGACACTTAAATACTAATGATCATATAGTAAAGACACAAACATAAATAAACATGAAGCATAGTAAACGAAAAACAGAAAATAAGAACAAGGAAATTAAGGAATGGGTCCACCTTAGTGAGGGTGACGTCTTCCTCTTCTTGAAGAACCAATGGTGCTCTTGAGCTCCTCTATGTCTCTTCCTTCTCTTTGTTGCTCCTCCCTCATAGCTCTTGTTGAGGTCCATGAGTGGGCTCTCTTGTTGTGCAGTCAAATGCTCTACTACTGAGCTATGGACCCTTGAGATGAATCTCTCCATCTCCCATGACTCGGAGGTAGAAGCTTTTGTCTTCCCTTTCTTCTTTCTAGAGGTTTCTCCGGCCTTAGGTGTCATAAATGGTTATGGAAAAACAAAAAGCAATGCTTTTACCACACCAAACTTAAAAGGTTTGCTCGTCCTCGAGAAAAAGAAGGAAGAAGGTAGTAGAAGAAGAAGAAAATGAAGGAGATGGAGGGAGGTGAGTGGTTCGGCCATGTGTGGGTGGGTTTGGGAGGTGAGAGTGGTGAAGAGGTAATGGGGAAGAGAGAATGAGGTAATTGGTGAAGGGTATTTGTGGAAGAGTGTTATGGAAAGGTGTGAAGAGGAGAGAAGAAGAGGTGGGGTAGGTGGGGATCCTGTGGGATCCACAGATCCAGTGGGGTCAAGGACTTAACATCCCTACTCCAATTAGGCGTGTAAAATGCCCTTATTAGCATGCATGTCTGGCGTTAAACGCCAGCTTGCTGCTTGTTTTTGGCGTTAAACGCCCAAATGTAGCCTGTTTCTGGCGTTTAACACCACTTCCATGCTCTGTTCTGGCATTAAACGCCAGTCTGGTGCTTGTTTCTAGCGTTTAACGCTAGCTTGATGCTTCTTTCTGGCGTTAAATGCCAGTTTGTTGCTTCTTACTGGCGTTTAAACGCCAGTAAACTCTTCCTCCAAGGTGAGCTATTTTTTCATTCTGTTTTTGATTTTTCAGTAGTTTTTGTGACTTCACATGATCATCAACCTACAGAAAACATAAAATAGCAATGCAAACTAAATAGATATAGTTAAATAACATTGAGTTGCCTCCCAACAAGCGCTTCTTTATTATCTTTAGCTGGACCTTGCTGATCTTTTAATCTAGCCTCAGCCTTGAGCACTCTTGCTCAACATTTCCTTCAAGATAATGCTTGATTCTCTGTCCATTAACAGTGAACCTCTTATCAGAATCAATATCTTGAAGCTCCACATAGCCATATGGTGACACACTTGTAATCACATATGGTCCCCTCCACCGGGATTTCAGTTTCCCGGGGAATAGCCTGAGCCTAGAGTTAAACAATAGAACTATCTGTACTAGTTCAAAGACTCTAGATGACAGCTTTCTGTCATGCCATCTTTTTGCTTTCTCTTTGTAAAGCTTGGCATTTTCGAAAGCAGTGAGTCTGAATTCCTCTAGCTCATTCAGCTGGAGCAATCTTTTTTCTCCAGCTAATTTGGCATCAAAGTTTAAGAATCTAGTTGCCCAGTAGGCCTTATGCTTCAGTTCTATGGGCAGATGACAGGCCTTATGATGAGCGGATAATTTATACGCTTTTTGGCATTGTTTTTAGTATGTTTTTAGTAGGATCTAGTTACTTTTAGGGATGTTTTTATTAGTTTTTATGTTAAATTCACATTTCTAGACTTTACTATGAGTTTGTGTATTTTTCTATGATTTCAGGTATTTTCTGGCTGAAATTGAGGGTCTTGAGCAAAAATCAAATTCAGAGGTTGAAGAAGGACTGCTGATGCTGTTGGATTCTGACCTCCTTGCACTCAAAGTGGATTTTCTGGAGCTACAGAACTCAAAATTGCACGCTTCCAATTGCGTTGAAAAGTAGACATCCAGGGCTTTCCAGCAATATATAATAGTCCATACTTCGGCCGAGTTTAGATGACACAAAAGGGCATTGAACGCCAGTTCTACGCTGCAGTCTGTAGTTAAACGCCAGAAAAACATCACGAACCAGAGTTGAATGCCAGAAACACGTTACAAACTGGCGTTCAACTCCAAGAATGACCTCTCTATGTGTAAACTTCAAGCTCAGCCCAAGCACACACCAAGTGGGCCCCGGAAGTGGATTTATGCATCAATTACTTATCTCTGTAAAACCTAGTAACTAGTTTAGTATAAATAGGACTTTTTACTATTGTATTAGACATCTTATGATTTTTAGTTCATCTTTGGATCATATTGATCACGTTTGGGGGCTGGCCTCTCGGCCATGCCTGAACCTTCATCACTTATGTATTTTCAAAGTACTACTGTTTTTTATTCAATTCAACTTATTCTGCTTCTAAGATATTCATTCGTACTCCAACATGAATGTGATGAACGTGACAATCATCATCATTCCCCCACGAACACGTGCCTGACAACCACTTCCGTTCCACCTTAGATTGAATGAATATCTCTTGGATCTCTTAATCAGAATCTTCGTGGTATAAGCTAGATTGATGGTGGCATTCATGAGAGTCCGAAAAGTCTAAACCTTGTATGTGGTATTCTGAGTAGGATTCAGGGATTGAATGACTGTGACGAACTTCAAACTCGCGAGTGCTGGGCATAGTGACAGACGCAAAAGGATAGTAAATCCTATTCCAGTATGATCGAGAACCTCCAGATGATTAGCCATGTCGTGACAGAGCATTTGGACCATTTTCACAGAGAGGATGGGATGTAGCCATTGACAACGGTGATGCCCTTACAGAAAGCTTGCCATGGAAAGGAGTAGGACTGATTGGATGAAGACAGTAGGAAAGCAAAAGTTCAGAAGAACAAAAGTATCTCTATACGCTTATCTGAAACTCCCACCAATGAATTACATAAGTGTTTCTATCTTTATTTTCTATTTATTTATTATTTATTTTCGAAAACTCCATAACTATTTGATATCCGCCTGACTGAGATTTACAAGGTGACCATAGCTTGCTTTATACCGACAATCTCCGTGGGATCGACCCTTACTCACGTAAGGTTTTATTACTTGGACGACCCAGTGCACTTGCTGGTTAGTTGTGCGAAGTTGTGAAGTTATGTTTAGACCATGGTATTGTGCACCAGTTATTGGTGCCATTGCCAGGGAGAGAACGAACAACAAATTTTACAACCTCAGAGTAACAATTTCGCATACCAAGTTTTTGGCGCCGTTGCCGGGGATTGTTTTGAGTTTGGACAACTGACGGTTCATCTTGTTGCTCAGATTGGGTAACTTTCTTTTCATTTTCTTTTCAAAAAAAAAAATTTATGTTCTTCAGAATTTTTAAGAATGAATTCTAGAGTTTCATGAAGCATGTGAAGCCTGGCTGGCTGCAAAGCCATGTCTAAATTCTTTTGGACTGGGACTTCCAACCCAACATTATCAAGAGCAAGCTAGTTGTTGCTAATCCATCAGCTGCTGTATGCTTGATTTGTCACTTAAAGCTTGGCTGGCCATTGGCCATGTCTAGTATTTTGGACCGGAGCTTTCATTGAAAGCTTGGCTGGCTAGTGAGCCATGTCTAATTCCTGGACTGAAGCTTTAAACTAAGAATGCAAGATTCCTGGAATTCAAATTAAAAATTTTGGAATCCTTATTTTTCTTTTTCAAATTAATTTTCGAAAAATACAAAAAAATTAGAAAATCATAAAAATAAAAAATATTTCATGTTTCTTGTTTGAGTCTTGAGTCAAATTGTAAGTTTAGTGTCAATTGCATATTCATTTTGCATTTTTCGAAAATTCATACATTCATAGTGTTCTTCATGATCTTCAAGTTGTTCTTGGTAAATCTTCTTGTTTGATCTTGATGTTTTCTTGTTTTGTGTCTTTTCTTGTTTTTCATGTGCATTTTTGCATTCATATTGTCTGAACATGAAAGATTTCTAAGTTTGGTGTCTTGCATGTTTTCTTTGCATATAAAATTTTCAAAAATAAGTTCTTGATGTTCATCATGATCTTCAAAGTGTTCTTGGTGTTCATCTTGACATTCATAGCACTCTTGCATGCATTCATTGTTTTGATCCAAAATTTTCATGCATTACATCATTTTCATGTTTTTCTCTTTCATCATTAATTCAAAAATCAAAAAAATATCTTCCCCTTTTTCACTCATAAATTTCGAAAATTTGAGTTGACTTTTTCAAAAAATTTTAAAATCTAGTTGTTTCTTATGAGTCAAATCAAATTTTCAATTTAAAAATCTTATCTTTTTCAAAATCTTTTTCAAAAATCAAATCTTTTTCATTTTTCTTAGTTATTTTCGAAAATTATAAAAATATTTTTCAAAAATATTTTTCTTCATTCTATTTCATAATTTTCAAAAATAACATCATCAATTAATGTTTTGATTCAAAAAATTCAAGTTTGTTACTTACTTGTTAAGAAAGATTCAAACTTTAAGTTCTAGAATCATATCTTATGATTTCTTGTGAATCAAGTCATTAATTGTGAATTTAAAATTCAAATCTTTTTCAAAACCAATTTCAATCATATCTTTTCAAAAATATCTTTTTATCTTATCTTTTTCAAAAATCTTTTCTAACTTCTTATCTTCTTATCTTT
>NC_029786.2:24967110-24968464 GCF_000816755.2 Arachis ipaensis | reverse complement strand
TCTTTCCTTCTTTACATTACATTCTTTTCTTCTTCTACTCACACAGGGGAACCTCTATACTTGGGTAAAAAGGATCCCTATTATTATTATTTTTCTGTTCCCTTCTTTTTCATATGAGCAGGAGTAAGGACAAGAACATTCTTGTTGAAGCAGACCCTGAACCTGAAAGGACTCTGAAGAGGAAACTAAGAGAAGCTAAAATATAACAATCCAGAGACAACCTTACAGGAATTTTCGAACAAGAAGAGGATATGGCAGCCGAAAATAATAATAATGCAAGGAGGATGCTTGGTGACTTTACTGCACTTAATTCCAATTTACATGGAAGAAGCATCTCCATCCCTACCATTGGAGCAAACAATTTTGAGCTTAAACCTCAATTAGTTTCTCTGATGCAGCAAAACTGCAAGTTTCATGGACTTCCATCTGAAGATCCTTTTCAGTTCTTAACTGAATTCTTGCAGATCTGTGATACTGTTAAGACTAATGGAGTGGATCCTGAAGTCTACAGGCTCATGCTTTTCCCGTTTGCTGTAAGAGACAGAGCTAGAGTGTGGTTGGACTCTCAACCCAAAGATAGCCTGAACTCTTGGGATAAGCTGGTCACGACTTTCTTAGCCAAGTTCTTTCCTCCTCAAAAGCTGAGTAAGCTTAGAGTTGATATTCAAACCTTCAGACAGAAGGAAGGTGAATCCCTCTATGAAGCTTGGGAGAGATACAAGCAACTGACCAAAAAGTGTCCTTCTGACATGCTTTCAGAATGGACCATCCTGGATATATTCTATGATGGTCTGTCTAAATTAGCTAAGATGTTATTGGATACTTTTGCAGGTAGATCCATTCACCTAAAGAAAATGCCTGCAGAAGCTCAAGAACTCATTGACATGGTTGCTAATAACCAGTTCATGTACACTTCTGAGAGGAATCCTGTAAGTAATGGGATGCCTATGAAGAAGGGAGTTCTTGAAATTGATACTCTGAATGCCATATTAGCTCAGAATAAAATATTGACTCAGCAAGTCAATATGATTTCTCAGAGTCTGAATGGAATGCAAGCTGCATCCAACAGTACTCAAGAGGCATCTTCTGAAGAAGAAGCTTATGATCCTGAAAACCCTGCAATAGCAGAGGTGAATTACATGGGTGAACCATATGGAAACACCTATAATCTCTCATGGAGAAATCACCCAAATCTCTCATGGAAGGATCAACAAAAGTCTCAACAAGGCTTTAATAATGGTGGAAGAAACAGGTTTAACAGTAGTAAACCTTTTCCATCATCTTCTCAGCAACAGACAGGGAACTCTGAACAAAATACCTCTAATTTAGCAAACTTAGTCTCTAATCTATCTAA
>NC_029786.2:24966882-24967063 GCF_000816755.2 Arachis ipaensis | reverse complement strand
GAACCTCCCCTATTCACCAATGAACTAAATGCATTGGATCAACTGAGATTGCCTCAGAAGAAACAGGATCCTGGAAAGTTCTTAATACCTTGTACCATAGGCACCATGACCTTTGAGAAGGCTCTATGTGACCTTGGGTCAGGAATAAACCTCATGCCACTCTCTGTAATGGAGAAACTGA
>NC_029786.2:24962843-24966551 GCF_000816755.2 Arachis ipaensis | reverse complement strand
TATGCCATTCATGAGCTCTGATGAATATTCTTCTTCTGAAGAGAATGAGGATGTCACTGAAGAGCAAGTTGCCAAGTACCTAGGTGCAATCATGAAGCTGAATGCCAATCTCCTAGCCACAGCAAGAGCTGTGATTGATGTTAACAGAGGTGAACTAGTCCTTCAATTGAATGAGGACTCCCTTGTGTTTAAAACTCAAGGTCATCCTTCTGTTAACATGGAAAAGAGGCACAGTAAGCTTCTCTCAAAACAGAGTCATACAAAGCCCCCACAATCAAACTCTAAGTTTGGTGTTGGGAAGTCTCAACAATGCTCTAAACATCTGTGAGGCTCCATGAGAGCCCACTGTCAAGCTATTGACATTAAAGAAGCGCTTGTTAGGAGGCAACCCAATTTTTATTTATCTAATTTTATTTTTATTTTTATTGTTCTTTCATGTTTTATTAGGTTCATGATCATGTGGAGTCACAAAATAATTACAAAAATTAAAAAAAGAATAAAAAAACAGCAGAAGGAAAATCACACCCTGGAGGAAGGACTTACTGGCGTTTAAACGCCAGTAAGGAGCATCTGGCTGGCGTTCAATGCTAGAACAGAGCATGGAGCTAGCGCTGAACGCCAGAAACAAGCATGGAGCTGGCGTTCAATGCCAGAAACATGCTACATCTGGGCGTTGAACGCCCAAAACAAGCATCAGTTCGGCGTTTAAATGCCAGAATTGCATGCAAAGGTGTTTTACATGCCTAATTGGTGCAGGGATGCAAATCCTTGATACCTCAGGATCTGTGGACCCCACAGGATCTCCACATACCTCCACTCACCTTACCTCCTCATAATCCTATATCACCCTTTCCCAAGAACCCTTCACCACTCACATCCATTACTCTCCTAAAACCATCATACAACCCACCTACACCCACCCACTCAAATTCAAACCATCAACTCACCTCCATATCTTCTTCTTCTTCTACTATTCTTTCTTCTTTTGCTCAAGGGCGAGCAATATTCTAAGTTTGGTGTGGTAAAAGCATAGCTTTTTTTGTTTTTCCATAACCATTGATGGCACCTAAGGCCAGAGAAACCTCTAGAAAGAGAAAAGAGAAGACAAAAGCTTCCACCTCCAAGTCATAGGAGATGGAGAGATTCATTTCAAGGGTCTATAGCTCAGTGGTAGAACATTTGACTGCAAATCAAGAGATCTCTGAGATACCTCAGGGGATACATTTTCCTCCACACAATTATTGGGAGCAACTAAGGGTGGAACACCAAGAGCACTCCATCATCCTCCATGAAATTAGAGAAGATCAAAGAGCAATGAGGGAGGTGCAATAAAGACAAGAAAGAGACATAGAAGAGCTCAAGGACATCATTGATTCCTCAAGAAGAAAACGCCACCATCACTAAGGTGGACTCATTCCTTGTTCTTAAATTTTCTGTTTTTTTTTTCATTTTTTTATGTTAAATGTTTATTCATGTTTGTGTCTTATTACATGATCATTAGTATCTAAGTTTCTATGCCTTAAAGTAGTGAATATGAATCCATCACCTCTCTTAAATGAAAACTGTTTTAATTACAAAAGAACAAGAAGTACATGAGTTTCGAATTTATCCTTGAACTTAGTTTAATTATATTGATGTGGTGACAATACTTTTTGTTTTCTGAATGTATGCTTGAACAGTGCATATGTCTTTTGAAGTTGTTGTTTATGAATGTTAAATATGTTGGCTCTTGAAAGAATGATGAACAGGAGACATGTTATTTGATAATCTGAAAAATCATAAAAATAATTCTTGAAGCAAGAAAAAGCAGTGAATACAAAAGCTTGCAGGAAAAAAAATAGCGAAAAAAAAGAAAGAAAGAAAAAGAAAAAAGCAAGCAGAAAAAGCTAAAAGCTCTTAAAACCAAAAGGCAAGACCAAAAAGCCAATAGCCCTTAAAACCAAAAGGCAAGGGTAATAAAAAGGATCCCAAGGCTTTGAGCATCAGTGGATAGGAGGGCCTAAAGGAATAAAATCCTGGCCTAAGCAGCTAAACCAAGCTGTCCCTAACCATGTGCTTGTGGCGTGAAGGTGTCAAGTGAAAACTTGAGACTGGGCGGTTAAAGTCAAGGTCCAAAGCAAAAACAGAGTGTGCTTAAGAACCCTGGATACCTCTAATTGGAGACTTTAGCAAAGCTGAGTCACAATCTGAAAAGGTTCACCCAATTATGTGTCTGTGACATTTATGTATCCGGTGGTAATACTGGAAAACAAAGTGCTTAGGGCCACGGCCAAGACTCATAAAGTAGATGTGTTCAAGAATCAACATACTGAACTAGGAGAATCAATAACACTATCTGAACTCTGAGTTCCTATAGATGCCAATCATTCTGAACCTCAATGGATAAAGTGAGATGCCAAAACTACTCAAGAGGCAAAAAGCTACAAGTCCCGCTCATCTGATTGGAGCTATGTTTCATTGATAGTTTGGAATTTACAGTATATTCTCTTCTTTTTATCCTATTTGATTTTCAGTTGCTTGGGGACAAGCAACAATTTAAGTTTGGTGTTGTGATGAGCGGATAATTTATACGCTTTTTGGCATTGTTTTTAGTATGTTTTTAGTAGGATCTAGTTACTTTTAGGGATGTTTTTATTAGTTTTTATGTTAAATTCACATTTCTGGACTTTACTATGAGTTTGTGTGTTTTTCTGTGATTTCAGGTATTTTCAGGCTGAAATTGAGGGTCTTGAGCAAAAATCAGATTCAGAGGTTAAAGAAGGACTGCTGATGCTGTTGGATTCTGACCTCCCTGCACTCAAAATGGATTTTCTGGAGCTACAGAACTCAAAATGGCGCGATTTTAATTGCGTTGGAAAGTAGACATCCAGGGCTTTCCAGAAATATATAATAGTCCATACTTTTGCCGAGTTTAGACGACGCAAAAGGGCGTTGAACGCCAGTTCTATGCTGCAGTCTAGAGTTAAACGCCAGAAACACGTCACGAACCAGAGTTGAACGCCAAAAACACGTTACAAACTGGCGTTCAACTCCAAGAATGACCTCTCCACATGTAAACTTTAAGCTCAGCCCAAGCACACACCAAGTGGGCCCCAGAAGTGGATTTATGCATCAATTACTTATCTCTGTAAACCCTAGTAACTAGTTTAGTATAAATAGGACTTTTTACTATTGTCTTAGACATCTTATGATTTTTAGTTCATCTTTGGATCATATTGATCACGTTTGGGGGTTGGCCTCTCGGCCATGCCTGAACCTTCATCACTTATGTATTTTCAACGGTAGAATTTCTTCACTCCATAGATTAAGGTGTGGAGCTCTGCTGTTCCTCACGAATTAATGCAAAGTACTACTGTTTTTTATTCAATTCAACTTATTCTGCTTCTAAGATATTCATTCGTACTCCAACATGAATGTGATGAATGTGACAATCATCAACATTCCCCCACGAACGCGTGCCTGACAACCACTTCCGTTCCACCTTATATTGAATGAATATCTCTTGGATCTCTTAATCAGAATCTTCGTGGTATAAGCTAGATTGATGGCGGCATTCATGAGAGTCCGGAAAGTCTAAACCTTGTCTGTGGTATTCCGAGTAGGATTCAGGGATTGAATGACTGTGACAAACTTCAAACTCGCGAGTGCTGTGTGTAGTGACAGACGCAAAAGGATAGTAAATCCTATTCCAGTATGATCGAGAACCTC
>NC_029786.2:24938991-24962262 GCF_000816755.2 Arachis ipaensis | reverse complement strand
TTGCCATGGAAAGGAGTAGGACTGATTGGATGAAGACAGCAGGAAAGCAAAAGTTCAGAAGAACGAAAGTATCTCTATACGCTTATCTGAAACTCCCACCAATGAATTACATAAGTGTTTCTATCTTTATTTTCTATTTATTTATTATTTATTTTCGAAAACTCCATAACTATTTGATATCCGCCTGACTGAGATTTACAAGGTGACCATAGCTTGCTTCATACCGACAATCTTCGTGGGATCGATCCTTACTCACGTAAGGTTTTATTACTTGGACGACCCAGTGCACTTGCTGGTTAGTTGTGCGAAGTTGTGAAGTTATGTTTAGACCATGGTATTGTGCACCAGTTATTGGCGCCATTGCCAGGGAGAGAACGAACAACAAATTTTACAACCTTAGAGTAACAATTTCGCATACCACCTTACCATACACAAGCTGGTATGGAGAGGTCCCTATAGGAGTCTTGAATGCTGTTCTGTAAGCCCACAGAGCATCATCCAAGCTTCTCGCCCAATCCTTTATACGGGTACTTACAGTCCATTCCAGGATTCTTTTTATTTCTCTATTAGAGACTTCAGCTTGCCCATTTGTCTGTGGATGATACGGAGTTGCCACTTTGTGACTAATTCCATACCGGACCATAGCAGAGTAAAGTTGTTTGTTGCAGAAGTGAGTGCCCCCATCATTAATTAGTGCTCTAGGGACACCAAACCTGCTGAAGATATGTTTCTAGAGGAACTTTAGCACTGTCTTAGTATCATTAGTGGGTGTGGCAATAGCCTCTACCCATTTGGATACATAGTCGACTGCCACCAGAATATAAGTGTTTGAGTATGATGGTGGGAAAGGCCCCATGAAGTCAATACCCCATACGTCAAACAACTCAATCTCTAAGATTCCTTGCTGAGGCATGGCGTAACTGTGAGGCAGATTACCAGCTCTCTGGCAGCTGTCACAAGTTACGCACAAACTCTCGGGAGTCTTTATAGAGAGTGGGCCAGTAGAAGCCACATTAGAGGACTTTTGTGGCTGTTCGCTCACCTCCGAAATGTCCTCCATATTGTGATCCATGACAATGCCATAGGATCTTCTGTGCTTCTTCTCTAGGCACACACCTACGGATTATTCCGTCTGCACATCTCTTAAAGAGATATGGTTCATCCCACAGGTAGTACTTTGCATCAGTAATTAATTTTTTCTTTTGTTGCTTGCTGTACTCCTTGGGTATGAACCTTGCAGCTTTATAGTTTGCAATGTCTGCAAACCATGGCATTTCCTGAATGGCGAACAAATGCTCATCAGGAAAGGTTTTAGAGATCTCAATAGAGGGAGAGGACGCCCCTTGTACTGGCTCTATCCGGGACAGATGATCAGCCACTTAGTTTTCTGTCCCTTTTCTGTCTCTTATTTCTATATCAAACTCTTGCAGAAGCAACACCCATCTTATGAGCCTGGGTTTTGAATCCTGCTTTGTAAGTAGATATTTAAGAGCAGCATGGTCAGTGTATACAATCACTTTTGATCCTACTAAGTATGATCTAAACTTGTCAATGGCATAAACCACTGCAAGTAATTCTTTTTCTGTGGTTGTGTAATTTTTCTGGGCATCATTTAAAACACGGTTAGCATAATAAATGACATGCAGAAGCTTGTTATGCCTCTGTCCCAGTACTGCACCAATGGCATGGTTACTGGCATCACACATTAGTTCAAATGGTAATGTCCAGTCTGGTGCAGAAATGACTAGTGTTGTGACCAGCTTAGCTTTCAGAGTTTCAAACGCCTGCAGACACTCTGTGTCAAACACAAATGGCGTGTCAGCAGATAGCAGATTGCTTAGAGGTTTTGCAATTTTTGAAAAATCCTTTATAAACCTCCTATAGAATCCTGCATGTCCCAGAAAGCTTCTGATTGCCTTAACATTGGCAGGTGGTGGTAATTTTTCAATTTCTTCCACTTTAGCTTGATCCACCTCTATTCCCTTGTTTGAAATTTTATGCCCAAGGACAATTCCTTCAGTCACCATAAAGTGACATTTTTCCCAGTTTAAAACTAGGTTGGTCTCTTGGCATCTTTTCAGAACAAGTGCTAAATGGTCAAGGCAGGAGCTAAATGAGTCTCCATATACTGAGAAGTCATCCATGAAGACTTCCAGAAAATTTTCCACCATATCAGAAAAAATAGAGAGCATGCATCTCTGAAAGGTTGCAGGTGCATTACACAGCCCAAATGGCATCCTTCTGTAGGAAAATACTCCAGATGGACATGTGAATGCTGTTTTCTCTTGATCCTGGGGATCTACTGTAATTTGGTTGTAGCCTGAATAGCTATCCAAAAAGCAGTAATAATCATGACCTACTAGTCTTTCTAGCATCTGGTCTATGAATGGTAAAGGAAAATGATCCTTTCTGGTGGCTGTATTGAGCCTTCTATAGTCAATACACATGCGCCACCCTGTAACTGTTCTTGTAGGAACCAGTTCATTTTTTTCATTATGAACCACTGTCATGCCTCCTTTTTTGGGGACAGGATAGGACTCACCCAGGGGCTATCAGAAATAGGATAAATAATCCCAGCCTCCAGTAACTTGGTGACTTCTTTCTGCACCACTTCCTTCATGGCTGGATTTAGCCACCTCTGTGGTTGAACCACTGGCTTAGCATCCTCCTCCAATAGGATCTTGTGCATGCATCTAGCTGGGCTTATGCCCTTAAGGTCACTTATGGACCATCCAAGAGCTGTCTTGTGTGTCCTTAGCACTTGAAGTACCGCTTCCTCTTCCAGAGGATTTAAAGCAGAGCTTATGATCACCGGAAAAGTGTCACCTTCTCCCAGAAATGCATATTTCAGGGATGGTGGTAATGGTTTGAGCTCGGGTTTAGGAGGTTTTTCCTCTTCCTGAGGAAGTTTCAGAGGCTCTTTCAATTCCTCTGAATCCTCCAGATCAGGCTGAACATCTTTAAAGATGTCTTCCAGCTCTGATTCGAGACTCTCAGCCATGTTGATCTCCTCTACCAAAGAGTCAATAAGATCAACTTTTATGCAGTCTTTTGGTGTGTCTGGATGCTGCATGGCCTTGACAGCATTCAACTTAAACTCATCCTCATTGACTCTCAGGGTTACTTCCCCCTTTTGGACATCAATGAGAGTTCGTCCAGTTGCTAGGAAAGGTCTTCCTAGAATAAGAGTAGCACTCTTGTGCTTCTCCATTTCCAGCACTACAAAGTCAGTGGGGAAGGCGAATGGCCCAACCCTGACAATCATGTCTTCAATCACGCCTGATGGGTATTTAATGGAGCCATCAGGAAGTTGGAGACATATCCGGGTTGGTTTAACTTCTTCAGTTAAACCAAGCTTTCTGATAGTGGATGCAGGTATTAGGTTGATGCTTGCCCCAAGATCACATAAAGCTGTCTTGGTGCAATTACCCTTTAATATGCATGGTATCATAAAGCTCTCGGAATCTTTAAGCTTTTCGGGGAAGCTTTTCAGAATGACTGCACTACATTCTTCAGTGAGGAGAACTCTTTCAGTTTCTCTCCAATCTTTCTTATGACTCAAGATCTCTTTCATGAACTTGGCATAAGTTGGTATTTGCTCAAGTGCCTCTGCAAACGAAATATTTATTTCAAGAGTCCTCAGATAGTCTGCAAAGCGAGCAAATTGCTTATCCTGCTCCTCTTGGCGGAGTTTTTGAGGATAAGGTATCTTGGCTTTGTATTCCTCAACCTTGGTTGCTGCAGGTTTATTTCCTACAGAGATGGTTGGAGAAGCCTTTTTAGAGGGGTTGTTATCAGCACGTGTGTGTGTCTGATCCCTCACTGGCGTTTGAATGCCAGGGTTGGAAGCTGGATTGGCGTTGGACGCCAACTCCTTACCTGTTTCTGGCATTTGAACGCCAGAACTGAGCTTCCATTGGGCGTTTAGCGCCAACTCCTTGCCTGTTTGTGGCGTTTGAACGCCAGAACTGAGCATGGGTTGGGCGTTTAACGCCAGCTCTTCACCCTTTCCTGGCATTTGAGCGCCATAATTATTTCTCTCTGGGCTCTTACTGTCCTCAGAGGGATTTTGGGTAGCAGTTTGTTCATTTCTTGGCTTCCTGTTGCTTTGAAGTGAGGTATTTAATATTTTTCCACTTCTTAATTGAACTGCTTGGCACTCTTCTGTTATTTGTTTTGATAACTGCTGTTTTGTTTGCTTCAACTGTACTTCCATATTCATATTAGCCATTCTTGTGTCTTGTAGTATCTCCTTGAATTCGGCTAGCTGTTTTGTTAGAAAATCTAATTGCTGATTGAATTCAGTAACTTGTTCTGCAGGACTGAGTTCAGCAGTTACTGTTTTAGCCTCTTCTTTCGTGGAAGACTCACTACTTAGGTACAGATGTTGATTTCTGGCAACTGTATCAATGAGCTCTTGAGCTTCTTCAATTGTCTTTCTCATGTGTATAGATCCACCAGCTGAGTAGTCCAAAGACATCTGAGCTTTCTCTGTAAGCCCATAATAGAAGATGTCTAACTGCACCCACTCTGAAAACATTTCAGAGGGGCATTTTCTTAGCATCTCTTTGTATCTCTCCCAGGCATCATAAAGAGATTCATTATCTCCTTGTTTAAAGCCTTGGATGTTCAGCCTTAGCTGTGTCATCCGTTTTGGAGGGAAATATTGATTCAGGAATTTTTCTGACAGCTGTTTCCATGTCCTTATGCTAGCCTTAGGTTGGTTATTTAACCACCTCTTAGCTTGGTCTTTTACAGCAAATGGAAACAGTAATAATCTGTAGACATCTTGATCTACTTCCTTATCATGTACTGTGTCAGCAATTTGTAAAAACTGTACCAGAAACTCTGTAGGTTCTTCCTGTGGAAGACCGGAATACTGGCAACTTTGCTGCACCATGATAATGAGCTGAGGATTCAACTCAAAACTACTGACTCCGATGCAGGGTATACAGATACTACTCCCATATGAAGCAGTAGTGGGGTTAGCATATGACCCCAGAGTCCTTCTGGACTGTTCATTTCCACTTAGGTCCATGATGGAGAAAGGGAGATGTTGTGAATTGCAAATAAAATATGTTTTTTTTAAGACTGAAATTAAAATAAAATAAAATAAAATAAATAAAAAATTGACTATAATTTCGAAAATTAGAAGAAAAAGAAATAAAAGAAAGTTGAAAACTAAATTAATTAATTAAAAAGATTTGAAAAAAATGTGGGTGAGGATTTTCGAAAAAATGAAGAGAGAGAAATTGGTTAGGAAGTTTTGAAAAAGATATGTCTTAAAATTAAAGATACTTGTAAGAAAATAAAATAAAATAAATAAAAAAAGAAAAGATATGAAAAAGATTTGATTTTAAGATTTGAGATTAGAAAAGATAAGATAAGCTAGGTAATAGAAGATAAGGAATTTAAATTAAAAAGTTTTGAAATTTAAATTTTGAAATTTGAAATTTAAAATTTGAATTTTGAAATTTGAACTTTGAAATTTTAAATTTTGAATTTTGAATTTTTGGAAAAGTCAACAATATAAGATAAGGATTTGAAAAAGATTTAAATTTTGAAAAGATTTTATTTTTAAATTTAAAAATTAAATTTTGAATTTTAAAATTTGAAATTTGAATTTTGAAATTTGAATTCTAAAATTTGAATTTTGAATTTTGAAAGTTAAAATTTGAAATTTGAAATAAGATAAGATAAGTTTTTGAAAAAGATGTGATTTTTTTGAAAAAGATTTGAATTTTGAAATTTTTAAAACTAAGATAAGATAGAATAGAAATTTTAAAATAAAAATCTGAAATTCTTATGTAAATTTCGAAAATTACTTAAAATAAAGAGAAAAGATATTTTTTTGAATTTAATGAGGAAAGAGAAAAACAATAAAATGACCCAAAACTTAAAATTTTTAGATCTAATGCTCCTTATTTTCGAAAATTTGGAGGAAAAACACCAAGGAACACCAAACATAAAAATTTTAAGATAAAAAAACAAGCAAGACTCAAGAACACCTTGAAGATTCACAAGAACACAAAGAACAAAAATTCAAAGACTCAAAGGACTCAAGAACATAAAAAAGAACACCAAACTTAAAATTTTTAGAAAACCAAAAATAAATTTTTGAAAATTAAATAAAAACTAACAGGAAAACACCAAACTTAAAACTTGACACAAGATTTAATCAAAGAAAAATTATTATTGAAAAGATTTTAGAAAGAAAGACTCAAAGGAGCAACTATTCACAAGAACATAGACACATTCAACAAATGCAAGGATTAAACAGAGAAAAACTTTTTTTTTCTTTTTTTTATGACAAAAACACAAAGGACACCAAACTTAAAACATGCAACTAGACTCAAACAGAAAACTCTAAAGATTAATAAAGAAAAATAATAAATTTTTGGAAAATTTTTGAAAAGAAAATAAAAGACTCTGACCCAAAAGACAAAATTTTCCTAATCTAAGCAACAAGATGAACCGTCAGTTGTTCAAACTCGAACAATCCCCGGCAACGGTGCCAAAAACTTGGTGCACGAATTGTGAATCACACTTTTCACAACTCGTACCACTAACCAGCAAGTGCACTGGGTCGTCCAAGTAATACCTTACATGAGTAAGGGTCGATCCCAGGGAGATTGTCGACTTGAAGCAAGTTATGGTTATTTTGTAATTCTTAGTCAGGAAATCAATGATAAGAGTGATTATATTTATGAAGAGTAAAAAGCATAAATTAAATAGTACTTATTATGCAGTAATGGAGAATATGTTGGAGTTTTGGAGATGCTTTGTCTTCTGAATCTCTGCTTTCCCCTGTCTTCTTCTTCACGCACGCAAGGTTCCTCCTATGGCAAGCTGTGTGTTGGTGGATCACCGTTATCAATGGCTACCATATGTCCTCTCAGTGAAAATGGTCCAGGTGCGCTGTCACTGCACGGCTAATCATCTGTCGGTTCTCACTCATGCTGGAATAGGATCCATTGATCCTTTTGCGTCTGTCACTACGCCCAACCCTTGTGAGTTTGAAGCTCGTCACAGTTATTCAATTTCTGAATCCTACTTGGAATACCACAGACAAGGTTTAGACTTTCCGGATTCTCAAGAATGCTGCCAATGGATTCTAGCTTATACCACGAAGATTCTGATTAAGGAATCCAAGAGATACTCATTCAATCGAAGGTAGAACGGAGGTGGTTGTCAGGCACGCGTTCATAGGTTGAGAATGGTGATGAATGTCACGGATCATCACATCCATCATATTAAAGTGTGAATGAACATCTTAGATAGAAACAAGCGTGTTTAAATAGAAAACAGAAATAATTGCATTAATTCATCGAGACACAGCAGAGCTCCTCACCCCCAACAATGGAGTTTAGAGACTCATGCCGTCAAAGAGTAAAAAGTTCAGATCTAAAATGTCATGAGGTACAGAATAGATCTCTAAAAGTTGTTTAAATACTAAATTAGTAACCTAGGTTTACAGAAAATGAGTAAACTATGATAGATAATGCAGAAATCCACTTTTGGGGCCCACTTGGTGTGTGCTGGGGCTGAGACTTGAGCTTTACACGTGCCTAGGCTGTTTCTGGAGTTAAACGCCAGGTTGTAACCTGTTTTGGGCGTTTAACTACAACTTGTAACCTGTTTCTGGCGTTTAACGCCAGAATATGGCAGAGAACTGGCGTTGAACGCCAGTTTGCGTCGTCTAAACTCGGGCAAAGTATGAACTATTATATATTGCTGGAAAGCTATGGATGTTTACTTTCCAAAAAAATTAAGAGCGCACCATTTGGACTCCTGTAGCTCCAGAAAATCCATTTTGAGTGCAGGGAGGTCAGAATCCAACAGCATCTGCAATCCTTTTTCAGCCTCTGAATAAGATTTTTGCTCAGGTCCCTCAATTTCAGCCAGAAAATACCTGAAATCACAGAAAAACACACAAACTCATAGTAAAGTCCAGAAATGTGATTTTTATGTAAAAACTAATAAAAATATACTAAAAACTAATCAAATCATACTAAAAACTATGTAAAAACAATGCCAAAAAGCGTATAAATTATCCGCTCATCAAGCAGCCAGAGCCACCATTTTGGCCCCCTGTGGGCGTTGAACGCCCAAACCTGGCGTTGAACGCCCAGACAAGGGCAGGCAACTTGAGATTCAAACCTTCTCAACTAGTGGGTCCCACAGAATCTCCACCCACCCCACCTTCCATTCTCTCTCCTGCTTTCTACACCTTGAAGCCCATACCCTACTTTCCCTCTTCCCAACACACACTTTTCCCAAAACCCATCATAAATCCTATCATTCAATTCCCACTAACCCCACCCACTTCAAATTCAAGCTTACCCCACCCAATTTCCCCTATAACCAAACCCTAACCTTTCCACCCCTATAAATACCCCTTCATCCTCACACCTAAACACTCTCTCCCTCTTACCCTATACACTGCACACACTCTTCTTCTTCCCTACCTTCCCCCACTTGGCCGAAGCCTTCATCTCCCTCTCCTTTATATTTTTTCTTTCTTCTTCTACTATTTCCTTCTTCTTTTGTTCATATTTGTTTGAGGATGAGCAAAGGCCGGCGAAGCTTCAAAGAAGAGAAAGGGAAAGGCTCCCGCTTCCACTTCCGAACCTTGGGAATCATAGGGATTCCTCACCAAGGTGCACCACGATCACTTTTATGATGTGGTAAGGCACAAAAAGGTGATTTCTGAGGTCCCCTTTAAGCTCAAAAAAAGGGAGTATCTGGAAATCCAACAAGAGATTTGGAGAAGGGATTGGAAAATTCTGACCAATCCTGTTTTGGATGTCGGAACACTAATGGTGCAAGAATTCTTCGCCAATGCTTGGGTCACCAAAAATCATGATACAAGTGTGAATCCAAGCCCCAAAAATTGGCGCACCATGGTCCGAGAGCAACCCTTGGATTTTAGCCCGGAAAGTGTGAGAGTGACACTACAATTGCCACAAATGCTAGGAGATCCACATTATTACACTAGAAGGGTCAACTTTGACCAAAGATTGGATCAAGTCCTTGCGGACATCTGTGTGGGAAGAGTATAGTGGAGAAGAGATGCACAAGGCAAGCCCTACCAATTGGGTAGGCTTGACCTCAAGCCCATGGCTAGAAGATGGTTGGAGTTTATCCAACACTCCATCATCTCCACAAGTAACCGATCTGAAGTTACCATTGACTAAGCAATAATGATTCATTGCATTATGCTTGGGAAAGAGGTGGAAGTACATGAGGTGATACCTCAAGAATTGTACAAGGTGGCTTAAAAGACCTCCACTCAAATGAGGACATGAGGTGATACCTCAAGAATTGTATAAGGTGGCTGAAAAGACCTCCACTCAAACGAGGTTAGCATTCCCACACCTTATATATCGCCTATGCAATTCAACTGGAATTGGCATAGCTGGAGATGCCCTCATAGAGATAGACAAGCCCATCTCAAAGAGGAAGATGGAGCATGTGAAAGAGCAGGCGCACGGACCACAGTAAGAGCCAGATCAACCACCTGCACCTAAGATCCGGGAAATGCCTCAGGAAATGTACTTTCCTCCCCAAAACTATTGGGATCAACTGAACACATCTTTAGGGGAGTTGACCTCTTCTGTGGATCAGCTGAGGATTGAGCACCAAGATCAAGCTGTTATTCTCTATCAGATAAGGGAAGATCAGAGGATCATGAGGGAGGAACAGCAAAGACAGGGACAAGACATAGAAGAGATCAAGCGCTCCATTGGATTCTCGAGAGGGAGCAGCAGCCTACATCACTAAGGTTGTTGAGTCCCATTATCTCCTTATTTGCTTTATTTCTGTTTTCATTGTACTTTAATTTATTGCTGCCTTCTCTTCTAAGTTCATGATTGCATTTAGTATTTCATTTTTTTTCTAGTTTTACTTTCTTGTTTTATTTTGGTCATAAGATATCCAATGTATCCCTTACCATGCTTAAAAGAAAAATTTTTATTTGAAAAAGAAATAGTGAGATACATAAGTTTTGAGTTATATTATAAGTTATTCCAATTATTTCGATGTGGTAGCCTTGCATTTATCTTTTAAATGTATGAATTAACAGTGCATAATTGATATTGAAGTTGAGTATGTTGGCTCTTGAAGAACAGTGAATTTAGAGAAATATTATTGATTCTCTGAAAAATTAAAAATTATTGATTCTTGAAGCAAGAAAAAGCAGCTAAAAGAAAAAAATGAAAAGTAAAAGAAAAAGAAAAATAAAAAGCTCAAAAGAAAAAGAAAAGAGCAAGGATCCAAGGCTTTGAGCATCAATGGTTAGGAGGGTCAAAAATTGGCCTAAACAGCTCCAACTGAGCTGTTATCCCTAACTATATGCTTGTAGTGTGAATGTGTCAAGTAAAAAGCTTGAGACCGAGTAGTTAAAGTCGTGATCCAAAAGCTAAAGAGTATGCTTAAGAACTCTAGGCACCACTGTCTGGGAATTTAAGCAAAGCTAAATTCGAATCCAAAGGGTTCCCCCAGTTAAGTGCCTTTGACGTTTATGTATCCGGTGGTAATACGAGAAAACAAAACGCTTAGAGTCACGGCTAGGCTTAGAAGGTGCAAAGCACCAAAAGAAGTTGTGTTCAAGAATCAAGAAGAGCTAAAAGAAGAGAATCAATAATATCATCCGGATTCTAGTTCTGAGAGATGTCAATACTTCTGAGCTTCAAAGGAAAGTGAGACGACAAAATTGTTCAGAAGTAAAGAGCTAATAGCCCCATTCAGTATTTGGAACTGAGCTTTATTGACAACTCTGAGACTCATTGTAACTTTCTCTTCTCTTTAGTCCTACTTTATTTTTAGTTGCTTGAGGACAAGCAACAGTTTAAGTTTGGTGTTCTGATGAGCGGATATTTTATACACTTTTTGGCATTATTTTCTTAGTGTTTTTAGTATATTTTGTTAAGTTTTATTATGTTTTAGTAGGTTTTTGTGCAAAAATAACTTTTTGGATGCTACTTTGAGTTTTTGTGGTTTTTCTATGATTTTAGTGATTTTTGGGTGAATTTGGCAAGTTTTGGCAAAGTCTGATTCAGAGGCACAGAAAGGAAAGCAGATGTTGTCAGATCCTAACCTCCATACATTCAAACAAGCATTTCTGGAGCTACAAAGGTCTAATTGATGGGCATTTAACGGCGTTAAAAAGCTAACTTCTAGAGCTTTTCAGCAATATATAATAGTCTACCTTTCTTTGGAAATGACTCCCCAAATTGGGCGTTGAACGCCCAATTTACCCCTTTTCTGGCGTTCAACGCCCCAAGAGGACCTAAGCCAGCTTTGAATGCTCAAGACTGGTGTTCAATGCCACTAAGGCAGTCTGGACACCCCCTAGTTGGTGTTCAACACCTACTTCTCCAAGTTGGACGCCAAGCTCAACCCAAACACTCACCAAGTGGGTCCAGAAGTGGATTTTCGCACCTTTAGCTTAGTTGATCTCATTTTTGTAATTTCTAATTATAATTAATATCTTTTTAGGTCTATTTATGAGTATAAATAGAAGAAAGATCACCTTTGTTAAGAACTTTTGATCTTTAGCTTCTCAGAACTATCTTTTCTGTAAATTATGAGCGGCTAAACCTCCTAGGTTAAGGATAGGAGCTCTGCTCATTCCTATGGATTAATACTATTACTTTTCTACTTTAATATATGTTTGATTCTATTCTATGGTGTATTTTTATTCTTCATCTTTATGAATCTGGGGTGGAACGATAGTATGACCCCTTGTTCTACATGAGTTCTTTACGAGTCCTGACCCAGATAGTATTCAGCTACAGCTTGAGAGTACATCATAGGTTCCAACAAGTTACTTAGGCTAATTGGGATATGTGACATGAAATCTCGTTAGTCAGGGGTAATTAAGGTTCCTGTGGCTCCAAGGCTAAAATCATAAAGTGTCATTTTTCGATCCGAAAGATCCGACCTTGTCTGTAATAGAGATTGAATTGCGTGCGCTTCACCTTCTACCAAATTGACTGACCTGTTTGGGCATTTGGTTTGGATCCGAGGAGATTAATGACCATGACCCATGGCTTAATCACTTACAGCCTTGCCATTGAATGAATCACTCATTGTTAAAGTAGTTAGTAAGAAGTATCAATCCGGAGGAACAAGCATCTCCGAAGCCTTAACTGATTTCTTACTATTGTTTTTACGTTAATTCTTTATTGCTTTCGTTATTGTTTTGTTTATGTGCCTACAACAACAACCATTATCTTTTCTATTCGCCTGACTAAGATCTGCAGGATAACCACAGCTTGCTCAATCCAGCAATCGTCGTGGGATTCGATCCTCACTCACCTGAGGTATTACTTGGACGACTCGGTGCACTTGCCGGTTTAGTTGTGCGAGTTACATTTTCACGCACCACCTATTCATCCAGTGTACATGAAAGAGATTGTGTTCAAGGTGTACAAGGTTGAGTTTCCCTTGATACCAGACGAAAAGCTATGGCCAGAGTGGTATGAGACATGTTTGCATCCTAATCCCGCCATGCATAGGAAAGCAACCGATAGACCAGTTTTCACGAAATTTTGTAATGAGATGGTTGAGGTTGAGCACCAAGAAAAACGGTGTGGGCTATGCAGGAAAACCGGCCATACATGTAGAGGTTGTCACAATCAACCCACAAAGGATAACTAGTTGTGTCATGTCTTTTGGTGTATTTTGTTTATTCTAGTTTTTTCTTATATTCCTATGACTTCATTATCTTATTTATTTTGTTTATTTCATTAATTACAAATTGAATGCAGAAACTGAATTAAAAATCGTCGTTCTTCATTCAAGTATACTTGAAAATAGTTACTAGACTAACATAGGATGGATAATAACAAATGATACATAAATTCAAATTCAAATAAGCTAATTAAAGTGTCCATACATAAACTAAATAAAGTACAAAACACAAACTAAATAAAGTACCAAACACAAACTAAATAATACAAAATGCATGTAAAATACATTATTGGTACTGGTCAGGTGGGTAATGCAAGTGATTCTCATTGCCACAAAAAGGAGGCTATGTCTGCTAGGTTGTGGAGCCAGAGGAGCCTGTGCGTGCGGTGATAGAAGCGACGGAGGAGGTGGAGGATGTGGGTAATATGGATAATGTGGTGGTGCAGGCAGCGGCTGTGATGTAGTCATCAATCACCCATAGTCGACTGATAGCGGTGTCGCATACCGAGAACCAGGGAAGACATTTGTGCCGTATGAGGAGCTAGGCCTCAGTAACAATTAAGGAACCCACACTGAGGTAGATGAAGACCCTGTCCGACACTCTGCTCTCTATCTGTGCAGAACTGGTCCGTAAGACACTTTATGGTCTGCTGGTTAGTGGTATGAATTTGAAATGCCTTGTCGAACCGGATCTTGTCTAACATGGATCTCTCATGACAACTGATTAATGCACCAAGATCCACCCAACCAGGTGGGGCTATAAATGGTAGGACGGTAGTTTGTGAATGGATGGAGATCCTGTGACCTCCCTCAAATTGAGACCTTCATCTGTCGTACCACTCCCAATGGCGAGCGGGCCACCGCACTTCTTCTCTTTGTCCTGTGGTGCTCAGGAACTTGTCGACATTAAATGGGGCTCTAGGCACTGGCTGCTTGCCTCTAAATTGGCGTTTCACCCGATCAACATGGTAAAACTCAATAATATTGAAATAGATCAAGGACACTATAGTCATTCATGTCCCCCACTCTATCTCTTCCCTCAACAAGTCCATACTGATGGCCTGCAAGGCTGGGTCGTCATACGGTATCCACAGGAAGTGCAAAATAAAGTGTGATATAATCACCAGGTTACCTTCATTACAGATGAGAACTAATCGTTTAGAGACAACTAAATAATACAATTTCTCGTACCTAATGCAATTGCAACCAATCCAACGAAAGAGGCCATCGGAGGACTCTCTGGTCAAATTGATCCCTACTCTACTGGGACATACCTATAAATCTGTGGAAATATGCAACAATAACAATGTATCAATTTATGCAAGAAAAAGTTGAATTACATAAATAAAAAGGGCAAAAATCGTATATAAAAATAGTTACCTCATAGCCAGAGAAAATGCCAGAATCTATCTATCAGGTGGGCACCACTAAGAAAATCTATGGTATATCCATGATACTAGTAGCAGAGTGCATCCAGCAATGTCAGTGGTAGATCGATGTGCTGCAGAGCATAAAGATTGGTACGTCCATGCAAGCACAACGGATCCCTAAGACAAACCGTATCACATCTCGAAGTTCTCGGATGCTAATGCTCAATGAATGTAGTAATTAGGGAGTTGTCAAACACAAAGTCCCTACGTTGCACCGTGTCGTCCAACCCAACCTCCCTCAAGTAAGGGAGAATGACGTCCAATAGTGCAAGAGTGTGGCTCACTCGCCGAGGGAGTAGTATGCGAGGCCTGTGTTAAATAAAATCAATAACAAATCTATTTCATTTGTAAAAATAAAAGATAAAAATGATAATAAATAATTATTTCACATTTTATAATTTAGTTAGATTGAAATTAATTAACTTTAAAAAACAAACATCTAAATGATTTATCTAACAACATTGCCACAAATAAACAGTAAAACAAGTTATCTAGCATATTCAAAACTAAAATAAAAAATATAAAATTCAAATTAAAGAAATAAAAAAACGTAATAAATATTTACTAAATAAATTAAATTAACTACTAAGTTAAAGTAAATTAATTAATTAACACTTACTAAGTACATTACACCACCTAACAGATACTAAATCTATAAAAGTACTCTAACTATAATTATATGCTTATTTAACTAAAACATAAAAATAACAACACTAACCTGAAAGTCGATCGCCCCAGCAATATGGCATGTCACATTGGTGCGCAGAAATTGTGATTACACTTTGATTATGTAAAATTCATCGCTCTTTCTTTCCCTGGTAATGGCGCCAAAAACATGATGCCAATACCATGGTTCACAACTTCGCACAACTAACCAGCAAGTGCACTGGGTCGTCCAAGTAATACCTTACGTGAGTAAGGGTCAAATCCCACGGAGATTGTTGGTATGAAGCAAGCTATGGTCACCTTGTAAATCTCAGTTAGGCGGATATAAAATAGTAATGGAGTTTTCGAAATTAAATAATAAAATAGGGATAGAAATACTTATGTAAATCATTGGTGAGAATTTCAGATAAGCGAATAGAGATACTTTCGTTCCTCTGAACCTCTGCTTTCCTGCTATCTTCATCCAATCAGTCTTACTCCTTTCCATGGCTGGCTTTATGTGATGCATCACCATTGTCAATGGCTACTTCCGGTCTTCTCTCGGGAAAATGATCCAAATGCCCTGTCACGGCACGGCTAATCGTCTGGAGGCATCACCCTTGTCAATGGTTTACATCCTATCCTCTCAGTGAAAATGGTCAACGCACCCTGTCACGGCACGGCTATTCATCTGTCGGTTCTCGATCATGCTGGAATAGGATTTACTATCCTTTTGCATCTGTCACTACGCCCAGCACTCGCGAGTTTGAAGCTCGTCACAGTCATTCAATCCCAGAGTCCTACTCGGAATACCACAGACAAGGTTTAGACTTTCCGGACTCTCATGAATGCCGCCATCAATCTAGCTTACACCACGAAGATTCTGATTAAGATATCCAAGAGATACTCATTCAATCTAAGGTAGAACGGAAGTGGTTGTCAGGCATGCGTTCATAGGGAATGATGATGATTGTCACGTTCATTACATTCAAGTTGAAGTGCAAATGAATATCTTAGAAGCGGAACAAGTTGAATTGAATAGAAAACAGTAGTACTTTGCATTAATCTTTGAGGAACAACAGAGCTCCACACCTTAATCTATGGAGTGTAGAAACTCTACCGTTGAAAATACATAAGTGAAAGGTCCAGGCATGGCCGAATGGCCAGCCCCCAAAACGAGATCACAGGATCAAAAATACAATCCAGGATCCAGGATGTCTAATACAATAGTAAAAGGTCCTATTTATAATAAACTAGTCACTAGGGTTTACAGAAATAAGTAATTGATGCATAAATCCACTTCCGGAGCCCACTTGGTGTGTGCTTGGGCTGAGCTTGATTGTTGCACGTGTAGAGGTCCTTCTTGGAGTTGAACGCCAGCATTTGTGCCAGTTTGGGCGTTGAACTCCACTTTGCAACTTGTTTCTGGCGCTGGACGCCAGAATTGGGCAGAGAGCTGGCGTTGAACGCCAGTTTGCGTCATATAAACTTGGGAAAAGTATGGACTATTATACATTTCTGGAAAGCCCTGGATGTCTACTTTCCAACACAATTGGAAGCGCGCCATTTCGAGTTCTGTAGCTCCATAAAATCTACTTTGAGTGCAGGGAGGTCAGAATCCAACAGCATCAGCAGTCCTTCTTCAACCTCTGAATCTGATTTCTGCTCAAGTCCCTCAATTTCAGCCAGAAAATACCTGAAATCACAGAAAAACACACAAACTCATAGTAAAGTCCAGAAATGTGAATTTAACATAAAAACTAATGAAAACATCCCTAAAAGTAACTAGATCCTACTAAAAACATACTAAAAATAATGCCAAAAAGCGTATAAATTATCCGCTCATCACACATTCATGCAGTTGTTATCATCATCTAGTGTATCTGCACATGCCATAATGTCCGAGTATCTCAACAATGTTAATAGAAATGTATTGAGGAGCAAAAGAGGAAGTAAAAAGTGGTTTGAAAGTGACAACACTCACGCTATAAACGACTTGTTTATATAGGTGCGGACCTTGCTTATCTCGTTTACAGTGTAAACGAAATAAGTTTGTATATATCTCATTTACACGGTAAACTAGATAAGCCCCGCTACGTATCACGTGTGCAAACATGATACGTTCAACGGCAAACATGTCTTATCTCGTTTACAGTAAAAACGAGATATACACAAATTTATTTTGTTTATACTATAAATGAGATAAGTTATTCAACACAAATCTATAAATACGTTACAAATTACTTATATCCGTAAATAAAATATTTAATTTATTTATTTAAAAAAATCCAAAGATAACAGGTCTTTTAATATTTAAAAATTGTCCTATGACAAAATTGGACAAATTCAGCAATAAAGGCCTCATTTCAATTAAAGTTGTTGCCGGAAGACCTTTTCTAGCAAAGAAACCCTACGGACAAAATCGTGGAAGTCCTTCGGTGATAGTTCTTCCTCTCTCGTTCTTTCTTCTAGGATTGTCGACGATGAAGAAAACGACCAGTGAATATCTATTGACCTTCTTCGGTTCTTCCTCTCTCGTTTTATGCCGTTCCTTCCACTTCCTCTCTAAAAATCCACAATTTTTCATTTTCTTTTTGGTTAAATTAAAATTTTCTATTTTCTTTTTCGGTTCTCGCAACCTTGGTTCTACTCGATGATGGATTCTTGTGAAGGAGCAAGGAAGGGGATTAAAGAGGTGAAATTGAAGGACGAGGAAAAAATTTCTGCACAATATGAATCGTGTCAGTTGCTATCCCGTGCTTCATTAAAATTGTGAACGATGCAAGCAAGATTTGAAATATCATTTTCCTTCCATCTACTTCAATGCCTAGCCTAATGCTTCATATACAAATTCAGTGTTGTTATGTGCGTATTAGTTTTTTTCCTTCAAGTTATATTGTCTTTCTTGTCTCTATCATTATTTTTGTTTTTGTCTTCTTGAAGAACTGAAGATTGACGGTTTAGAAGTTATAATAAATTCTTGTTACAAGTATAGTTTCTAGACCAAGCAATCAACCTTTCTTACAAATGTTTGGTTGTCACAAGTAACAAACTCCTTAAAAATTGATAACCGAAGTATTTAAACCTCGGGTCGTCTTCTCAAGGAAATGCAGGGAGGTGTTCTTATTAATGGTTATGAGTCTTGTAAATTGGGGGTTTTGAAAGTAAGGAGCAAGTAATTTAAATGACAAGTAAAATAAATAAATAACTATAAAATAAACTCTTGGCAAGGTATGAAAATTCGGAAGTCCTATTGAAAGAACTGAAGATTGATGGTTTAGAGGTTATAGTAAACTCTCGTTGCAAGTATAGTTACTAAACCAAGCAATCAACCTTTCTTACAAACGTTTTGGTTGTCACAAGTAACAAACCCCTAAATAAATTGTTAACTGAAGTATTCAAACCTCGGGTCGTCTTCTCAAGGAACTGCAGGGAAGTATGGTCTTATTATTGGTTATGGAGATTGTAAATTCGGGGTTTCAAGAATGAGGAACAAATATGACAAATAATTTAAATAGCAATTAAAATAAATAAATACTGTAAAGCAAACTTTTAGCAAGGGATGAGAAATTGGAAGTCCAAATTAGTTACCCTTCTCAATAATAAAGAAGATTGAATCTTAATTCCACTTAGTTAACCTTTGCTAAAGCAAAGGAAAGTCAAGGGATTAATTAGTTTGACCTTCGAATCCTATTTATTTCCTAAGAAAAGATTGGGATTATTGAAAGTCAATTCAATTAGCAAAGATAACAGTTATCAATTATGTTGAGCTAAGATAACTCCTGAGTTACTGATTTCTTAACCAAGACCAAAAGGGAAAAAGTAAATTTGCTGGAATAAAAATGTCTTCAGATTGAAAGCAATGGTGACATAAATAAAAGAAAGCAATAATAAACTGAAATACCTCAAATAACATTAATTCAAATAATCTGGAATATAGAAGAATTCATAAATTAAATGGCAAAAGTAAACAATCAACTAAAGTAATGGAATGAATAAAAGTGAAAGGGAAGCTTAAAGTAAAGGAACATTAAACCTAGGATCGAGAGTCACTCCTAAAACTAAGAGAAATCCTAAATCCTAAGAGAGAGAGGAGAGAACCTCTCTCCAAACTAAATCTAAATCATGAGAAGTAACTAAATTGGCGAGAGCTGTTTGAATCGATGCATTCCCTCACTTCATAACCTCTGGTCTATGCCTTCTGGAGTTGGATTTGGGCCAAAAAGGGCTTCAAAAATTGCTGGGAGCGTTTTCTGCAATTTCTGGTGCGTGGCCTCTGTCACGCGTCCGCGTGGGTCATGTGGTCGCGTCATTTGGAGCTTTTCTTGTCACGCGGTCGCGTCAGTCATGCGGCCGCATCATATGTGTTTTGCTTAAGGCGCGCGGTCGCGTCAGTCATGCGGCCGCGTCGCTGTTGATTCGCGCTTGGCATGCGCCCGCGTCGCCCATGCGATCGCATGGATGCCAGTTTCTCCAAAAACTCCATTTTGTGCTTTCCTTCTATTTTTGTATGTTTCCTTTCCATCCTTTGAGTCATTCCTACCTTAGAAGATCTGAAACTACTCAACACACTAATCACGGCATCGAATGATAATAAGGGTAATTAAAATAATTAATTTTAAGCATAGGAAACATGTTTTTCACATACATCACATAATAAGGAAGGAGAAGTAAAATCATGCAATTAATATGAATAAGTGGGTGAAGGATTGAATAAATCACTCAATTTAAGCACAAAATATATCATAAAATATGGATTTATTAACCTCCCCACACTTAAACAATAGCATGTCCTCATGCTAAATCCAAGGTAAAAAGTTAGGTTAAAGTGGTGGAATGTCATGCAATGCAATCTAATCTGAATGCAACTACCTAGATGAATGATGCATGGTGCACGAATTGTGAATCACACTTTTCACAACTCGTACCATTAACTAGCAAGTGCACTGGGTCGTCCAAGTAATACCTTACGTGAGTAAGGTTCGAATCCCACGGAGATTGTTGGTTTGAAGTAATCTATGGTTATCTTGCAATTCTTAGTCAGGAAGTCAATTGTATTTATCAGTTGAATTGCGAATAAACAAGAGAGCATGGGTTAAAGGTTACTTGTTATGCAGTAATGGAGAATATGTTGGAGTTTTGGAGATGCTTTGTCTTCTGAATCTCTGCTTTCCTTTGTCCTCTGATTCACGCACGCACGTCCTTCTATGGCAAGCTGTGTGTTGGGGCATCACCGTTGTCAATGGTTACATCCCCTCCTCTTGTGAAAATGGTCCAAATGCTCTGTCACAGCACGGCTAATCATCTGAGGTTCCCGATCATGCTGGAATAGGATTCACCCTCCTTTTGCGTCTGTCACTATGCCCAGCACTCGCGAGTTTGAAGCTCATCACAGTCATTCAATCCCTGAATCCTACTCGGAATACCACAGACAAGGTTTAGACTTTCCGGATTCTTATGAATGCCTCCATCAATCTAGCTTATGCCACGGAGATTCTGATTAAGGAATCTAAGAGATATTCATTCAATCTGATGTAGAACGGAGGTGATTGTCAGACACACGTTCATGGATTGAGGAAGGTGATGAGTGTCACTGATCATCACCTTCTCCATAGTTAGGCGCGAATGGATATCTTAGATAGGAACACGCATGTTTGAATGGAAAACAAAAATACTTGCATTAATTCATCGAGACACAGCAGAGCTCCTCACCCCCAACAATGGAGTTTAGAGACTCATGCCGTCAAAGAGTACAAAGTTCAGATCTAAAATGTCATGAGATGCAAAATAAGTCTCTAAAAGTTGTTTAAATACTAAACTAGTAGCCTAGGTTTACAGAAATTGAGTAAACTATAACAGATGGTATAGAGATCCACTTCTGGGGCCCACTTGGTGTGCTAACTAAAAACTATATGAAATTAACCCCAAAAAGCGTATAAAATTTCCGCTCATCACAACACCAAACTTAAACTGTTGCTTGTCCTCAAGTAACTAGACAAATAAAATAGAAGACTAATAGGTTGAGAAGCAATAATATCTCAGAGTTTTTTTGAATGAAGCTCAGATTCTAATTAGATGAGCGGGACTAGTAGCTTTTTGCTTCCGAACAGTTTTGGCATCTCACTTTGTCCATTGAAGCTCAGAGTGATTGGCATCTATAAGAACTTAGAATTCAGATAGTGTTATTGATTCTCCTATTTCAGTATGATGATTCTTGAACACGGCTATTTCATGAGTCTTGGCCGTGGCCCTAAGCACTTTGTTTTCCAGTATTACCAGCGGATACATAAATGCCACAGACACATAATTGGGTGAACCCTTTGGATTGTGACTCAGCTTTGCTAAAGTCCCCAATTAGAGGTGTCCAGAGTTCTTAAGCACACTCTTCTTTCTGCTTTGGACCTTGACTTTAACCGCTCAGTCTCAAGTTTTCACTTGACACCTTTACACCACAAGCACATGGTTAGGGACAGCTCGGTTTAGCCGCTTAGGCCAGGATTTTATTCCTTTAGGCCCTCCTATCCACTGATGCTCAAAGCCTTGGGATCCTTTTTATTACCCTTGCCTTTTGGTTTTAAGGGCTATTGGCTTTTTCTGCTTTTCTTCTCTCTCTTTTTTTTTGCTGCTTTTTCTTGCTTCAAGAATCATTTTTATGATTTTTCAGATTATCAATAACATATCTCATGTTCATCATTCTTTCAAGAGCCAACATATTTAACAGTCTTAAACAACAAATTCAAAAGATATATGCACTGTTCAAGCATTCATTCAGAAGACAGAAAGTTTTGCCACCACATGTAACTAATTAGGATTTCTCTTATTAAAACTCAAAATTTTATTGCCTCTTATTCAAAAGATCTACTATTTTATTTATGTTTGCTGATGATGAGAAAAATAAACTATAGCTTAACTGGAGATAAAATCGAAATAGATACTAATTACTACTATATGACTCCTAAGGTAACTTCTATAATGACACTATCACAGAGTTAAAGCAGAAATTGGAATTTAACAACCTTAGTTCTGGGAAATGGGTGTTCCTCGGATCTTTGGGGTGCTTGGTCCTTCAAGAGATAACTTCTGGCGCTTCAAGTCCCTTAAGTCTGCCCTTGCTCCTCTTGTTCTTTAAAAATATAGGTGAGAATTTGACTGTGCTCCTTCTGTTCTTTTATTATTTGTTCCATAGCTTCCCGTATCTTGGTAACAGACGTCTCAAGATACTCCCAGTATTCAGATTGAGGGATTTCTGGGAGAAATTCCTGTGTTTTCTTCTTGGTGGGATCATCCTGTGCTTGTTGTTTTTCCATGGATGCTTTGGTGATTGGTTTCTCGACTGAGATATACTCAGTTATTCCCATCCTCACCCCAGCGTCCTTGCAGAGCAGAGAAATCACGTTTGGATAAGCCAACCTGGCTTCTTTAGAATTTTTGTTAGCAATTTTGTAGAGTTCAGCTGAGATCAACTGATGAACTTCCATTTCTTTTCCCATCATGATGCAATGGATCATCACTGCTCTTTTAACCGTGACTTCAGAACGGTTGCTAGTAGGCAACAGAGAATGCCCAATAAAGTCCAACCATCCTCTGGCGACTGGTTTGAGATCTTCTCTCTTGAGTTGATTTGGGACACCCTTTGTGTTGGTGGTCCACCTGGCTCCAGGGATACATATGTCCTCTAGAATCTTATCCAGGCCCTTGTCTGTTCTCATCATTCTCCTGTTGAAGGAGTCTGGATCATCTTTCAGCTGAGGTAGCTTTAAGATCTCTCTGATCTTGTTAGGGGTGGTATGAACAGTCTTTCCTCTGACCATGGTCCGATATTCATAGAAAGCAGTTCCGGATAGTTTTTGCTTGTTAGTCTGCCACATATTAGCATAGAACTCCTGGACCATATTCCTTCCCACTTTTGTTTCAGGATTAGCTAGGACTTCCCAGTTCCTGATTCAAATTTGCTCCTGGATCTCCGGATATACATCTTCTTTCAGATCGAATCTAACTTCCAGGATCACTGATCTCAGACCCATTATTTTGTTATAATGGTCTGAATGTTCTTTAGATAAGAACTTCCCTTGATTCCAAAGTGGTTTTGGAATGCTCTCTTTCTTGCCTCTTGGAGTGGGTTGTTTTCCTTTAGGAGCCATGATCTTAGTGATCGCGGATAAACACACCAAACTTAGAGGTTTGCTTGTCCTCAAGCAAAAGAAAAGAAAGGAGAGGGATAGAAGGAGAGCTAGGTGCAATTGTTGATGGAAGGGGAGGGAGGCCGAACCCAAACTTAAAGGGAGGGAGGGTGGGTTTTCGAAAAAAAGAGATAAAGATATGATAAAAGAGAGTGATTTGGAAAAGATAAGATAGAAGATATGATAAGAGAGGATATAGTTTAAAATTGAAAAGATATGAGAGATTTTTGAAAAAGATAGAACTAGATTTTGAAAAAGATAAAGTGGAGATTTTGAAAAAGATATTGATGAGTTGAAAAGATAGATTAGTTTCTTTTTAA
>NC_029786.2:24937303-24938120 GCF_000816755.2 Arachis ipaensis | reverse complement strand
TAAAAAAAAGGATTTGAAAAGAGTTGGATTGAATTTGCAAAGAGGCTTGGTGCTTATGGATTAAGATACATTTGATATTTTTAAAGAGGGGTTTTTTTTTTAGAAATTAAAAATTTTAGAAATCAGGGTTCTTAACATGTTTATGCAAGAAATCATGAATTGAAACATGAAAATTAAGATTAAAATGAAAAATATGAAGAAAAATTGAATTTACCTTCTCCCCGCCATCCTGGCGTTTGAACGCCCAAACACTGCCTGTTTTGGGCGTTCAACGCCTAAATGCTGCTCTCCTGGGCGTTCAACGCCCAGTTGCTGCCATTACTGGCGTTCAACGCCCAGTGGGTGTCCCTTTCTGGCGTTGAACGCCCAGATTGCTACCATTACTGGCGTTCAACGCCCAGTGGATGCCCATTTTGGGCGTTGAACGCCCAAAATACACTTTTACTGGCGTTTTCTTGCCAGTGAGCTCTTTTTCTCTGTTTTGTGTGCCGAATCCTTCTGTAACTCTGTGAACTTATACAAATTATTCCTCACCTTAGTGTCAGTGAACTTTATATAAACAAATAAAAATAAAAATAGAAATAGGGCAAAATGCTTAGAGGATTGATGCCCCATGGCTGGGTTGCCTCCCAGCAAGTGCTTCTTTATTGTCTTTAGCTGGACCTTGCTGAGCTTTTAGTCTAGCTTCAGCCTTGAGCACTCTTTCTCAACGTTGCCTTCAAGATAGTGCTTGATTCTCTGTCCATTGACAATGAACCTCTTATCAGAATCAATATCTTGAAGCTCCACATGACCATATGGTGAGACACTTGTAATT
>NC_029786.2:24928725-24937228 GCF_000816755.2 Arachis ipaensis | reverse complement strand
ACTGATTAACACTCTAGGGACACCAAACCTGTTAAAGATATGTTTCTGGAGGAACTTCAGCACTATTTTAGTATCATTGGTGGGTGTGGCAATGGCCTCAACCCATTTTGATACATAGTCAACTGCCACCAGAATATAAGTGTTTGCGTATGATGGTGGGAAAGGTCCCATGAAGTCAATCCCCCATACGTCAAACAACTCAATTTCCAAGATTCCTTGTTTAGGCATGGCGTAACCATGAGGCAGATTACCAGCTCTTTGGCAACTGTCACAATTACGTACAAACTCTCGGGAATCTTTGTAGAGTGTGGGCCAATAGAAGCCACATTGGAGGACCTTGGTGGCTGTTCGCTCACCTCCGAAATGGCCTCCATATTGAGATCCGTGGCAATGCCATAGGATTCTCTGTGCTTCTTCTCTAGGCACACACCTACGGATTATTCCGTCTGCACATCTCTTAAAGAGATAGGGTTCATCCCACAAGTAGTACTTTGCATTAGTAATTAATTTCTTCTTTTGTATCCTGTTGTACTCCTTGGGTATAAACCTTGCAGCTTTATAGTTTGCAATATCGGCAAACCATGGTGCTTCCTGAATGGCAAATAAATGCTCATCCGGAAAAGTCTCAGAGATCTCAAGACAGGGGAGGGACGTCCCTTCTACTGGCTCTATCCGGGACAGATGATCAGCCACTTGGTTCTCTGTCCCTTTTCTGTCTCTTATTTCTATATCAAACTCTTGCAGAAGCAACACCCATCTGATGAGCCTGGGTTTTGAATCCTGCTTTGTGAGTAGATATTTAAGAGCAGCATGGTCAGTATACACAATCACTTTTGATCCTACTAAGTATGATCTGAACTTGTCAATGGCGTAAACCACTGTAAGTAATTCTTTTTCTGTGGTTGTGTAATTTTTCTGGGCAGCATTTAAAACGCGACTAGCATAATAAATGACGTGCAGAAGCTTGTCATGCCTCTGTCCCAACACTGCACCAATGGCGTGATCACTGGCATCACACATTAGCTCAAATGGTAATGTCCAGTCTGGTGCAGAAATAACTGGTGCTGTGACCAGCTTAGCTTTCAGCGATTCAAACGCCTGCAGGCACTCTGTGTCAAACACAAATGGCGTGTCAGCAGCTAGCATATTGCTTAGAGGTTTTGCAATTTTTGAAAAATCCTTTATAAACCTCCTATAGAATCCTGCATGCCCCAGAAAGCTTCTGATTGCCTTAACATTGGCAGGTGGTGGTAATTTTTCAATTACCTCTATTTTTGCTTGATCCACCTCTATTCCCTTGTTTGAGATTTTATGCCCAAGAACAATCCCTTCAGTTACCATGAAGTGACATTTTTCCCAGTTTAAAACTAGGTTGGTCTCTTGGCATCTTTTCAGAACAAGTTTCAGGTGATCAAGACAGGAGCTGAATGAGTCTCCATATACTGAGAAGTCATCCATGAAGACTTCCAGAAATTTTTCCACCATATCAGAGAATATAGAGAGCATGCATCTCTGGAAGGTTGCAGGCGTATTACACAGCCCAAATGGCATCCTTCTATAAGCAAACACTCCAGATGGACATGTGAATGCTGTTTTCTCTTGATCCTGGGAATTTACTGCAATCTGGTTATAGCCTGAGTAGCCATCCAAAAAGCAGTAATAATCATGACCTGTCAGTCTTTCTAGCATCTGGTCTATAAATGGTAAAGGAAAATGATCCTTTCTGGTGGCTGTATTGAGCCTTCTGTAGTCAATACACATGCGCCACCCTGTAACTGTTCTTGTAGGAACCAGTTCATTTTTTTCATTATGAATCACTGTCATGCCTCCCTTTTTTGGGACGACTTGGACAGGGCTCACCCAGGGGCTATCAGAAATAGGATAAATAATCCTAGCCTCTAGTAATTTGGTGACCTCTTTCTGCACCACTTCCTTCATGGCTGGATTTAGTAGCCTCTGTGGTTGAACCACTGGTTTAGCATTATCCTCCAATAAGATTTTGTGTGCTTCTGCAAATGGAATCTTTATTTCAAGAGTCCTGAGATAATCTGCAAAGCGAGCAAATTTCTTATCCTGCTCCTCTTTCCGGAGTTTTTGAGGATAAGGTATCTTGGCTGTATATTCTTCAACCTTAGTTGCTGTAGGTTTATTGCCTACAGAAGTGGTTGAAGAAGCCTTTTTAGAGGGGTTGCTTTCAGCATTTGTGTGTGTCTGATCCCTCACTGGCAATTGAGTGCCAGAGTTAGAGACTGGAGTGACGTTAGATGCCAACTCTTTGTCTGTTCCTGGCGTCCGAATGCCAGAACAGTGCCCATTTTGGGCGTTCAGCGCCAGATCTTGCCCATTTTGGGCGTTCAACGCCAGATCCTTGCCTATTTCTGGCGTTGAACGCCAGTCCTGCCTTGTTTCTGGCGTTGAACGCCAGTCCTGAGCATGGTCTGGGCGTTCAGCGCCAGCCTTCCACCAAATTTCTGGCGTTTTAGTTCCAGAATTACTTTTCCCTGGGCTCTTACTGTCCTCAGGTGAATTTTGGGTGGTTTGCTCATTTCTTAGCTTTTTGCTGCCTTGAGTTGGGGTATTTAATGTTTTCCCACTTCTTAGTTAAACTGCTTGGCATTCTTCTGTTATTTGCCATGACAGCTGCTGCTTTGTTTGCTTAAACTGTTCGTCCATATGTATATTAGCCATCCTTGTCTCTTGTAGTCTATCTTTGAATTCGGCTAACTGCTTTGTTAGAAAGTCCAATTGCTGATTGAATTCAGCAGCTTGTTTTACAGGACTGAGTTCAGCAGTTGCTGTTTTAACCTCTTCTTTCATGGAAGGGTCACTGCTTAGGTACAGATGCTGATTCCTGGCAACTGTATCAATGAGCTCTTGAGCTTCTTCGATTGTCTTTCTCATGTGGATAGATCCACCAGCTGAGTAATCCAAAGACATCTGAGCTCCTTCTGCAAGCCCATAATAGAAGATGTCTAACTGAACCCACTCTGAAAACATTTCAGAGGGGCATTTTTGTAGCATCTCTCTGTATCTCTCCCAGGCATCATAAAGAGATTCATTATCTCCTTGTTTGAAGCCTTGGATGTCCAGCCTTAGCTGTGTCATCCGTTTTGGGGGAAAGTATTGATTCAGGAATTTTTCTGTTAGCTGTTTCCATGTCCTTATGCTGGCCTTAGGTTGGTTATTCAACCACCTCTTAGCTTGATCCTTTACAGCAAATAGAAACAGTAATAGTCTGTAGACATCCTGATCTATTTCTTTATCATGTACTGTGTCAGCAATCTGTAGAAACTGTGCCAGAAACTCTGTAGGTTTGAAGTTTTGAAAAAGATATGATTTGGAAAAGATTTTAAATTTTGAAAAAAAAAATCTGAATTTTTTTTAAAAAAAATAATTTTCAAAAATTGTTTTTAAAATTAGAGAGAAAAGATATTTTTGAATTTAGTGAGAAAAGAGAAAAACAATAAAATAGCACAAGATTTAAAATTTTTAGATCTAATGCTCCTTGTTTTCGAAAATTTTGGAGGGTAAAACAACAAGGAACACCAAACTTAAAATTTTAAGATCAAGACACAAGGAAAACTCAAGAACACTTTGAAAACTCACAAGAACACAAGAACATGAAGAAGGGACACCAAACTTAAAATTTTCGAAAATCAAAGGGAAATCAACTAGAAAACACCAAACTTAAAGTTTGGCACAAAATTTAATAGAGAAAATATTATTTTTGAAAAAGATTTTTAAAAAGAGTGTACCAAACTGCCACGGACTTAGACTAACACTCTAGCCAATTGGGCAGCAAATGTAACACTTGTTTTGAAGAAGGATATTTTTTACTAAGAACAATAATAAGAGACTCTAAACCAAAAAGAAAAATTTTCATAATCTAAGCAACAAAATAAATCGTCAGTTTTTCAAACACGAACAATCCCCGGCAACAGCGCCAAAAACTTGGTGCACGAATTATGAATCACACTTTCCACAACCCAGTTTACGTCGTCTATCCTTGAGCAAAGTATGGACTATTATATATTGCTGGAAAGTCCTGGATGTCTACTTTCCAACGCAATTGGAAGCACACCATTTCGAGTTCTGTAGCTCCAGAAAATCCACTTTGAGTGCACAGAGGTCAGAATCCAACAGCATCAGCAGTCCTTTTTCAGCCTGAATCAGATTTTTGCTCAGCTCCCTCAATTTCAGCCAGAAAAATACCTGAAATTACAGAAAAACATACAACTCATAGTAAAGTCCAGAAATATGAATTTTTCCTAAAAACTAATGAAAATAAACTAAAAGCTAACTAAAACATAGTAAAAACTATATGAAATTAACCCCAAAAAGCGTATAAAATATCCGCTCATCAATGTATCATGCAATTCTAATTTTTTTATTCACTTGAATATAAAGCTTGCATGTAGTTAAATTAATTCACATTCTCAAGGAGTCATGTATATATATATATATATATAGCCAAGCCTTAGATAGTGATAAAGTACCTTTACAATTGAGATGGGAGAGAAAAATATTTTAAAAAAATGTTAAAAAATACTTGCAAGACAATTAATAATTTAAGCAGAGATATATGTTAATGAGTTATTGAACCCTCACTGGATTTTGTGTTTACTCTCTAATCACTCAGTGTTTATTGGGTTAATCACTCTATTCTTCTTTTTATTCTTTCTTTCTATAACTTTGTTCTTCATCTAATCAATCAACAATCATAGAATATAGTCATACCAAAAATCATGAGGTCTTAAGTAAGGTTGTAATGGGGCCAAGGTAAAGGTAAGGGTATATGTATAAGGCTAAGTGAGCTAATAAGTGAATCCTTAATTAGACTAAGATCTCACCTAACATACATACTTTCTAAATCAAAGCTTCTTTACCTATTTTCCATATTTTCTCACTTTTGATGTTACATGCTCATATCTCAAGATTTATTTTTATCCCATGTGCATTGCTTTATTTCATAATTGGGAAATTCTTTTTGTGTCCCCTTTATTCATAACACTTTTTTTTAATGCACATGGTAATCCAATTATTTTGATTTTACATGAGCATGCTTCCCAAAACTTTTTATTTGAGTTATTTTATTCTTTTCAACTTTTCTACCTTTTGTTTTTATCATCCATGTTCCCAATAGGTTTTTTCACATTTAAACCATACATACTTCCTATCTTAAGCTAACCAAGGATTCAACTTGGGATTTTTATTTTGTCTTTCTGCTTAAGGCTAGTAATGTGGCTGATAGAATAAAAGGGGATTTACAGGCTCAAGGGGCTAACAAGGGTGATGTAAAGGGTAGGCTATTTTGGGATAAGTGAGCTAAAATCAAATAATGGCCTCAATCACTCTCTTGGTATGCATTTCTATTCTATAATCGGACATATAGATTAAAACAAAGTAAAGAACACCAGAATAAATAAGAAGGGCGGAACACACAGGAAAAAATTATGGTTTAAAAAAAATGTAACCATACAATTAAGCTCAAAACTCACAGGCTGTGTGTTCTCTAGCTCAAAAATCATTTATCAGTTATGTATGTCATGCAGGTTTAGTTAAAAATTCCCATTATTCTCAATGTAAATCTTATATTGAATGGCTTTAAAGTTCTAGTGTTTCTCCTTGATGAAATGTTGTTAACTAACTAACATGTAATGCTATATATACAAGGTGTGGGTTGTTTTGATTCTGTTAAAGTCTCTAGTTTACTTCTTTTTTCTTTTCAATCTATTCCGAGTTATCTTATGCTGAAAAGGGTAAACTATACTAATCAATCCACAATTTTTATAACTAGTAAGTTAGAATTGCAACTAAACTAAGTGGCTAAAATATGAACTAAAAATGCAAAATGCAGAAATAGAGTATAAATACATGAAAAGTAGCAATGTATCAGAAAATAAAAATAAAGATAAAAAGAAAAATACAGAAAAGTAGCAAAATAAAATGAAAGAGTATGTAGTGGTTCACCAAAAAAAATATACGCCAGAGATGGCGACCTCCCCACACTTAAAATGTAGCATCGGGTCAAGCAGGGTGTGAAGGGGTGTCATCACTGGAAGGACGGGTAGCTGGTGTCTCTGTGGTGGCGGTCTGAGCATCTGGCTGCTGTAGAGGAGGGGCTGACTGGATAGGGATCTCGGAGTCTGCAGACTGGATCTGATGTGGGATCTCCTGCTGGTGTGCTGCCTGCTCGGTGCCTGCCTGCGCTGCCTCCTGCTGTGGAAGAGGCGCAGCCTCGGGCGCATCCGCCTCCTCCTCAGATGCCTCGGATGGTGTGTCAGGCTCGGAGAGAATGTCGCCAGATCGTATCATCAGCTTCAGGTGCTCATAGCGTCGCTTGTTGCGACACTCCATCTTGTCAAGCCGTCGAAACAGACGGTGCACTAGATGATAGATGGGCTCTGGGACAGGTGGAGGTGCAGTGGTGGTGGCAGGTGTAGCTGTGGAGGAAGAGGGGCCGGCAGATGGTGTGGCAGTGTCACCCGGAGCAGTGAGGACTGGAGGTCTGTAGCCCAAGGCTAGAAAGTTCCTGCTGTGCGGGATAATCTTCTTGCATTCTGTAGCAGGTGGCCTCTCATCGGCATCCTCCCAAGGCACGTCAGCTCGACGGCCCAGCTATGTAACCAAATAGGGAAAGGGAAGAGTACCTCGGACGTGGACCCTGGCCATGTAGAACCGGATAAAGCGTGGCAGGTACAGGTCCTTACCTTCCATCACACACCAGAGGAGGGTGATCATAGCGACCGGTATATCCGTCTCATGAGTACTCGGCATAATGAAGTTGCTAAGTATCTGATGCCATAGCCGAGCCTCATCATTCAAGTACGCCCGCTTGATTCCCTTGGGCATCGTGGTGTTCTGACCCATGATCCAAAGAACGGTCAGGTCAAGGGCAATCCTCGCCTTGACTGCATCCCAATCAAACTTCATAAAGCGCATGTCTTTCTCAGCCTTCTGATAACCATCCGGCTGACCAGATTTAGGCAGAAGCTTCAGAACATCTTCAATTGCCTCTTCAGTGACCAGAATCTGCTTCCCCCTAAAGTTCACTGCATCTAGGGAAGTCTTGAAGTAATTGCAGTAGAATTCCCTTACCCAAGATGCATTGACCTCAGACAGGTTTCTCTCCAGAAAGAACTAGCCTCTTTGTTTGATCTGATCAGAGGTGTATTGCTGGAGTTCTCTTGGGATCTTCAGAGTCCTCTCCAGGTATAGGTTCCTGGAGTTTGCAAACACCAGATACTTCAGCTCACAGTATCGGTTTGCAAACTTCACTGGGTCATTAGCAGGGAGCAGCTGGTCGGCCTTCTCCTGCGGGGTGAAGTTTTTCTCCCGCCAGAAGGCATCATGCATGAGATCTATGATAGACATAGATGATTCTCCTCTTTTATATTTGCCAGTGGTAGCCTTTTCTTTTCCCTTTCTCTGGGAATCTGACATCCTGAAAAACAGAAAATCAGGATATAATAAAAATAGGAAAACAAATAGGCAAATAGTCAAAAGAAACACAAAGCGGCAAAGGAGAATTAGAATGAGGTAAATGAGTTAAGTAAATGTGCATGAAGGATTGTATAGGAGTTAAAAGTTCGAAAGGAAAAATTCACAATCCAAAATGTAATAGAAGGCATGTTAAGTAGGAAAAATTATCAGTATGCCATGGTTAGAGGGTTAAAAGAAAGTGAAAAAACCAGAAAAAAAAGATTTTAAAAGGTTAGTTTGGTTAGAATTAAAAAAAAGATTTCAGGAAATTAGAATTAGTGAGTTAATGAAAAATGGGTTAAGGTAAGTGGCATAAGGATAAGTTTCTAAGTAACAAGCATTCATAATTAGAAGTGATAGGTAACTCATAACCAAACAAGGAAAACAGTTTGATGATGATTCAAATAGATATAGAGAAAGCAAAAATTGGAATCAAACATCAAAAAAGCAATATATGAACCAGGAAATCAAAGAGAATAAGAATGCGTGCCTGGCATTCATGAATGGGTTTGGGTAAAGCAGAGGAAAGAAAATTTTAAAATGCCAAAACCAAAACATGAATGAAAACATTTTACAGAAACTTGGGCAGCATTCCGGCTAAAATTGGATTATCCCGGAAAATAAACAGCAATCAAAGAGTTCATATGAATTAAAATTAAAGCTTGCAATTACATATAAGGAATATAAACATGAAAATTCAGTGTAAAGAGCAACATGAAACAAGAAATCACAGCATATGAACATTACAAACATCACAGCAACAGCAGAATTACAAATTTGATAAAACAGAAACATGAATAGTGTAAGTAAACAGGCCTAAATCCACTAACCACATCCTAGGTTACCTAACAACCTAAAATCCACTACAACATGCATATCTAACTAGCCTAAACATAAACATAAACAGAAAATAATGAAATAACGACTAAGGATAGAAGGGTGGCGTTCGTCGGAACCTGGTAGGCCGAATAAGGAGAGTGGGCAGAAAGGTGGCTGGGGGTGGTGGTGACGGCGTCTGGCG
>NC_029786.2:24920421-24928700 GCF_000816755.2 Arachis ipaensis | reverse complement strand
GGGACTTTGGTAGAGGAGGGAGAGAAAGGGAGGTTAGGTTGGTGGTGGTAGTTCGGTGGTAGTGGTGGTGTGGGTCTGCGACGGCTGGAGGGTCTGCGGCGGTGGTGGATGGGGGAAGGAGGAGGGGGAAGAAAGAAGAAGAAAGAAGAAGAAGGGGGGAGAGGGGTGCGCGACTGATAGGGTTCGCATGGTTGGGGGGTTATAAATTTGAATCCACGCGGCCACGTGAGACACGCGGTCGCGTGGCTGGAGCGAAATGGGGCGTGACGCGATCGCGTGGGGGACGCGATCGCATGGAGGGCAAAAAAGATTGAATGACGCGATCAACTAGCGCATGCGATCGCGTCGCTGGGATTTGTGCTAAACGCACAAATCCAGCGTCGTTTTAGCACAACTCTCTGTCTCCTTTGGGGTGTTCGTGCAATCCATACGACGTGGTCGCGTCGCTCACGCGGCCGCATGGGATTGGCATTGTGCAAGTGATGCGATCGCGTGGGTGACGCGATCGCGTGGGTCATTTGTGCGAAACGCACAATGGCCGCACGATTCCAGCCTAACTTTCTAGATGTTGGATCTTTACGTCGATCTCCAGGTCACGCGGCCGCATGGATGACGCGGTCACGTGGGTAGTGTCTTCCGCAATATGACGCGATCGCATGAGTGATGCATTCGCGTCGCGCACCCCTTTTTTCATGCAGTATGCAGAATGCAATGATTAATATGAATGCGATGCAAAATTCCAGGTTCAATATTATAAAATAAAATAAAACTTGAAAACAAACAAAACGAAATAAAAATTGAAAAATGAACGATCATACCATGGTGGGTTGTCTCCCACCTAGCACTTTTAGTTAAAGTCCTTAAGTTGGACATTGGAGGGGCTTCCTGTTATGGCGGCTTATGTTTAAATTCATCCAAAAATCTCCACCAATGCTTGGAATGCCAATAGCCTCCGGGGTCCCAAACTAGGCATGTAAAGCTCCTGAGCAGCTTCAAACAAATTTTTAGGCTCCCGAAATGACGAATGTCAGAATAGATTCCAGGATCCCAAACTTTGCTTTTAAATCCGCCTCCGTCTTGATCTATATTTGTCCATCCGGGCGGTTTAGAAAGTAGATTCTCACCATGGTGACCAAACATTTTCCGAGATCCATTCGATTGAATATGATACCAATCCGTGCACTTCAAGTTGAAGCGTGGAACCTTATTGAACCCTGTGCACCAGCTCTGAGCACGAACCATTTCTCTCTTACTCTTAAAGCCGCAGAGAGCTCTAAGCTGGCCATCTGTTTCAAGCAAACCGTATTCAAGTGAAAAAGTAAAGTTAAAGGTCAAGGATTGTACCCACTTGAAGCTTGTATTAGGTGGTAATGGCCTTGGGGTAGGTGTTTCCGGTGGTTCTGTAAGTTCTACTCCCTTGTGCTCTTCTGTGAATTCCTCCACTTCTTTGCAAGGTTCTTCAAATGTATCTGTGTCCTGGTCAAAGTCTTTTGTGTCTTCCTCATCACTCGAGTTATAGATTGGAGGTTGAGAGAAATCTACCTCTACATCATCTTCGTATTCATTTGGGGAAGATTCTTCGATCTCAGAGAATTCACTTGCGGATGCAAGTTCATTACTAAGAGAACTTGACTTGTGACTATCATCATCAATGGAATTTGTGTCCTGGGTTATTCCGTCTAGTTCTTCATAAACGACTTACCTTGGGGATTGTGCACTGTCCTTCTTAGCATCAACTGTAACGTCCTTGACGGAGTTCTCCTCAGCTCTGAATTCCCATGGAGGTTCAGCGTCTCTTAGATCTTCAACCAACTCTTCTTCTTGCGTAATGACAGCTTCTTCTACTTGTTCTAGTACGAATTCATTCTCTGTCTTATCCACTGGAGTTTCTAGTATTTCCTTCATACTACGCTCTTCGTTAGATTGTCCACATGGGGCTGTGGTTGGTCCTTGAATGTTCGAACGTCTAGAAGCTAATTGAATTACTGCTTGCTCCAGTTGTCGAATGGTTGTTTAAAGTTTATTCACTGTTTCCTTGAGGCGAACCTCTGATTCTCGGGGTGATGGATTTGGACATGATACATAGGAAAGTGGTGGTGCTTGGGAGTGATTGGATTGGAATTGGGGTAAATAGGGATCATGTGGTGGCGAATGGTGAAGAGAAGCTTGTGAGTGTGGTGGTTCGAGGTTATGTTGAGAGGATGGTCTATAGGCACGGGGTGGGGCTTGTTGGTAGTTACAAGGTTGTCCACCATATCTATCAGCTGGGTATGCATTGTAGAATGGTCGTTGTCCATGATATCTTGAAGGGTGTTGTTGCCTAAAGGGTTAATTAGATCCTCTTGGCTCCATCATCCTTGATTGGTCTGACCTTGATGCATATTCCTGCTATGGCTTCTATTTCCTTCAACAAAGTTAGAACCAAACTCAAAGCAAGAAGGGTGAGAGTTCATAGTAGCAAATAAAATTAAAAAGGAAAAACAGAAATAAATAAACAAGTAAAAGTAAAATATTTACAATAACCAATAATAAGGCACACGTTAGCAGTTCCCCGGCAACGGCGCCATTTTGAAAGAACTGAAGATTGATGGTTTAGATGTTATAGTAAACTCTCGTTGCAAGTATAGTTACTAAACCAAGCAATCAACCTTTCTTACAAATGTTTTGGTTGTCACAAGTAACAAACCCCTAAATAAATTGTTAACCGAAGTATTCAAACCTCGGGTCGTCTTCTCGAGGAACTGCAGGGAAGTATGTTCTTATTATTGGTTATGGAGATTGTAAATTCGGGGTTTCAAGAATGAGGAACAAATATGAAAAATAATTTAAATAGCAATTAAAATAAATAAATACTGTAAAGCAAACTTTTGGCAAGTTGGGATTATTGAAAGTCAATTCAATTAGTAAAGATAACAGTTATCAATTATGTTGAGCTAAGATAACTCCTGAGTTACTGATTTCTTAACCAAGACCAAAAGGGAAAAAGTAAATATGCTGGAATAAAAATGTCTTCAGATTGAAAGCAATGGTGACATAAATAAAAGAAAGCAATAATAAACTGAAATACCTCAAATAACATTAATTCAAATAATCTGGAACATAGAAGAATTCATAAATTAAATGGCAAAAGTAAATAATCAACTAAAGTAATGGAATGAATAAAAGTGAAAGGGAAGCTTAAAGTAAAGGAACATTAAACCTGGGATCGAGAGTCACTCCTAAAACTAAGAGAAATCCTAAATCCTAAGAGAGAGAGGAGAGAACCTCTCTCCAAACTAAATCTAAATCATGAGAAATAACTAAATTGGCGAGAGCTATTTGAATCGATGCATTTCCTCACTTCATAACCTCTGGTCTATGCCTTCTGGACTTGGATTTGGGCCAAAAAGGGCTTTAGAAATCGCTGGGAGCGTTTTCTGCAATTTCTGGTGCGTGGCCTCTGTCACGCGTCCGCGTGGGTCATGCGGTCGCGTCATTCGGAGCTTTTCTTGTCACGCGGTCGCGTCAGTCATGCGGCCGCGTCGCTGTTGATTCGCGCTTGGCATGCGCCCGCGTCGCCCATGCGATCGCGTGGATGCCAGTTTCTCCAAAAACTCCGTTTTGTGCTTTCCTTCCATTTTTTGTATGTTTCCTTTCCATCCTTTGAGTCATTCCTGCCTTAGAAGATCTGAAACTACTCAACACACTAATCACGTCATTGAATGATAATAAGGGCAATTAAAATAATTAATTTTAAGCATAGGAAACATGTTTTTCACATACATCACATAATAAGGAAGGAGAAGTAAAATCATGCAGTTAATATGAATAAGTGGGTGAAGGATTGAATAAATCACTCAATTTAAGCACAAAATATATCATAAAATATGGGTTTATCACGTATCCTAGTTATACTTATGAGAATTGAGTTTAACCCTACTTAGTTAACTTTTACGAAAGCAAGGGAAAGTCAAGTGGACTAATTAGTTAGATTCCCAAGTCCTAGCCAACTCCTAAGGAAAGACTAGAGTTAGTGGAATTCCAGTCAATTAGAGGAATTAATTAATAATCACGATAAGTTTGATAACTCAAGATCCTCCAGTTAATCAATTAAAGCCAAGAATATAAAAAGCTAAATAAGAATCATAAATCTGAAATACCTCAATTTATATCAAATAAAGAAAATCCTAACATGAATGGTTCATAAGCCAGTTTGGCAACATAAGTAATTAAAGCAAAGCAATAAAGTATCTGAAAGTAAAAGAGAATTATAAAGTAAAAGAAATATTGAACCTGATGAAGAGTTGAAATCATAAATCCTTTAAGAGGAATCCTAATCATAAAACCTAAGAGAGAGGAGAGAACCTCTCTCTCTAAAAACTACATCTAAACTATCAAAAGTGAATAATTGAAGGCCTCCTCATGAATGAATGGATTCTCCCACTTTATAACCTCTAATCTGTGCTTTTTGGACTTGGATATGGGTCAAAAAGGGTTTCAGAAATCGCTGGGGGCGTTTTCTGTAGTTTCTGGTGCGTGGCGTCTGTCACGCGTCCGCGTGGGTCACGCGGTCGCGTCATCTGGGAGTTTTCCTTGTCACGCGTTCGCTTCGCTCACAAGTACGTGTCATTTGCGTTCTACCTAAGGCACACGTCCGCGTCAGTCACGCGTTCGCGTCACTGCCTTTTCGCGCTAGGCGTGTGATGAGCGGATAATTTATACGCTTTTTGGCATTGTTTTTAGTATGTTTTTAGTAGGATCTAGTCACTTTTAGAGATGTTTTCATTAGTTTTTATGTTAAATTCACATTTCTGGACTTTACTATGAGTTTGTGTGTTTTTCTGTGATTTCAGGTATTTTCTGGCTGAAATTGAGGGACTTGAGCTGAAATCAGATTCAGAGGTTGAAAAAGGACTGCTGATGCTGTTGGATTCTGACCTCCCTGCACTCAAAGTGGATTTTCTGTTGCTACAGAACTCGAAATGGCGCGCTTCCAATTGCGTTGGAAAGTAGACATCCAGGGCTTTCCAGCAATATATAATAGTCCATACTTTGGCCAAGAATTGACGACGTAAACTGGCGTTCAACGCCAGCCTTCTGCCCAAATCTGGCGTCCAGCGCCAGAAAAGGATCCAAAACCAGAGTTGAACGCCCAAACTGGCACAGAAACTGGCGTTCAACTCCACAAATGGCCTCTGCACGTGTAACACTCAAGCCCAAGCCCAAGCACACACCAAGTGGGCCCCGGAAGTGGATTTATGCATCAATTACTTACTCATGTAAACCCTAGTGACTAGCTTATTATAAATAGGACCTTGTACTAGTCTTTTTGACGATCTTTGGTCTCAGTTTTAATCTTTTGATCATCTTAGGAGACCCTTACTCACGTAAGGTATTACTTGGACGACCCAGTGCACTTGCTGGTTAGTTGTATCGAAGTTGTGACAATTATGAATTAAGATCAAAGCACCAAGCTTTGGAGCCATTACCAGGGATTGTTCGAGCCTGGACATCACAATTTCGTGCACCAGCGTGCGGCCGCGTCGTCCATGCGTTTGCGTCGCTGCCAGTTTCTTCAAAAACTCCATTTTGTGCTTTCCTTCCATTTTTGTATGTTCCCTTTCCATCCTTTAAATCATTCCTGCCTTAGGAGATCTGAAAATACTTAACACACAAATCACGGCATCGAATGGTAATAAAAGGTAATTAAAATAACTATTTTTAAAGCGTAGGAAACATATTTTTCACATATATCACATAATAAGGAAGGGAAAGTAAAACCATGCAATTTCACATGAATAAGTGGGTGAAGGATTGAATAAATCACTTAAATTGAGCAAAAAATATATCATAAAATTTGGGTTTATCACTTCTGCTATGGATGTTGTTTTGACCTGACTTTTTGTGTTTATATTTTGATGTTGTCTCAGATACTTGCAATTCCTGCTATTCCTTTAATAATTTTGGCATGACTTCTTTTTGGATTTATTACTGGCACTATCATAATCTCCATTAGTGGGTAGTGAGTAAATTTCTTTTATAGTTCATTTGTGTTGGATCATTTGATAGTCTTGACTTCAAATATGTGTAATTATGTCAATATTTTCTTGTTTCAAGTTAATGTACTATTGTTCGTAAGTATACTAATCATTAATTAAGAATCATGCTATTTCATAAAATACTTGTTAGTATAGTTACTTATATAAGTGGCAGCAAGTGTTGCTTTGAATTTAATACTTGAAGGGATTGCAGGTGGCAGCAAGTGTTGCTTTTTTAATTGCATGATATTTTGCTCGTGAGTGGATTTTGAAACTTGTGGAAGGAAACAAGAAGTTTCTTGCTATTGACAAAGCAATTGGAGAGAATGGGTTCAGAGTTGTAACCTTGCTTCGTTTGGGCAAGTCTTTACGTTACTTAATATTTCCTACAACAAATGATGCAACACTTTAGCGACTCTAAATTTTGACAGTAGCCTCATCTAGATTCTAGTTGAATTTGGAAGATGCACTGGCTTTCCAATGAAGTATACATTATTAATTTTAATGGTTGGCGCTTTATGGGCATTAGCATATGAAGTATACATTGTTAATTTTAGTGGTATCAAAGTTGGTTTAATGAGTTTCTGGTTTCTTGCCTCCTATATGTCGGTATCTTTTTGTAGGGGAAGATATGAGATTAGTTTCACTTGAAAGATATTTTAATATCCATTTTGATAATAAACTAATTATAATTACAGATGAATAGACATAATGGTCTTATGTAAAAATGAGTAAATATCCCTCACGATAAATAACAATATTGCATGTTGTATAGCATTAATCAAAAGCCTAGTGATATGATGTCCATTTGTTGTCTACTCGCTTATAAATTATAATTCATCACCATATCAACATTGAATGGTGTGCAGTATACCAAGCTAGAATAGAAGAAAAACATATTAGGGGATTCCAAAGAGGCCAGATCACTAGCCACGAGCCTCTACAACATAGTCTGGGCTATATATGGAATCTCTTAGCCGTCCTAAGCATGCAGTGGAGTGATGAATGAACTTGATGATAACCTTCCATTCTCTACATAAGAGCTCATGTATCTTCAGTACTGTCAACCAAAAAGAAAGCATCATTGATGTCTTTCACACCAGATTCTCCCCATCCCAAACTCCCGAGCCAGTACCAAACTTCTCCAAATTGCAAACCTCACCATGTAAGACATTAATATTGTGATAGCAATCCAAACAACCCTTGATTGATCTATTGGCGCTGTGACAAATGGCATAACCAAAGCTATCCAAACACCAATAAGTAAAAACACTCCCGTCACAATTGACCTTACCAATGTCCATAAGAGGGGGTGCCAAACAAAATTGGGGCGTGAATCTGCATAAATGAATATACAAAAAGTAAGAATGACTACGCTGAATGTCGACAGAAGGATGCAGGTGCCACGACAATGGTAGAGAGAACGACAACGCTCTGAGGCTGAAAACAAATGACATAAAGAGGGATACTGAGAATGAACAACGCAAAGAGATTGACTAAGAACGACGCTAGAAGAAAGATTGAGAACGACAGCGATTGCTGTACTGGACGGCAATGGCAAAAACTAGAGAGGAGTAGAGGTAGTGATTAAGTGAAAAGAGATGAGAGTGTAGCACAAGTTACAAAGTATAGAAATTAGGGTTATACCAAATGAATTTTAAAAATATTTGTGCCATTTGTGAGAAATTAATAATTACTATTAAATTTATATACGGTCATATTTAGAATGATTAATTTATGCACATCACAAATACTCAAAATGAGTGTGCTTATCATACCCATACAAATTTAGGAAGTACCTCAAATACGAAAATCTGTTTATTGAATGCAATGCGGCCTATTTAAAAATGCAACTCGAACTCATGTTTGCTTCCCCCTTTATATGAAATTGGAGCTCTTTTGAATTCCTTGGATCATGCTTATAAATCATTCCTTGATTTCCTTCTAAGAAGGAACTGAATGCACTGATGATTTCTTAACCAATAATCTTCAACAGTTAGAAAATGCCCTCTTTACTTTTTTTTGTCCAACTTGATGCTATTTAAAAGGGCATTTGCTTTCAGTTTGCTCTCACTATTCCTAATTTTCTATCATCTTATGTAATTTTTTTTATTATCATTGTTGGACTTTTAGGTCTGTAGTCAATAAAAAAATTATCTCTAGGTTTATATAACACTTTAAATGAACAAGAATTACAAGGTTTGTAATCTTTAAATGTTATTTATTAACTAAAAAATTACATTTTTTTATTAATAAATAAAT
>NC_029786.2:24918216-24919718 GCF_000816755.2 Arachis ipaensis | reverse complement strand
CTCTCTAAAATTTATAATTTAAAATGTTTTATTATTTTATTTTTAATAAGTTTAATTACTCTGTTAGTTCCTATAGTTTTGCGAAATTTTTAATTAGGTCTCTGTACTTTTTTTCCTTTTAATTGAGTTCTTGCACCAAATTTTTTTTAATTGGGTCCTTAGACTTTTTTTTTATTTTATTTGAGTCCCTGCACCATTTTTTTTTAGTTGGGTCTCTATAAAATTAAGCCAATTACTGCCAAGAGGGACATAATTTAAAAAAAATTGATGCAAGGACCCGATTAAAAGGAAAAAAAAAAATATAGAGACCTAATTAAAAATTTCGCGAAACTATAGGGACCAACAGAATAATTAAACATTTTTAATATACATAAAGAATCTTTATTTTAGTTATAACAAGTGTAATTACCCATGCCATGTACGTGATAAAATTAAAATTATAATTTTAAGTTATTTTGTTAAAATTAATTTGAATTATAATAATTTGACTAATAAAAAAGTAATGAGTTATGCATTGTTTGTTTTTTCTTAATTTAGTGTTAAATGTATTAATTCTAAAATAGTTATTAACCGGTTTTAGTAATCTACTTTTTTTAATAAATTAGACATATATACTGAATGTGACCATAAATAATCTAGTAATACCTAAATCCAATAACAAATTGTTATATGTGTAAAAACATATTAAAATCAGCTGAAAATGAACAATAAATTATTAGAGAATTCTAATGCAGAAAGTTCTCCAATAAACAATAAATAATTTAAACCCACAAAATAACAACTCAACACTATCCTTTGATGCCTGTAAAATATATACCTAAAATAATACTATATCAATGTTAGTATACAAAATTATATGATTAATGTAATTATAAAATTGTTTATCAGGAGAATAAAATAATACGGATTTTTATGATAATTCTAATAATCTCAAGCTATAAATGTACAATAAGAATGCATTACCCATTAGCACCTAGAATTTGTCAATTTTTTAAATTGATAGTAATAAATTTTAATAAATTAATAAATTTAATTAAGAGATTTCGTTATTACCTTTTCATTATAAGCTCTCAAAAACTGCCACATTCATCGTGTAGTTATCTTCCAAGTGTAAGTGATCTTGCAACAGCACTCGCAGGCCATCTTTACTCGTTACTTTTGTCTTTATTTTTCAAACTTTTTCATTACATAATCTACCATAGGTAATATTGTTGATAGAATCGTAGGCCATTAGGTATGAAAAATAATAAACAGAAAAAGAACTATGTCTGAGGTACGAATTTTCTAGATGATAAATAATTGTTACAATTCACTATTACACACACACACACATTATACACGGTAATAATTAGCTAATATTTTTAATGGAGATACTTGCTCAGTATATATGTTATCTACATTAATTATGTGCTAATATTTTTAGAAAAAAAACTAAAAGAAGAGATATATAAATATATATAATATTGTTGTTCTATAGGAAGCAGATATAAATTGCTACATTT
>NC_029786.2:24915963-24917869 GCF_000816755.2 Arachis ipaensis | reverse complement strand
TAAAAATATTTAAATTACATATATTAAATTTTTTTTGTTATATATATATATATATATATAGCTTTTAAATTTGATATTCATATATAGCCTCCAATTCCAGCCCCATTTATACGCAAACTGTATACAATTTTTTTAATAAACCAATTTTAATTTTTCATTTTATTTTCTTTCACGTACATTTTCTTTTTCCTTTAAATAGTGATATTTTATTATTTTTTTTCTTTTTTATTTTAAGTACACTTTTATTAAGAACTGCATTACTAATCTAAAATACAAAAAGAGAAAAAAAAAGTTATACATATATTCAAAAAAAAAACTTAAATATCAGAAAAAAAATCTTATATTAAAACATTTAAAAGTAACATATCTAATAAAAATAGTCGTAATATATATAAATTAAGACAACAATTTAAATTTAAATTAATGTGAAAACGAATTTAATCATACCAATATTAGAACTAAATTACTTAAATAATATTTAATCTATTCTAGTTCTTAGATACGTATAGATTAGACTCATTCTCGTAACGATAACCAACTGAAATATCATAAGTTTAGACATTTAGAATTCGTGCAAATTCAGACCATCCACTTGTTAAATAAGCTTCATCATCTGCTAATTCATGCAATACGGCAAGGTATAAAATTGTCACACCGAGAAACTAAACTGACCCTTATTCCCTCAATGGCATTACATTGATGCAAAAGAAGGCCGGTAATTTCTGAAAAAAATCACAATATGTTATAAAATTATTTTAATAACGAAAAACTTAAAATAAAAAAATTTAAATATATTACCAATCGTTGAAATTACATATCCATGTTTGACACGAATTTAGAAAAACTGAACTTAAATTGAGGAAATTCAATCTCTTTATGTGCTCCACTTTGAAGATCTCTGAGCAGACATAGAAAACTAATTTTACCCAAGAAAACTTGAACATGGCCTATAAAGCTCCGTGGAAACAATTTCTCATCCCAAGAAAACTAATTTTACCCAGATTCCATTAGGTTGGTCATTATATGTGAGTAGATCCAACCATCCTTCGATAAAATAGAGTTTACTGCCTCTTCTTTGGACGCTTACATCCATGTAGTTAGAACTTTAATCAGTGAATACAATTCGATGAGCTATTTAATGGATGTGATTCATTGTAAACGATTGCGACAAAAGACAATCGCACTGGAACATTAGACAAAAAGAATAATTGGAGTAAGAACAATCATTAAATTATAAAAAGAATAATATAACAAAATGAGTATATAAAAAATACTATACAAAATTATAAATTGTACCTTAAAAGGATCAATTTCAATGAAAAACGAAGAATACATTCTATGAAGTAGTAAAAGAAAAATAATAAATTTAAAGAAAATGAGTTGACTCTCAGATCTAGGCTCATGTACCACAAAAAAACTCTATATATAGGCTTTATTAAAAAAAATAAATATGTAAATTAGTTATTATTAAGGTAATTTTTTATTATTTACATTAGTTATACATCATATATTTATTTTGTTAAAATTATATGATTTTATCATATCAAATCATGATTAGAATCATTATTTTTTATCATGAATAGAGTAACCGAGGCCAACTTCATATCATTATCATACTAGCCATATTATTATTATTATTATCAACATAAATGGATCACCATTAAGGTAACAACTTGCTATTAATAAAATCATTAGATAATGAATAAGAATTAGAATTGTATCAATATAATTAAAAAGATTAAAAATATTTTCGAGTGATAATTAGTTTAATAATACATTAAATATTGATTTTATATAATTATAATAAATATATTTTTAAAATTAGTATAATTATACATTATTCATTAAATATTAATTATAATATAATTATAATAAAGATATTTTTATAAAATAAATTTAGAAGAGA
>NC_029786.2:24911316-24915908 GCF_000816755.2 Arachis ipaensis | reverse complement strand
TATTATTATTATTATTATTATTATTATTATTATTATTAAAATGATTAAAAATATTTTTGATTAATAATTAATAAGTAGTTTAATAATACATTAAATATTGTATTTATATAACTATAATAATGTAACACCCTAACTATCAAAATGTCACATTTGGGGCTGCGCCACTCTAATAGCTCGGGTATTATGACTACTCTTATAGTATTTAATACTAAAATATGAGCCTGTTTAAAACTTAAACCGAATTTTTTAAAAAAAACATACATTCATACTTTCAATACAAATTACAATACTCACAGGAAATACATATATACATACATATATATATATATATATATATTAATTTACAAGCATCTCATATCAAAATCCTATCCCTCTTACAAAACTTGCAAAGTTAAAGGCGAGAGAAACATAAATACTAAAATAATACAAAAACATCGTCTAACAGAAAAGAAATAAGCTCTTCCAAACTTCGTCGTCCGTAACCTAAAAAAGAAAAGATCTGTAGGGGAGTGAGAACATCATCCTCAAAAGGGTTCTCACTATAGGGTTGCAAAATTACTATAATAGGATACATGAAAATAAAACCATTACAGTGATTAATAACCGCCTTATGCATGTTTTCAAAACCAAAGATTTAATATCAAAATTCCAAAATCCTTTCTGGAAGAGAAAACTGTTAATTCTTCAAAAATTCACAAGCCTTTCTAAAAGTCTTTCCTAGACAGTATGAATGACCAAGTTGTTCCAAACATAGGTTCATTAAGTCTATGCTGAACCAGTTTAGTTTTTCATATTTTTCTAAACCAAAAACACAAACCAAACACGGCCTTCGGCCCATCTCATAATCAGTCACGGCCCTAGGCTCAAACAATTCAATCCACAACCAATCCATCACAATCCACCCAATTTTCAATCACAAACACAAATAAGGTTCAAGCATAATCAAGCAGTTACTTCAAGTAGTAGCAATTAGCAATTAAACATGATTATTCACATAGACAAACCAATTAAAATATGCACACCCAAACAATGTCACATAGATGCATATGATGCATGCCTGCCATATGGCTGATGAGTCTCATATGTCGGTTATCAAGCCAACTCGACAAGTCCGATTTGCTAAACCCTTGGACTGTCCCCCGACATGCATCTCCATGATTCTATGCATAGCTTTTTCTCATATATATATGAGGAGTGCTACACATACAAGTCTTTTTGACTTACAAGTCTTACAAGTTACTAGGCCTTTTAATGCGTTATTCAACGTTTCCTATTTTCAAAGCGCTACACTCAGAATGGTTCTTCTTCTTCTTCTTCTTCTTCTTCTTCTTCTTCTTCTTCTTCTTCTTCTTCTTCTTCTTCTTCTTCTTCTTCTCTTCCTCTTCCTCTTCCTCTTCCTCTTCCTCTTCCTCTTCTTCTTCCTCTTTCTCTTCCTCTTCTTCTTCGTTTTTTTTTTCGATTTTCATAGTTTCTGAAATCAAGCTTTGAAATCATTTTGAAGAAGAAGAAGCAGCAGAAGATGAGGAGAAAGAAAAAGAGTTCTGAATTATGCAACGAATTTTGGGTGTATTTCTTAAATACTTTGGGTGTATTTTTCGTAATCCTTTGGGTGTATTTCTGTAATCCTTTTGAAGATAATGGAACTTCAGAAATACACCCAAACGATTACAGAAGTACACCCAAAATGATTACAGAAATACACCCAAACGGTTACAGGAATTTACCCAAACGATTATAGAAATACACCCAAAGGATTACAGAAAATACACCCAAAGGATTTAAAGAAATACACCCAAAATTTGTTAAAATACATCTTATGCATAATTCAGAACTCTTTCTCTTTCTCCTCCTCATCTTCTACTGCTTCTTCTTCTTCAAAAACGATTTCACCATGAAAAATCGAAAAAAAAAAGATAAAACAGAGAGAAAGAACATAAATGAAGAAGAAGAGGAAGACGATGAAGAAGAACGTGCAGAAACGAAAGAAAAGGAGAAGAAGAAGAGTAAGAGGAAGAAGAACGTGCAGCAAGAAGAAGAAGAAGAAGGAGAAAGAGAAGGTAAGAAACGAAAGAAAAGAAGAAGAAGAAGACGAAGAGGAAGAAGAATGGTTCGAAGCGTGTTTTGAGCGTTAGTTTTAATTGAACTTGTAAGGCTTACAAGCCTTAATCGCTTGTATAAGTATGCCAAGAATTACTCTAAATTATTTGTTAAATATATAATTTTTTTGTCACTTATAAAAATATAATAATTATTAATTATTTTTGTTGTATTTTTAAATCATACTATATATATATATATATATATATATATATATATCAAATCGCTCAATGGGGTACCATTCCCGGGAATTTATACGAGCCCGGTCACCCTTACGTTATAGGGTCAACAGAGTATCGAGTCTCAACCTGGAACATGTGGTGGCAAGCCATGGTACTTTACCCAGGAAAACTCGTATCTCAGATAAAAGAAGTGAAAAAGCCACATATTCATTTATTCATCATCATTTCCATACTTCATTAACAATTCATATCAAATAAATCATCATTCAAGCCATAAGTCACTTTTTCTCAAATCTCTTTACTTGGAAACTAAAAATCAATCCATCTCAGTCTTAACTTTAAAATCCTCATTTCTCAAATCATTTTAAGCTCATAAGCCACTTTCATCGAACGTAAATTCCCCTTTTTAAAATACAGTCGCCTTCCACAACATCTTTCCAAGACATTTCAAAAACCACACAAATTTAAAAGTCTCTTCTTGAGAGATTCAAAATCATTCACCTAAAACAGGATTTGGTAACAAAAATCCCTCAGCAGAGTCTTAAGACTTTAGGGGAGAATAACATAACTCATTTTCCTAAATTCGTTTAGAATCTTTAAAATCTTAGCTTTTTTATTTGAATAAATAAAACAGAATTCAAGCCAAACCAAATCAGGTAATCGATTACTCCGAACAATTTTCAAAATCACTTCTTTTACTTAGACCAAAAACCACTTTCAATTGCCTGATAAAATCGGAAGCATTCCTAATGGCTCGAAGCAAAATTCAGAATTTAAAGAATACTTTAAATTTCTTTCTAAAACGTTGTAAAAATGAGGTATTATCAACCGAAATTCACCTTCTTTCACAAGCACGTAAACTCCTCCAATTGAAATCCTCAAGTTGATTTCAGAAACATAAACCCTTTTAACATTTAAAACAGCTTAAAACATAAATTTTTTCTAAAATGTCTTGCTCCCAAAAATATAATACCTTTCTTAATAAATAAAGCTAAATCATAGTTCTCTTTTCAATAAGCCATTTTAAAACACAATTCATCACTTTAAATAGTTCAAGTAAAATAGTACTAGTCTTAAATTTATGACTTTCCAATTAACATTTCAAAATAAAACCTCGGATTTCATAGGAATTTCGGCAGCACCTCCCCTAAAACTTGGACTTTGCCACCATTTTCGGGTCCTAACCAGACCATTCCGCAACCCTCTTTAATGGGTTCAAAACCAAATCAGTTTAAAATTAAGTTAATTCCTAAAAATGCATACCATTTTCATTTTCCAGAAAACCAATTCAACTCAAACCAACTTCCAATGGATTGAACTCAATTTCAAGACTTTAGAAGAAATAACTTTGAAGAAACATTTTGAAAACAATCTATTTCACAAAAACGAACGACAATCCAATCAAACAAGCATTCATATCCATCCAAGACAATCAAACAACACATAAGACTTATATAATCACTAAAAATACATTTCTCACACGGATATCCATATATAATAATTCCAATTTATAAAGTATAATTTTCTGAAAATAGCCCCTACCTCGATAAGTCGAAACCATAACCCAAACGCCTCTCAGAAATTCTTTCGTCTCGACCCGAGATCGATGGCAACCAAAACTTCAGCTCTGCTTGCTTTCTCAATAGCCAAAACAGCCTTAAAACACAATATGCAACCTCGGTTACTAACTTCTAACACATTTATATCACAAAGACTTTAGTACAGGTAACAGAATACTAACGCAAGGGTTTTCGAAACACACTTACTGAAATGACAAAACGAAGCAGCCGCAACTCTGAGCATGATACACAAGCACCGATATACAACCCTATGATAGATAACGCCACAACACTTCAGCATAAGCTAACAGAATAGCAACTAAAAGGGCTTTTCAGCACGAGAACGCTTACCAAGACAGAGGATTCAGCGACGGGAGTGGCGTTTCTCGGTGGCAGAGGTGGCGGTGGTTCCCGGAACGGCGGTGCACAGCAGGACAGCATCCTTTTCCTCCTCAGTTCGGAGATCTGATGGCGACGCGATGACTACCCCCGCGGCGGCAGCAAGATGCAAGCAGTAACGGCGACAAGGACCTCGTTGATTGCGACCCGCGATGCTGACGGCGAGGACTTCACGGACGGCGACGCGACTGGACGAGCGCGACTCCTTCTCTTCGCGGTTCTAGAGGCGTCTCGTGGACGGACCGGCAACCCGCGACCTCCTCTCATTCGCGTGTTTCTCTTCCCCGCGCGGTCTCCTCGGCGCTGGCACGAACAGCAATGCGACGGTGGCTGTGGCGAGACGGCGGTCCTGAGC
>NC_029786.2:24898446-24911205 GCF_000816755.2 Arachis ipaensis | reverse complement strand
AGAAGTGTGTGTGTGTGTTAGTGAGGGTGACGGTGGATGAGAGAGGGATGGGTGTAGTGTTAGAATTTGGGGTGGTGTGGGATAGCTTAGGTATTTTTATTAAAAATAGGGTTAGTGGTGTAATTTTATAAAATAATTAAAAGAGTAAAACAATAATCAACAACCAAATTAAATATAAAATTTCCATCTTTAAAATACCTTCCAATTACAATTTATAAATTATTTCCATTCAAATGCCTATTTTTTATAAAATTAGAGATAAGTAAATTAATTCTCCTTTATTTGTAAAATAAGATTAAAAACCTAAATATTTAAAATTAAAGCATAAAAAATATTCACTATTTTTTTCAATTATAATAACTCTAAATCAAAAATAAGAGTTTACTCAACTTTTATATAAAAATCTCCGAAATACAATCTTAAATAAATATAATGCATCGTAAATAATTAATTAATAACTTTTAAAAATTTAGAGGTCTTACATCCTACCCCACTTATAAAAATTTTCGTCCTCAAAAATTAACTTAATACACAACATTCTAAAATAGTTTTGAATATTTTAGAAAAGCAGAGATCTATAATATATAGAGTTTTTTTTTGTGGTACATGAGCCTAGATCTGAGAGTCAACTCATTTTCTTTAAATTTATTATTCTTCTTTTACTACTTCATAGAAAGTATTCTTCGTTTATCATCAAAATTGATCCTTTTAAGGTACAATTTATAATTTTGTATAGTATTTTTTATATACTTATTTTATTATATTATTTTTTTGATAATTTAATGATTGTTCTTACTCCAACTTATTCTTTTCGTCTAATGTTCCAGTACGATTGTCTTTTGCCGCAATCGTTTCACATCCATGAAATACCTCATCGAGTTGTATTCACCGATTCGGGTTCTAACTACATGGATGTTGTAACACCCTAATATTCAAATCCTTATGCTCGAGTCATAAGTCAATGATATTACGGTGGTACGACCCTTAAGGTGGATTTTTATTACATAATATAAGTATAATTGAAAGGAGTATTAATCGAGAAGCCTGAAAAGAGTAAAAATAAAATCGCAAACTCGTATCACTCACGTATCTTCAACTAAAAGACAAGGCGTGAAGTCGAAAGCGATATAAGGATAAAGGTATGAAGGAGAGTAAGAGAATGACAGTATATAGATATATAACATAAGTAAATAGCCACTAGTCGTGACCCGCGAAGTTTAGGTTGGCTAGGGTACAGCATAACAGTATTTGACAACAGAATCTCCTAATCTCTCCCAAAAGAAACATAAGAGCCTCTATAGGCAAGTTCAGAAGAGTTCAATACATAATAAAACTTTTCAAAATAAAAGTGGAGAGATTCTAAGCAAAATATAAAGTAGAGAATATAAAGATCTTCGCCATCTCTCAGATGAACCATAGCTCACTTCTGAGCACCTGGACCTGTATTTGAAAAACAAGAGATATATACGGAATGAGAACCCCCGACCCATGGGTTCCTAGTACGGTAAAAGTGCCAAATAAATACAATGCATTGTAATAAAAACTCACTAAGCATCCTAATCTTCCTTTCACCAAATATTTATCCTATGTTCTCGCTAATCCATAAATAGGCAACTGTCATAAGGGAATGCTAAATCTAATCCATCACCGGTTATTCTGTCTCAGCAATTCTATATCAATACATCATATCCTCACCTGGAGCAAGTGAAATCACTTCACTGCGTCTACCCAGGGAGCTCAAATTATCTCATTCAATAATCATCATCATTATCCAATCACATCATCAATTCATCTTATCAAGAACAGCCCTCAGCGTCCACCGACACCAGCATGAGGGACCTCTCAGTTGTACAAACACAAGCAATACAGGCAAGTAATACACAATTAAAGTACAAGTAGAACAAGTAGCACATAATCAGGTAACATAGCATATATGATATAGCAATCCAAAACAAATAGGCAAACCCAAAAAATTCAAACATATGCAAATGATGTATGCCTGCCCTATGGCTAATGAGTCTCATCTGTCGGTTATAAAGCCAACCCGACAAGTCCTGGTAGCTAACCATTGGACTGTCCCTCTGTCATGCATCCCTAACTCGAGTTATTCTCAATCATAATCATAATCATAATCATACAACACCCACACTGGTGTTTATCCATACAACACCCACACTGGGATTTATCCACGGGGGCGAGCTCATCCGGAACTTTCATAGTGTCTGGCCACACTTACGACTAGGGTCAACAGAGTATCAAGTCTCAACCTGGAGCACGTGGTGGCTAGTCACTGCTTTCATCCAGGGAAACTCGTATCTCAGATAATCATTTCACATTCATTCATAACATTCCATAATCATTCATCATGACCATATCATCATTTATACATCACATGATTGCACATTTTATACATCACTCATCATAACCCGGGGCAAGTGGGGCGAAACCACAACCCTTGCATCCACCCGGGGAGCCTCTATTCTAACCAACCTAGAGCAAGTCGGGCGCAACCACAACCCTTGCATCTATCCAGGAGGTACGTTCTCATATGCCCAGGAGGAACCAAGGAGGGGATCCTAACCTCCCACCATCTCGCCGGGGGGGCGATTTTACGATACTAGGAGGAACAAGAAGAGGGATCCTCACCTTCCTTCATCTCTCTGGGGTCGCACTTCCGAGAAAGAGAGCTCAAGATAAAGCAATCATTCAAAGCCATATTCTCATTTCCAACCATAAATCAATATTTATCATAGCCATCCAGCTCATGGCATAATCCATAACCAGCCAATAATCATTATCAAATACATCCAGTTGGCTCACGGCATACACCGCACTCCCATCATCACCCTCAACAACTCATACAGTCATCATTAATCAAAACTCATCATTAATTCTCCCCTTACTTCGTCCACAAGTTACTACATCTCCTAGACTCTTCCCATCTCTAGGCATACTATAAAGATTTAGGACTTAGAGGATAAAAATGGAGGCTCAGAAGTCTGAAATTCAGCTTTAAAAACTCAAAAATCAACTTTTGCTGAGAACAGGGTCACGCGTGCGCGTCGCCCACACGCACGCGTGGAAAGCAAAAAAGTTATAGTGATGCGTACGCGTCCTCCACACGCACGCGTGGATGGGAGAAAAGAAAGTGATGCCTAAGCGTAAGCCACGCGTACGCGTGGGTGCATTTTGTGCCCCAGGCACAAAATCAGCATAACTCCGACACAACTCTCGGGAATTTTGTCTGGGCAACTGATTTAGCCCATTGATGCGTACGCATCGGCCAGGCACACGCGTGGATGGCGAATATTTGAAAACGACGCGTGCGCGTCGGCCACGCATACGCGTGGGTGTGCGTTCTGCCAAAAATTTTACTAAGTTAAAAAACTGTAGAATTTCATTTTTAAACCCCAAACTCCCACTACACATAACTTCTTCTACAAAATTCCTTTTTCAACCATTCCTGAACCGTTGGAAAGATCTTTGAATAAACTTTCATTACGGTCTACCAAAGTTGGTCAAATATCAGTTTTTATCCCAAAACTAGAAATCGCCAATTTTTCTAATGTTCACAAGCCAAATTCATTTTCACTCGTCCAAATGACCACAACCCAACCACATTCACATAATTACACTCAACCAAATCAAACCTACCTCCTCTACATAATTTCATCCAAAACTATCAAATTCCACACCTCAATTCCTCAAACCTTATTATTCAATAACCAAACCAATTATTCACACATTCAATAACTAAAATCCATCCAATCTCTTATATCATCACACCACACATACCAACTTACCTCCCTTACCTATTTCCGGCCTCCGACCCAAAATTCACGGCCTTCGGCCTAAATTCACAATTTAAAAGCATATTCCACAAACCAATATTCATTATTCAATTCATCAAATTCTCAACACACCAAACATACAAATTCACACAATTCTCAACTCAATTGTCAATTCTTATTACATAACAACTATACATATTAGTACCAACCATTTGCACAATCCAAACTTAATCCTAGGAGCATCTAGCCTAGGAATTCTCATCACACCACACGGTACTTAAATAAAACTTGAACCGTACCTCTTGTAGCCAAATCAATTGAGCTTCTTCTTGGAAGTCTCCACCAACTCTTAGCTCCAAGCCTCACCAAAGCTCCACAAGCAACACCAACCTTCGAATGGTGTACCAAAATCACCAAATACACTAACATAACCAATTTCACATATATACATCAACCTAGGGTTCATAAAAATGATAAATCACAAGGGTTGGAGGGTTTCTTACCTTAACCCACTGAAGTTTGTGATGAATATCACCCATGGCTCATATTAGAGCACTCCTAAACAACCAAAATCACAAGATTTCCTCAAAACCCAAACCAAATTCGAATTTAAAGAGGAAAACAAAAACTGGGCATAGAACAGTGGATTACTCACCACAAAACTTAGATAAAATTGTAGAGAATGAGAAGAGCGATGCGTAGCCACAAACGGCTCATCAATCGGAGCTCCGTAGCTCAAGTTATGGCGATTTGAAGTTTGAACTAGGATTAGGTTTTCTCCTTTCTTCTCTCTTCTCTCAAAGCTGCGCCCCTACCCTCTTTCTTTAGGGTAAATGAGTTGAAATACTCATAACTAATGTTTATATATGTTGGGTCTTAGGCCCAGTTCACTTGGTTTGGTCTGTTGGCCCAATTTGGGCCAAAACCTTTAAGATTAGAGTTTTAAATCGCATTTTAAATATTTCTATCTCCCCTAATTATAACTTCTAATTTCTTGGCCTTATTCACTTATAATTAATTTTTTTCAGCTAGAGTACCAGACAGATCTCAGCCGGTACTGCTGGTCAAAATTCCAGTGTGCGTTTTTACACAGAAAACTATGTTTTCTGACTCAGAAAAATTCACTAAATCCAAATATCATATTTAAATTATCAAATTCCGATTGCTAGATTTTCTAACCATATTCGCTCCTATTTAATTTATTATTTAGTTAATTATGGTTTGACCAAGTTTTACATTCTACCCCCTAACAGAAATTTTTGCCCTCAAAAATTCCATCCGCCACCACGAGCACGTGAGCGTAGTCTGCCTTCATATCCAACGCATAGTAGTTCCAAGGTCTTTTTACTCAGTGCACTTCCGTTGCCGCGCTCTGATTCCTTTATCTCCGAGGATCTCGATCATTCGTCCACTGCCAACCAACGGCCTCGTTCATTACTTTCGTCATCTCATCAACTCACATCTTATTAAATCTCAAATCATGTCATCAATAATATTACTGTTATCATTAGTCATAGTCGTCATCCTACATCACTATAATCAACCAAAATCATCACCATACCTTAATCATACTCCATCTATATCCTCTTGACGAACGAATTTTTTGCTAGTAAAGAATTCACAAAAGTGATTGCGTTGTAAGTATAGTTTCTAAACCAACAAAGAATCCTTTCGTACAAAAACTTGTTTGTCACTAAAGCAAACCCAATAAAAATAATAACCGAAGTATTTAAACATCGAGTTGTCTCTCAAAGAATTTCAGGGAGGTGTATTTATTATTGGTTATGGAAGATTATCTTTTTGGGATTTTTGAATAATGAACAGGAAAAGTAAATTGCAAGAATTAAAGTAATAACTAATAAAGCTCTTAGCAAGGTATGAGAACTGGAAATTCTTTCCTAGTTATCCTTATTAATTGTGATGAGAATTGTTCATTATTCCCACTTAGTTAACCCTTACTAAATAAAGGAAAGTCAAGTGGACTAATCAATTTGATTCCTCAAGTCCTAGTCAACTCCTAAGGAAAGACTAGCTTTAGAGGGATCCAAATCAACCAGCAAATTCCAATTATCAATCAACAAGGGAGTTTGATAACTCAAGTGTCACCAATTACTCAATTCAAGCTAAGAATGTAAAAATCTAAATTAAAATCATAAATCTGAAATACCTCAAATTGCATTAAATAAGAAAATCGATTCTAACATGGAGTTTATAAACCAAATTAGGAAAATAAGTAATTAACAAGAGAAATAGATGAACCAAAGCACTAGAATAAATAAAATCAGAAGAAAAACTAAATTAAAGGAACATTGAACCTGGAATGGAGAAGAAGTAAACCTAAAACTAAGAGAAATCCTAAAACCTAGAGAGAGGAGAGAGCCTCTCTCTCTAAAAACTACATCTAAAACCTAAATTGTGAATAATGAGAAGTTGTATGAATGTCTCCTTGATTCCCCCACTTTGTAGCCTCTAATCTGTGTTTTCTAGGCCGAGAACTAGGTCAAAAACAGCCCAGAAATTGCTGGGGTGAATTCTGCTACGCTGGATTTTTTGCAGAATGACGCGTGCGCGTTATTTAGATGTATGGTAACTATGACAAATTATATATTATTTTGAAGCCCCAGATGTTAGCTTTCCAACGCAACTAGAACCGCCTCATTTGGACCTTTGTAGCTCAAGTTATGGTCAGTTAAGTACGAAGAGGTCAGGCTGGACAGCTTAGCAATTCCTTCAATTTCTTGTATTCCTTCCACTTTTGCATGCTTCCTTTCCATCCTCTAAGCTATTCCTGCCCTATAAACCCTGAAAATACTTAACACACATATCAAGGTATCGAATGGTATAAAGAAGGATTAAAATACACAAATTAAAGGCTTAGGAAGCAAGTTTTCAACCATAAAACAAAACTAGAAAGGAATTGTAAAACCATGCAATTCGTATGAATAAGTGTGCAAAGACTTGATGAAACCACTCAATTGAGTACAAGATAAACCATAAAATAGTGGTTTATCAAACTTCCCACACTTAAACATTAGCATGTCCTCACGCTAAGCTCAAGGAGATCAAAAGAATAGGTAGGGAAAAGTGAGACTCATGAAATGCAACCTATGTATGAATGCAACTATATGCTAAGATGGTTCTGTATACTTGGTTAAAAGTAAATCAGTTCTTCAAGACAAACATAAATCAGATATCACTAATTTAAATCATACAGTAAACACAAGTAGACTTGTAAGTAGACAGCTCATGAAAGCAGGGAACATAGAATCAAGCATTGAACTCTCACTGGTAGTGTATGTGCACTCTGATCTCTCAAGTGTCTAGGGTTAATCACTCTACTCTTCTCTAGTTATGCTCTCTAGACTTTGTTCTTCATCTAACCAATCAACAAAAATTTAGTATACCAATGCAAACATCATGAGGTCTTTTCAAGGTTGTAATGGGGCTAAGGTAAGGGTGAGGATATATGGCCAAGTGAGCTATAATATGAATCCTTGACTAACCTAAGTTCTCACCTACACACACACACACTCTCTATATAACTCTAAAATCATGCCTAGCTACCCATAATTCCCACTTTTGTATCACATACTCATGTACCAAATATTTCTTTAATTTTTTTTTCACATATGCATTGATCTTTTATTAAACTTAACATTGGGGTAATTTGTCCCCTTATTTAATTACTTATTTATTTGAATGTTTTTTTGTAAACATGAAAGCAAACATAACTTTACCAATGCACATAGGTTTTTAAATAATATTTTTTTCTGGTCTCACATGAGTAGGTACCCAAATTCCCAAAATATTTTTCAATAAAATTCAACACTTTCCTATCAACCCAAGTTCCCACGGTTCTCCACACTTAATTGATACACAATCTCTATCTTAAGTTAACCAAAGATTCACATCAAGTAATTTAATTATTTTTTCACTTAAGGCTAGTGATGTGGTAAAATATAGAATAAATGGGGATTAAAAGGCTCAAGGTGGCTAACAAAGGTGATTGAAAGGGTATGCTATTTGGGATAAGTGAGGTAATAACAAATAATGACCTCAATCATATGCAAGCATGTAAATACACTAAATAATGGACATATAGAATGAAACAAAATATAGATTGCAATTATAGAGAAGAAAATACACAAGAATAAAATATTATGGTTAAATAGTGTAACCATGTAATTAAGCTCAAATCTCACAGGTTGTGTGTTTTTAGCTCAAAAACCATGTTCCAATTTACAGTCTTCAAACAGGTTTAACATAGAATTTTGACTTGAATTAGTGAAATTTTCAAAATAGGGTTTTGAAAAGAAACTTATTATTTTAACCAAGTAGTGGTAGAATATGCACAAAATCAAGCAAACATGCAAATGCAACAATGTACTAACAAATAAAATAAAACATTGATGTTGAAATAGGAAATAACTAACCCATGGAAGTCGGTATCGACCTCCCCACACTTAAAGATTGCACCGTCCTCGGTGCATGCTAAGATATGCAAGTGGACGGGTCGCTCCAACTGACGCTTGTAGATGGAGGTGCCTTAGCTGGAGGTCTCTTGGTTCCTTTCCGTGCCGGTGTCTTGTCAGTGGCCTTCTATTTTCCTTTCTTGGTACCCATGCCTAAGGAAGAAGAAAAAGGAAGAGTGTGAAATATAGATAACTAAGACCGGAAGGGAGAAACTTCCAATTGATAATGAATGCCAAAGGAAAGATGATAGCTCAAATACATGATAGCTACAACATGTAGGTAAGACATCAATTAAGATCAGGTAGGCAATTTAGAATAATAAGATGTAGGAGGGTAAAAAAAAAACATGCAAGTAATAGGCATGAGAAGCATAACTCAAGCATCAAGTAATAATTATGCCAAATTAAAAGAGCATTTGTAATGATGACAATTGTGAACGATAATCCCAAATACATGTGGTGCACAAGCATTGTGAAAACGAGGCATACAAGTAAAAGAGTAAAAGAAAATAAGATTCAAAGTGCCATAAAAGCTTTTTCACAAACACGTGGTGTGCAAGGTATAATAGGAATGAAAATAATGTAATCCAAATGCATATGAGAGCCATAAGTAAATGTCAATTGTCAAATCACTCCTCAGAATAGCCACAGGCTCAAGTAAAATAAGGTACTACCCAAATAAAGCTCCAACACCAATATAAAAAAATGTATGAAGAAAAAGAAAAGTATGAAAAAGAAACCATAAATAACTAAGCCTGGAAGAGAAAAATTTTAGAAGAAAGAAAAGTAATTAACTGCAATAATTGAAAGAAGAATGAAGGAAGAAAGGAGAAAGGAGGGAGAGAGAAGGAGAAAGGAGATAAGAAAGGAGAAAGGAATGGAAAACGGGATGTGACGCGCGCGCGCAAGGCACGCGTGCGCATGAAAACTGTACTCGCCATGCGACGCATATGCGTCGCCCACACGTACGTGTGGATGGTCTTGGAAGCAAAAGGACGCGCACGCATCCAGGACGCGTACGCGTGGATGACTTTGTGCCTCTAGCACAGTTCCAGCATGGGGGCAGCACAACTTTCTGTCCAACATGCTATTTACGCCGATTTTCCTATCCACACATGTGTGTGCGTGACGCATACGCGTGGATTTCCCTTGTGGCAGATGACGCGCACGTGTCATAAACACGTACGCGTGGGTCGAATTGTGCGTAGAGCACACCAGCCGCACGATTCCATCATAACTTTCTGTTCGTTGGATGGGGAGCGAAATTGCTATCGACGCCCACGCGTGGCCTACGCGCACGCGTGGTTTGCCCATTTTTTAATGCAGAATGCAGATGGCTATGCAGAAATTATGAATGAACATGAATAAAAATAAAATAAAATAAAACTAAGAACAAAAAGGAAAGACTATACCATGGTGGGTTGTCTCCCACCTAGCACTTTTAGTTAAAGTCCTTAAGTTGGACATTTGGTGAGCTCCTTGTCATGGAGGCTTGTGCTTGAACTCATCCAGGAATCTCCACCAGTATTTGTAATTCCAATAGCTTCTGGGATCCCATACTAGTTGCATAAAGCCTTCAAGCAAATTAAAGCAAATGACAAGGCCCCAAGAGTGTTGATTGATAGAATGAATTCCGAGGTCCCAAACCTTGCTTTTGCACCGTCTTCTTGTTGATCATCATTTTTCCACTTGGGTGGTGAGCAATCGGAATTCTCACTGAGACATCCAAACAGCCTCCTAGACCCATTCAATTGAGCTTTATACCAACCCTTGCACTTCAATTTGGAGTATGCAACCATATTGAACCATGCATGACAACTCTTACCACTAACCATCTCCCTCTTACTCTCATAGCCACAAAGAGCTCTAAGTTACCCATCCGTCTCACGCAAATCATATTCAAGTGGGCTAATTAAGCTTATAGATGAAAGATTTATGATGAGCGAATAATTTATACGCTTTTTGGCATTATTTTTAGGTAGTTTTTAGTATGTTTTAGTTACTTTTTATTATATTTTTATTAATTTTTATAAAAAAATAACATTTCTTGAATTTACTATGAGTTTGTGTGTTTTTCTGTAATTTCAGGTATTTTCTGGCTGAAATTGAGGGATCTGAGCAAAAGTCTGATCCAGAGGCTGAGAAAGGATTGCAGATGCTGTTGGATTCTGACCCTCCTGCACGCGAAGTGGATTTTTTGGAGCTATAGAATCCCAATTGGCACACTCTCAATTGCGTTGGAAAGTAAACATCTTGGGCTTTCCAGCAATATATAATAGTTCATACTTTGCTCGAGATTTGATGGCCCAAACTAGCGTTTCAACGCCAGCCAGAGACCCTTTTCTGGCGTAAAACGCCAGAACTAGCACCAGAACTGGAGTTAAACGCCCAAACTGGCATCCAAGCTGGTGTTTAACTCTAGAAAAGGCCTATTCACATGTAAATCTCAATGCTCAGCCCAAGCACACACCAAATGGGTCCCGAAAGTGGATTTCTGCACTATCTGCACTTAGTTACTTATTTTCTGTAATCCTTAGTAACTAGTTTAGTATAAATAGCACTTTTTACTATTGTATTCACAGACTGGAGACTTTTATGTTACATTTGGGAGGCTGGCCATTCGGCCATGCCTAGACCTTTTTCTCTTATGTATTTTCTACGGTGGTGTTTCTACACCTCATAGATTAAGGTCCGGAGCTCTGTTGTTCTTCATGAATTAATGCAAATACTATTGTTTCTCTTTCAATTCACGCCTACTTCTTCTCCAAGATATACTCCCGTACTTAATTTAGTTAAGTCAGAATGAAGGGGTGACCCGTGACAATCACCCACTATCTTCGTTACTCGCTTAGCCAAGATCCGTATGCCTGACAACCACAAGCAGTCTACATGATGTTCAACGTAGTCATTGGACGACAGCCGGAGTATATTCTCTTGGGTCTCTAATCCACGGACCGAGTCCGTGAGATTAGAACCTTCGTGGTAGAGGCTAGAACCAATTGGCAGCATTTCTGAGATCCGGAAAGTCTAAACCTTGTCTGTGGTATTCCGAGTAGGATCTGGGAAGGGATGACTGTGACGAGCTTCAAACTCACGAATGTTGGGCGCAGTGACAGTGTGCAAAAGGATAGAGAGATCCTATTCCGACATAAGTGGGAACCGACAGATGATTAGCCGTGCGGTAGCTGTACCTGGTATTTTTCATCCGAGACGAAAAATCTGACAGTTGATTAGCCGTGCAGAAACCGTACTTGGACCATTTTTACTGAGAGGATCATACAGCTTGCCATGGAAGGGAGCACGCATGATTGGATGAAGACAATAGGAAAGCAGAGGTTCAGAAGTAATAAATCATCTCCAAACGCTTATCTGAAATTCCCACCAATGAATTACATAAGTATCTTTATTTTAATTTTATGTTTTATTTATCTTTTAATTATCAAAACCTCATAACCATTTGAATCCGCCTGACTAAGATTTACAGGATGACCATAGCTTGCTTCAAGCCGACAATCTCCGTGGGATGGACCCTTACTCACGTAAGGTATTACTTGGACGACCCAGTGCACTTGCTGTTTAGTTGTACTGGAGTTGTGAAAAGTGTGATCACAATTCTGTGCACCAATTTACCCACTTGAATGAAGGAATAGATGGTGATGGCTTTGGGGAAAAGGTCTCCAACAACTTTGGCAAGGTGATTCCAGCTCCATTCCCTTGAGCTCTTCCTTGACAACTTCTACCTCTTTGAAAGCTTCTTCAGTTTCAACCTCTTCCTCTTGGTAGCTTTCTTCTAATTCAATCTCTTCTTTATTACTTACCAAGGGCATGGGAGGTTGTGCTTCTTCTTCTTTAATCTCCATCTCTTGATCAACCTTTGCAAAGTTTTCAACCATGATATACCTCAGAGGTTGTACACCCTCCTCAACATCAACATCAAACATATTGGAAGGAGGTTCTATGACTGAACTTTTCCATGGAGGTTCAGCATCTCCTAAGTCTGCAACCATTTATTCCTCTTCAACTATGACGGCTTCCTCCACTTGTTCCAATACGAAGTCATGTTCCTCATTGTCCACTGGAGTTTTTAGTGTCTCCTTCATGCTAGACTCTTCTATTGATTCTCCACATGTTGCCATGGGAGTTTTTTGAATGTCCAAATATTGGGAAGCTAATCGATTTAGTCTCTCTGTCAATCCAATTACCACTAATCGCAGCTCAACTCCGAGCATAACCTCCAGACTTACTTCCTTATTTCCAAACCCTTGAATTTCTATATAAATTTATGTTTTAAAGTCTTGACTAATTAATCAAAACTTTCTTCATTTTTAGAAATCAAATGAGTTTGAAATGACAAGTTAACAAAATCATAAGAATCCGATTTTCTTTAATAATCTACAAAAGCATTCGAAACACATCTCTTTTGTTATAGTTACTCAAATAAAAAATCATTTTCAAAACCATAACCAACGCTCTTTCAAATTCTTGGAAAATTTTCG
>NC_029786.2:24878747-24898432 GCF_000816755.2 Arachis ipaensis | reverse complement strand
CTTTCAAATTGTTTGAAAAATTTCGATAGCACCTCCCCTAAAAACTGGAGTTTGTCACCTGTCACGGGTCCCCTCAAACCAATCTCAGTACAGCATCAGCATCTCAATTTAATGGTTTTCAAATTCGTTTTTCAAAACCAATCATTATAAATCTCAATCTAAATCCAAGGCCACCATGACCAAATGTCATAGTATTCATCTCTCAGACACGACGACTTGCATTCACTCATCATCTAGATCCAATTACGCATCAACGATCATTTCCTCATCCATTTCAGAACCATCAAAGTTCATAGCCACAATTTATCCCAATTATCTAGAATCATTATCTGCATTAGTTCACTAACCCTTTAAGTACTCAAAGCATAAAGCATTTCTAATCATACCCTACTATTCCTTATTATTACCATACTATGCTAATGCTTCAGCAAGCTTCCGCTGCGCCACTCTAATTTCTCGTCTAGTACTAATCCTATCACTTATTTCCTCAAGTACTAAACCACAACTTAGCATGAATGACATTCACTAGATTTCTATCTATGATAGCCAAAACCAAATACCAACTTAATCGTACTTTTAACACGTTGTTACCGATCTTTCACTTACCTCTTCCCAAACCGTCGGATCTAACGGTATCCCCCGTCGTCGTAGTGAACACACGACCTTGTTGTTGGCCATTGGTAGTATTCCAGTTGACCTGCTCAGGATAGTTCCAGGACATGTGTCTAGCTCCTCTACAACTATAGCAAAGTCCCAATCCAGCTCGACACGGAGTTCCCGAATGGTAGCTTCCACACCACCTACAAGTCATTTCATTCTGAGGTTGCTTTCCATACCTCCTCCCTTGGTGATTGTTGTTGTTGTTCCTTTGGGAATTGTCTCAAAAAAAATCTCTCGTATAGGGATTTGGTCTCGTCTTCACTCGCCCCTCAAACGATGAGCAACTAAAGGTTGAATCTACTCTATTCTCTTATCTCGCAATTCATTGTCACTGGATTTCAAACAATAACTCCGTACAATTCTCAACACTTCCGATCTCTTAGATATAATCCAACTCGCCTCTGCTGTGTCACTCTTATTCTTAACCTTCAAGGGCCTAGCTACTCCTCTAAGTTAACTAAATATCGCTCCGTCTCAGGGACTAATGGTCCTCGACTAATCGTCGACTTGGACTTTATGATTATAAATACTTGTCATGCATCACGAATGAACGTCACCTATTAATGATATATAGGAAAGTTAGAAATTCAAATGTTAGTTTACAACTACCTCGGGTATGAGAATCGAATTTGGTTGCATCCCGGCCTTCTCTATAGGGAGAAGACATATGCCTTGATCTCCCACACTCGTAGTATACACCTAACCCCAATCGGCACGGCCTATTTGGGTGATGACTTTCACATCTCTGACAGGTCGAAACATCTGAAGCAGCCACTGTCTGTTTTCCCTTACTGTTCCCTTGGGACTCCTCATTCGTTGCAAAGTTATTCCGTACTTGGAAAAAGTATTGTGTGTATTCTCTCGCCTTAAACTCTCGACCCCTTGGTGCGAATACTTGGTTGTACTCCCTATGACGTCCTTTCTCTGCAGCCACCTTTTTCACACACTCTTCAGCAACTCTGTTCTTAAGACTCAATCACAACCTCTTAATAATCCTTGACCCCCATACTCACATTACCTATCGTTTATAATATCCGCTGCCTAACAATTTGTCATCCTCCAATTTTTACACAAGTGCTCGATTTTCACAAGCTTTCATTCCCATTCAAATCCAATTATTCCAACGTCAATTACAAGCCCCTTCTGCTATGAATCATCAGATTCCAATCAACTCAAGCATAATTAAACAAATCGTTCAAGCAACTATCCACCTCCAAGTATTCCACTCATCAACCCAAAATCAACACACCATTCTTATATGTACTACTGCCAAGATTCCTATCACGGCGTTCCCTCACCGGTTCGTTCTTGGGAATTCCTCCCCGGTTACTTCATTCGTGTCCATGAGACACCATTCGGATCTCATCCATACTAAACAAGCGATATCGAGGTAATCAGACTCAATATCTCAAGTTAAGTGCTTCAAATTACCAAAGGTACACTCATGAACTTCATGCTAGACGTATCAACTAGATACCCTAACTAGCATAGGCACTGACTTAGAGTATGCATTGAAACATAAGCAGTTCCATCCTTCAGGCTCATGAGGATGAACAACTCTGATACCATAATGTAACAGTCCAGACCATCCACTAGCACGATATTGTTCGCTTTGGCACACAATGCCTCATGGTTTTGCCTTTGATGATAGGGATGATAGCCGAAGCCCCCCTCACTTACTCGTCAAAATGCGCCATGCTTAGGAGAGGTATCCACACCCTTATAAGGCATACTTTGTTCCCCTCTCCAACCAATGTGGGACCTTACAATTGGAAATGTAATGCCCCAATTAACCTAAGCCTTACCTCTAGCCGTAAAGCAAATGTTACGACAATTCTAAGTTCATACATAAGATATATATAGAAAGAATAGTATAATCTAGATTATTTTACTTTTTATATTTACAGTAAATATTGAATGTAAAAAAAATATTGATTGTTATCTATTTTATTTATTTAGATTTATAATTAAATTTGATATAATTGTAGCAAGTATCTATAATTAATAGTAACATGATACTATAACTTTAAGTTGTATAATATAATAAAAAAGAATGTAGCAATTTATATTTGCTTCCTATATAGCAATGATATTATATATATTTATATATCTCTTCTTTTAGCTCTTTCCTAAAAATATAGGCATATAATTAATGTAGATATATAACATATATACTGAGCAATTATCTCCATTGAATTAATCATAAAGGTTAATAAAAGATAATAACATCATTTTTACTTAATTGTAGCAAGTATCTCCATTAAAAATTAAAATTGATTTATTAAAAAAAATTGCATACAGTTTGCGTATGAATGGGGCTGGAATCGGAGACTATATATCGATATCAAATATAAAAGCTTATCGCATGTAAAATCCGGTCAAATCGTAATTAATTAAATAATGAATTAAATAGGAGTGAATAGGGTTAGAAAATTTAGCAATCGGAATTTGATAATTTAAATATTATATTTGGACTCAGTGAATTTTTCTGAGTTAGAAAACAAAGTTTTCTGAATAAAAATGCGCACCAGAAATTCGACCGGCAGTACTGGCTGCGATCTGTCCGGTACTGTGGCTGAGAAAATTAATTAGAAGTGAATAATTTTAAGAAATAAGAATTTATAATTTGGGAAGATGAAAATATTTAAAATACGATTTAAAACTCTAATCTTAAAGGTTTTGGCTCAAAATTGGGCCAACGGGTTAAACCAAGTGAACCGGACCCAAGTGGACCTAAGACCCAACATATATAAACATTTGTTATGAGTATTTCAGCTCATTTACCCTAAAAATGAGAGGGAGGGGCGGATAGAGAGAAGTGAGGAAGGAAACCTAGCCTTCCAAACTTCAAATCACCATAACTTTCTCTCCAGAACTCTGATTGACGAGCCGTTTGCAGCCACGCATTGCACTTCTCATTTTCTACAATTATATCTAAGTTTTATGGTGAGTATCCCACTATCCTCTGCCCAGTTTTCGTTTTTCTCTTTAAATTTGAATTTGGTTTGGGTTTTGAGAAAATTTTGTGATTTTGGTTGTTTAGGAGTGCTTTAGTACGAGCCATTGGTGAGTTCCTTCCACCAATTTCATGGGTTAAGGTCAGGAACCCTCTAACTCTTGTGATTTATCAATTTTATGAACCCTAGGTTGATTATAAGTGTGAAAATTGATTATGTTAGAGTATTGGGTGATTTTGGTGCACAATTGGAAGATTGATATTGCTTGTGGGGCCTTGGTGAGGCTTAGAGCTAAGGGTTAATGGAGACTCTCAAGAAGAAGCTCAACTATTTTGGCTACAAGAGGTACGGTTTAAGTTTCATTTAAGTACCATGTGGTGTGATGAGAATTCCTAAGCTAGATGCCCTAAGGATTAAGTTTGGATTGTGTAAATGGTTGGTACTAATATGCGTAGTTGGTATGTAATGTAAATTAATGATTGGGTTGAGAATTGTGTAAAATTGTATAGGATTTGATGAATTGGATAATGAATAGTGGTTTGTGGAATATGCATTTAAATTGTAAATTTGGGCCGGAGGCCGTGAATCTTGGGCCGGAGGCCGGAAAGAGGTAAGGAAGGTAAGTTGATATGTGTATTGTGTGATGATATAAGAGATTGGATGGATTTTAGATATTGAATGTGTGAATAATTGGTTTGGTTATTGAATAATAAGGTTTGAGGAATTAGGTGTGGAATTTGATAGTTTTGGGTGAAATTGTATAGATGAGGTAGGTTTGGTTTTGGCTGAGTGTAATTATGTGAATGTGGTTGGGTTGTGGTCATTTGGATCAGTGGAAATGAATTTGACTTGTGAACATTGGAAAAATTGGTGATTTCTATTTTTGGATAAAAACTGATTTTTGACCAACTTTGGCGGTCTGTAACTCGGTCCACGAAGTTTGGATTTCTTCAAAATTGAATTTTTATGAAATTTTATTCAACGATCTTTCCAACGGTTCAGAAATGGTTGAAAAAGAAATTTTGTAGAAGAAGTTATGTGTGTTGGAAGTTTAGGGTTTAAAAATGTAATTTTGCAGGTTTTTAACTTAGTAAATTTTTTGGTAAAACGTACCCTGACACGCACGCATGACCGACGCGCACGCGTCACTCACGATTTTTACTATTTCACGCGTGCGCCTGGCTGACGCGTACACCTCGCTGCACTAATGCGAATGCCTCGTAGAAAATTCAGAGAGTTGCGCGGGTACTGTGCTGGTTTTGTGCGAGGAGCACAAAACGCACCCACGCGTACGCGTGGCTGACGCGCACGCATCACTCTGCTTTTCTGACTCCCACGCGTGCGCATGGTCGACGCTTACGCGTCACTCTACTTTTCCACCTTCCACGCGCACGCGTGGGCGACGCACACGCGTGACCCTGTTTCCAGCAAAAGTTGATTTTTGAGTTTTTAAAGCCGAATTTCAAACTTCTAAGCCTCCATTTTCATCCTCTAAGTCCTAAATCTTATAGTATGCCTAGTATTGAAAAGAAGTTAGGATATGTGGTAACTTGTAGATGAAGTAAAGAGAGAATCAATGATGAATGGTGAGTAATGATGATTGTATGAGTTACTGAGGGTGATGATGGAAGTGCGATGTATACCGTGAGTAGAAGAGCTGTATTTAATAATAATTATTGGCTGGTTATGGGTTATGTTATGAGTCGGATGGCTATGATAAATATTGATTTTTGACTGAAAATAAAAATATGACTTTGAATGATTGTTTTATCTTGAGCTCTCTTTCTTGAAAGTGTGACCCCAGAGAAATGAAGGAAGGTAAGGATCCCCTTCCCTGTTCTTCCTGGTATTGTAAAATCGCCCCCAGCGAGATGGTGGGAGATTAGGATCCCCTCCTTAGTTCTTCCTGGGCATATCAGAACATACCTCCTAGGTAGATGCAAGGGTTGTGGCTGTGCCCCACTTGCTCTAGGTTGGTTAGTATAGAGGCTCTCCGGGTGGACACAAGGGTTGTCGTTTCGCCCCACTTGCTCCGGAATGTGGTGAGATATACCTGCCTAGATAGATGCAGTGGTATTGATCCACTTTCTCTGAAATGTGGTGAGATATACCTGCCTGCGTAGATGCAGTGGCATTGATTCCACTTGCTCCGGGTTTGGTTTGCAACTCCTGGGGTAGATGCAGTGGTTAGCCCCCACTTGCTTCCAGTTGAGGTTGATTTGAGATTTGCGAAATTATCTGAGTTTCAGATTTTCTTGGGTAGATGCAGTGGGTCGGCTCCACTTGCTCTAGGTTGAGATCCGAGATTCTGTTGACCCTATGTCGTAAGTATGGCCGGACACTGTGAAAGTTCCGGATGAGCTCATCCCCGTAGATAAATACCAGTGTGGGTGTTGTGTGATTATGATTATGATTGTGAATGACTCGAGATGGGGATGCATGACAGAGGGACAGTCCAATGGTTAGCTACCAAGACTTGTCGGGTTGGCTTTATAACTGACAGATGAGACTCATCAGCCATAGTTTAGGCATACATTATTTGCATATGTTTGAATTGTTTGGGTTTGCCTATTTATTTGGATTGCTATATCATATATGCTATATTACCTAACTATATGCTATTTGTTCTACATGTACCTTAATTGTGTATTACTTGTCTGTATTGATTGTGTTTGTACAACTGAGAGGTCCCTCATGCTGGTGTCGGTTGACACTGAAGGCTGTTCTTATTGAAATGGAATAATGATATGATTAATTTAAAATGATGATTATTGAATGAGAAAATTTGAGTTTCCTGGGTAGACGCAGTGAAGTGATTTCACTTGCTCTAGGTAGAGAATGAGATATTTTGAGCTCCCTTGGGTAGATGCAGTGAAGTGATTTCACTTGCTCCAGGTGAGGATATGAAGTATTGATATAGAATTGCTGAAATGAAATAACTGGTGAAGGTTTGGCTTATGATTTTGATTTTGATTTGTTGGAGAGTTATATGTTGGGAAGCATGAGGAAGAGGAATTAGATTTAGCATTCCCTTATGACAGTTGCCTATTCATGGATTAGCAAGAACATAGGATGAATATTTGGTGAAAAGAAGTTTAGGATGCTTAGTGAGTTTTTATTACAATGCATTGTATTTATTTGGCACTTTTACCGTATTGGGAACCTATGGGTCGGGGGTTCTCATTCCGTATATATCTCTTGTTTTTCAGATACAGGTCTAGGTGTCAGAAGTGAGCTGTGGTTCATCTGAGAGACAGCGAAAATCTTTATATTCTCTACTTTATATTTGCTTAGAATCTCTCCACCTTTATTTTGAAAAGCTTTATTATGTATTGAACTCTTCTGAACTTGCCTATAGAGGCTCTTATGTTTATTTTGGGAGAGATTAGGAGATACTGTTGTCAACTACTGTTATACTGTACCCTAGCTGGCTTAAACTTCGCAGGTCGTGACTAGTGGCTATTTACTTATGTTATATGTCTATATACTGTCTTTCTCTTAATCTCCTTTATACCTTTATCAGTATATTGCTTTCAACTTCATGCTTTATCTTTTAGTTGTCGATGCGTGAGTGATACGACTTCGCGATTTTATTTTTACTCTTTTCAGGCTTCTCGATTAATACTCCTTTCAATTTTCCTTATAATTATGTATTAAAAATCCACCTGAGAGTCGTACCACCGTAATATCATTGACTTATGACTTGAGCATAAGGATTTGAATATTAGGATGTTACATTATGGTATCAGAGCAGTTCGCTCTCGTGAGCTTGAGGGATGGAACTGCTTATGCTTCAATACACACTGAGTCTGTGCATGTGCTAGTTAGGGTATCTAACCGATACATCTAGCATTAAGTTCATGAGTGTACCTTTGGTAATTTGAAGCACTTAACTTGAGATATTGAGTCTAATCACCTCGATATCGCTTGTCTAGTGTGGACAAGATCCGAATGGTGTCTCATGGACATGAATGAAGTAACCGGGGAGGAATTCCCAAGAACGAACCAGTGAGGGAACGCCGTGATAGAAATCTTGGCAGTGGTATATATGAGAATGGTGTGTTGATTTTGGATTAATGAATGCAACACTTGGAGGTGGATAGTTGCTTGAATGATCTGTTTAATTAGGTTTGAGTTGATTGGAGTCTGATGATTTAGGGCAGAAGGGGCTTGTAATTAACATTGGAATAGTTGGATTTGAATGGGAATGAAAGTTTGTGAAAATTGAACACTTGTGTAGAAATTAGAGGATGACAAATTGTTAGGAAGCGGATATTATAGGTTTTAAATGATTAGGTAATGTGAGTATAGAGATCAAAGATTTTTAAGAGGATGCGATTGAGTCTCACGATGAGCGTAAGCATTATTTCTGTCAAGTTGAGAAAGCTTAGAAGTGGGCCTAGGTTTTTTGATTCGATAGGGGAATATGACATAGATTCATGATTGGATTCTTGGTGGTTAATAATCAGAGTGACACAGCGGAAGCTTACTGGAGCGTTAACATAGTATGGTAATAATAAGGAATAGTGGGGTATGGTTAGAAATGCTTTACGCTTTGAGTACTTAAAAGGTTAGTGAACTAATGCAGATAATGATTCTAGATAATTGGGATAAATTGTAGCTATGAACTTTGATGGTTCTGAAATGGATGAGGAAATGATCGCTGATGCGTGATTGGATTTAGATGATGAGTGAGTGCAAGTCGTCGTGTTTGAGAGATGAGTACTATGATATTTGGTCATGGTGACCTTGGATTTAGATTGAGAATGATTGGTTTTAAAAGACGAATTTAAAAACCATTAAATTTAAATGCTAATGTTGTACTGAGATTGGTTTGAGGGAACCCATGACGGGTGGCAAACTCCAGTTTTTAGGGGAGGTGCTATCGAAATTTTCCCAAGAATTTGAAATGGTTATGGTTTTTAAAATGATTTTTTATTTGGGTAACTTTAACAAAAGAGATGTGTTTCGAATGCTTTTATATATTATTAAAGAAAATCGGATTCTTATGATTTTGTTAACTTGTTATTTCAAACTCATTTGATTTCTAAAAATGAAGAGAGTTTTGATTAATTAGTCACAGACTTTAAAATAGCAATTTATATATAAATTCAAGAGTTTGGGAATAAGAAAGTAAGTCTGGAGGTTATGCTTGGAGTTGAGCTGTGATTAGTGGTAATTGGCTTGACAGAGAGAGAGGATAAGGATAGAGTATGATTAAGGTATGGTGATGATTTTTGGTTGATTATAGTGATGTGGGATGATGATTATGATTAATGATGATGGTGATATTATTGATGACATGATTTGAGATTTAATAAGATGTGAGTTGATGAGATGATGAAAGTAATGAACGAGGCTGTTGGTCGGTGTTGGATGAATAATCGAAATCCTCGGAGATAAAGGAATCAGAGCGCGGCAACGGAAGCGCGCTGAGTAAAAAGACCTTAGGACTACTATGCGTTGGATATAAAGGCAGACTACGCTCACGTACTCGTGGTGGCAGATGGAATTTTCGAGGGCGAAAATTTCTGTTAGGGGGGTAGAATGTAAAACCCGGTCAAACCATAATTAATTAAATAATGAATTAAATAGGAGCGAATAGGGTTAGAAAATTTAGCAATCGGAATTTATAATTTAAATATGATATTTGGACTCAGTGAATTTTTTTGAGTCAGAAAACATAATTTTCTGAATAAAAAAGCGCACTGGAAATTTGACCGACAGTATTGTTTATGATCTGTCCGGTACTGTGGCTGAGAAAATTAATTAGAAGTGAATAATTTTAAGAAATAAGAATTTATAATTTAGGGAGATGTAAATATTTAAAATAAGATTTAAAACTCTAATCTTAAAGGTTTTGGCCCAAAATTGGACAACGGGTTAAACCAAGTGAATCAGGCCCAAGTGGGCCTAAGACCCAACATATATAAATATTAGTTATGTGTAAAACTCGGTTAATTAATGACTAATTAGCCCATAAATGAGAATTTATTCTAAAAATCCAAAAATGTGATTTTTATGGCTTAATATGATAGAGGAGACTAAAACGAGAATTTCGATACCAATTTTATAGAAATTGGCCCAAGATTGGACTGAACGGGCCAAACCAAACCAATCGGACCCATATTGGGCACTTGGCCCAACCAAACTAAGCCTAAAACCCTAAAAACAGCACTCTCTCTCCTCTAAACCCTCAAAAACACGCTGAAATGAGAATGAAAGGGGGAAGAACACTTCTCCAAAGTTCTACCCTTGTTTGATCTTCAAACCACCATAACTTTTGATCCGGAACTCCGATTGTCGCACCGTTTATGGCCACGCGTTCACCGCGACGAGCTCTACAAAACTCACTACTTTTTTGTTGAGGTAAGCCACGAATCTAGTCCAGTTTTCTCAGCCTTAAATTCGAATTTTTAGGTGAAAAGTGTTGAGATTTTGGGCTCTTTGACCCTTGGGTGTGGTAAGATTCTTAACTCTAGTAGAATTTGTTCGTTTATGATGTTGGGTATTGAGTTGTTGTGTTTGAATATAATAATTGTGGCTTAGGTAGTGTGTATGTGAATATTGAAGCTTGATTGAGATTTTGGAAAAGCTTGGAAAAGGGCTTTAGTGTGATAAAAATCTATTCTTGGAGGTGTTAAGACCTTGAGAACTTGTGAAAAAGTGATTTGGAAGTGCTCCGGGTTAAGTGGGGAAATCGACTAAGGTATGATCTCGGTTTTCTATATCTAAAATATAATGTGGTGTGAAAACTTAGGCTAGAGGCCCTAAGATAGGCTTTGAATGGTTGATGTTTTTGAATGGTTGAGATAAATTATGTAGTTATGTATGTGATTGATGAATATTGATGTTTTGATGGGGAATGTATGAGAGATATGCATGTTTTGATATATGCTTAATGATTGATTGAGGTTGAATTGTGGGTGAAGCCATATTGATCGTGAGGATGATATTGATTGTGTGTATTGATGGTTGATTGGAAATGGTATTATTGGGAATTGGGATGAGAAAACATGTATAACATGATATTGTGTTTTGAAGTTGAGTTAATTGGTTGAGTATGGTTAAATGATGGAATTGTGGGTTATGATTTAGTAAAAATGTTCATGTATGAGTTGAGGAGGCTTGAGGTTGATTTTTGATATGTTTTGGTTGATTTTAAAAAGGGTTGGAATTGGTTTGTTTTGAAAATGGCACTTTGTGGTTTTGTATGAAAATGTCATTTTTGGGCATATTTTGACGGAGCATAACTTGGACTCCGGATCCCCGTTTTATACCAAACTTATTTAGAAATGGAATTGGATTCGGGATGTTTATTCTGTTCAAAGAACAGGAGAAAATGATTTAAAACGAAGAAGTTATGCCCGTCGGAAGATTGGAGTTTGAAATTGTGAATTCTACAGCATTTTAACTTAGTAAAATTTTTGGTAGAACGCACTCCCACGCGTAGGCGTGGCCGACGCGCACGCGTCGTTTTCAAACATTCACTACCCACGCGTGCGTGATAAACCACTATTTTATGGTTTATCTTGTGCTCAATTGAGTGGATTTTATCAACTCTTTACCCACTTATTCATAATATTTGCATGGTTTTATATTTCCTTCCTAATTTTATTCTATAATTAGAAACTTGCTTCCCGAGCCTTTTAATTACCAAAAATTAATTTCCCCTTATCACCATTCGATGACTTGATATGTGTGTTAAGTGTTTTCAGAGATTATAGGGCAGGAATGGCTTGGAGGATGGAAAGGAAGCATGCAAAAATGGAAGGAATATAAGAAGTTGAAGGAAATGCTAAGCTGTCTAGCCTGACCTCTTCGCACTCAAACGGCTATAACTTTAGCTACAAAGGTCTAAACGACGCGGTTCCAATTGCGTTGGAAAGCTAACGTCTGGGGCTTCGATTTAATATATAATATGCCATAGTGGCTCTGACGCTAGGCGACGCGACCGAGTGACCCATGCGGCCGCATCGCAGTGACGAAAATCAGCGTGTTTGAATTCGCAACCAGCGAATTCTGGGCTGTTTCTGACCCAGTTTGCGGCCCAGAAAATACAGATTAGAGGCTATAAAGTGAGAGAATGCATCCATTCATAAATAATCTTTCAAATTCACAATTTTAGGAGTAGATGTAGATTTTAGAGAGAGAGAGGTTCTCTCCTCTCTCTTAAGATTAGTATTAGGATTTCTCTTAGTTTTAGGAGTGACTCTCGATCCCAGGTTCAATGTTCATTTTATTTATTTTCTCAATTTAATTTATGAACATCTATGCCAGATTTAATTTCTTTTGTTAATGCAATTCGAGGTATTTTCAGATTTAAGATTACTTTGCTTTATTTATATTGATGCTTTTAATTTAATTTAGATATTTTTCTCCCTTTTGGCTTTGGTCAAGTGATTGGTAGTACTTGAGTTATCAAACTCAGTAAGATTGAAATTGGCAAATTCTGCTTGAGCTAGGATTGCTCTAACACTAGTCTCTCCACAGGAGTTGACTAGGACTTGAGAATCTCAGTCCACTGTCCACTTAACCTTCCTTTGTTTAACAAAGGCTGACCAAGTGGGATTAAAACCCAATTCTCTTTGGCAGATTCTGCTTGAGCTAGGATTGCTCTAACACTAGTCTCTCCACAGGAGTTGACTAGGACTTGAGAATCAAGCTAATCAGTCCACTTAACCTTCCTTTGTTTAACAAAGGCTGACCAAGTGGGATTAAAACCCAATTCTCTTCACACCTGATAAGGATAACTAGGATAGGAATTCCAATTCTTATACCTTGCCAAGAGATTTTATTATTATTATTTTATTTTACTTGTCATATAACATATTCCCTCCTTACTTCCAAAACCCCAATTTACAAACTCATAACCAATAATAAGAACATACCTCCCTGCAATTCCTTGAGAAGACGACCCGAGGTTTAAATACTCGGTTATCAATTTTAAAGGGGTTTGTTACTTGTGACAACCAAAACGTTTGTACGAAGGGATTTTTGTTGGTTTAGAGACTATATCTACAACGCGACTATTTTTTCTTTACTGGCAAAAATTCTAACGTCAGTGCGCGTGGCCTATGCGTAGGCGTCGATGACCAAATTCAATTGGCCCAGCCAAATTCCAGAGAGTTGTGCCTGAGTTGTGCTGGTTTTGTGCCTGGGGCACAAAACGCACCCACGCGTACGCGTGGCTGACGCGTAGGCGTCACTTGGTTTTTCTCCCATCCAGCACGCGCACGCGTGACCCTGTTTTCATTTCAAAGTTGATTTTTGAGTTTTCAAAGCCAAATTTCATACTTCTAAGCCTCCGAGTTCACCCCTTATGTCCTAAAACTTGATGATATGCCTTGCAATGAGAAGGGCTAGTAAATGTGGTAACTTGTGGAGGAAGAAAGGGAAGAATTAATGATAAATGATGATCAAGGATAATTGTATGAGATACGGAGGATGAATGTGGAAGTGCTTGATATGCCATGAGCCGAATGGCTGTAATTGTTAATGAATTGGCTGGTTATGAATTGTATTATAGTCCGAATGACTGAGATATTGCCGAGTATGGTTGAGTTATTATTGAATTATGGCTGAGTATAATTGCATATATGCGTATTGAATGAAATGTGAATGTTGCACTTCCACTATCTGAGATACGAGTTTCCCTGGAAGAAAGTAGTGGCTAGTCACCATGTGCTCCAGGTGGAGACTCGATACTCTGCTGACCCTGTGCCGTAAGTGTGGCCGAACACTGTGAAAGTTTCGGATGAGCTTGCCCTGAAGAATATACACCAGTGAGGGTGTTGGATATGAATTATGATTTATGAATGAGTATAACTCAAGTTGGGGATGCACGACAGAGGGACAGTCCAATGGTTAGCTACCAGGACTTGTCGGGTTGGCTATATAACCGACAGATGATATCATCAGCTATTAGGACATACATTCATCATATGCATACTATGTGAATTGTTTGGAATTGCCTAATTGACTGCATATTACCTGATAATTGTCTAAATGTCATATCTGCTTCCTATCTGTATATCTTCTTGTTTGATATAATTGTGTTTGTAATATTATATTACTGCTGGCGGTTGGGAGGTCTGCAGGAATTAGAAAGGGAAGCATTAGTTAGACTGAAGATCTTTAGTCAGTTGCCACTTATGGTTTAGTCTATTTATAAGCTTTGATTTTATCTGGTGGAAGTTCTAGGATTGCCTTCGGCTTTCCCAGGACATTACATGTTAGATATATGGGTACTGTTACCATACTGAGAACCTCCAGTTCTCACCCATGCGAATTTTATGGTTTTCAGATGCAGGATGTGAGGCTTCTCGTTGAGGCATGCTGGAGACTTCTGGATTAGCGAAGATCCTTGGTTCTCGGGACTTTATTTTGGTTCTATATAGATAGTTGCTATCTCCACTAAATAATGTATACTGTTTTGACTCCTCTTAGAGGTGGTTTTGGAGAATAGATTTTGTTAGCTTGTCCTTGGGGTTTCCCGTGGGTTTCTTACTCTATATTTATACTTATATATGTATACTTGTATGCTCAGACCGGTTATCTTCGCAAACCGGGTCTTGAGTTTTGTTATTCGTATCATTGGCACTCTTATGTTTATGGTTTCACCTTAGTCTATCTTTTTTCGATTTTGTTACATTATCGATTGGAGTATTGCGCTTTTCTATTTAACGGTTTTGTTCTACCCCTTTTCTTCAAAGGCTCCTAGTTATAATCATTCTTCACAATGCTATATGTACTAAATTTTATCTTTAGAGGTCGTAATACCTCGTCATCTCTGTCTTATGACTTAAGCATAAGGCTCTATATGGTAGGGTGTTACATTATGAGCATTTCAACTCATTTACCCTAAAAATGAGAGGGAGGGGCGGATAGAGAGAAGAGAGGAAGGAAGCCTAGCCTTTCAAATCACCATAACTTTCTCTCCGGGACTCCGATTGACGAGCCGTTTGCGGCCACACATCGCTCTTCTCATTCTCTACAATTCTATCTAAGTTTTGTGGTGAGTATCCCATTGTCCTCTGCCCAGTTTTCGTTTTCCTCTTTAAATTTGAATTTGGTTTAGGTTTTGAGAAAATCTTGTGATTTTAGTTGTTTAGAAGTGCTCTAGTATGAGCCTTTGGTGAGTTCCGTCAACCAATTTCGTGGGTTAAGGTAAGGAACCCTCTAACCCTTGTGATTTACCAATTTCATGAACCCTAGGTTGATTATAAGTGTGAAAATTGATTATGTTAGAGTATTGGATAATTTTGGTGCACAATTGGAAGATTGATATTGCTTGTGGGGCCTTGGTGAGGCTTGGAAGATTGGATAATTTTGATGCTTTTAATTTAATTTAGATATTTTTCTCCCTTTTGGCTTTGGTCAAGTGATTGGTAGTACTTGAGTTATCAAACTCAGCAAGTGATTGAAATTGGCAGATTCTGCTTGAGCTAGGATTGCTCTAACACTAGTCTCTCCACAGGAGTTGACTAGGACTTGAGAATCAAGCTAATCAGTCCACTTAACCTTCCTTTGTTTAACAAAGGCTGACCAAGTGGGATTAAAACCCAATTCTCTTCACACCTGATAAGGATAACTAGGATAGGAATTCCAATTCTTATACCTTGCCAAGAGATTTTATTATTATTATTTTATTTTACTTGTCATATAACATATTCCCTCCTTACTTCCAAAACCCCAATTTACAAACTCATAACCAATAATAAGAACATACCTCCCTGCAATTCCTTGAGAAGACGACCCGAGGTTTAAATACTCGGTTATCAATTTTAAAGGAGTTTGTTACTTGTGACAACCAAAACGTTTGTACGAAGGGATTTTTGTTGGTTTAGAGACTATATCTACAACGCGACTGTTTTTTCTTTATTGGCAAAAATCCTAACGTCAAAATGGTGCCGTTGCCGGGAAATTGCAAACGTGTGCCTTATTATTGGTTATTGTAAATATTTTATTTTTGCTTGTTTATTTGTTTTTATTTTTATTTTTATTTTTGCTTTTTCTTAAGTTAAGAGGTTATTGGTTTTTATTTTAAAATTTTTATTTTATCTTATCTTATTTCAAATTTCAAATTTTCAAATTCAAAATATAAATAACCTTTTAATTTAAATTTGTTTTTATTTTTGTTTTTAATTTTTATTTGCTACTATGAACTCTCACCCCTTTGGCTATGAGTCTGGTTACAATTATGTTGCAGGAAGAAAAGATTACAATGAGAACAGGCATCAAGGTTGGAACAATCAAAGATGGGAGGAGCTACAAGGATTTGATCAACCCTCATGGCAACAACCACCTCCAATGGACTATCAACAACCACCACCATATGCCTATAAACCCTCTCCTCAACACAGCTTTGAACCACCATACTCACAAGCCACCTACAACCATTCACCTCCATATGACCCTAACCCGTATCCACCATACCAACCACCCTATGAACCAAATGAACCCTCCTATCCACCCCAAACCTCCATAGAGAAAGCACTTGCCGATCTAAACTCTACTATACAAGCTCTCTTCACCCAAATCGGATCACCAAATACCTTCAACAATCAACCCTCAAGCTCTAATGCACTTCCTTGTCAACCACAGAATGATTTCTCTATCCCATCACCACCATCCATAGAAGAGAACCCACATCCATCAATCCAAGAGCAACATGATCTAAATGATGCTATTGACATGGAACAAGAGAGAATGGATCATCTTCGCGAATCCATACTTCATAAGGAGCTAGAGGAGGCCCTAAAGGTGAAGGTAGTAAAAACCCTTGAAGTCGAAGGAGTGGTTGAAGAATTAGTGAAGGAAGAATCAAGGGATCATCTCAAGGAAGCAGCGGATCAATTTCATGCAACTCTATATCAACTAAATCAAGTGATTAGTCAATTAGGTTCCCGACGCTCGGACACTCAAAGTGCTCCCATGGCTTCATGTGGGCAATCTAATGAAGAACGTAGCATGAAGGAGATATTAGAAACTCCAGTGGATAGTACAGAGCATAACTTTGTACTGGAACAAGTGGAGGAAGCTGTAATTATCAAAGAAGAAGAAGTGGTTGCAGACTTAGGAGATACTGAACCTCCATGGGAAGGTCAGGTTATAGAACCTCCTTCCAAGGCGATTGAAATTGATGCTGAGGAGGGTGTACAACCTCCAAGGCATATCATGATTAAGAACTTGGAAGAGGTCGATCAAGAAATGGAGATTAAAGAAGAAGAAGCACAGCCTCCCATGCCCTTGGAAAGCAATGAAGAGGAGATTGAATTGGAAGAAAGCTACCAAGAGGAAGAGGTTGAAATTGAAGAAGCTTGCAAAGAGGTGGTAATTATTAGAAAAGAGCACAAGGGAGTGGAGCTTGCAATTTCATTAAAAATACCTCCCCCTAAGTTGCCATCATCCTTCACAACATTCAAGTGGGTAAAATTCATATCCCTTAGCTTTCTAATTCCACTTGAATATGGGCTACTGGAGACGGATGGTCAACTTAGAGATCTTTGTAACATTAAGAGTAAGAGGAAGATGGCCAGTGGTAAGAATTGTCCTGCAAGGTTCATCATGGTTGGAAGCTTTAAGTTGATCAGATTCGATTGATTCCTAAGTTTAATTCCTGTAATAATAAAAAGCGAATCTCAATTACTACACGATTTCATTCCTTGTTTCCCCATATTATCCGAGTTGTAACCAAACGTTTCTTATTACTTTCCCATTCCGGTATACCCATACATTCGAGTCACTTTGTTTCCGGAGTTAGTACATTTACATACGTATGTAGTTTGGTACCTTTATATATTAGTTCGTTCTGTTTCTAGTGTTAAAATCTCTCTTTTTATGTATGATTATTTTATAACCAACCATTTTACGTTGGTTAAGTTTATCCGAGTTTTTAGAGTGTCCAAAACACACAAGCTCAAGATTTGGTACAAGGTTTTATTATAAAGAAGTTTGTTGACATTGTTTTTAAAATAAGTTTAATCACTTTACTATATTTTTCAAAGAACTTTTTCATTTATAAAGAAGTTGATTCACCATTTTATACGTGTTTTTTAGTTTGTTCATACGTTTACGTTGTTGATTATTCCTTTTATTTATTAACCACAACTCTATCCTTCCATGATTGGGTGTCTCTAGCCATAGCTGGAGGGGTGTGAATTTCTAACGTGGAAGGAGCCACGTACGATTCTACACGTTCACCTACTCCCAACACCAAGGAGTCGACCCCGAGAAAAGCAAGGAAAAGAACGGCCACTAAACCCTCATCGAAAGAGGAAAGGAAAGAACCACCGGTAGGACTTTTTCCCTTCTCTTTCATTTTATTTAAATTTCCCTATCTCGTTCCTTCTCCCACCACATTCACTATTAGCTACGTATTATTTCTTCTTACTACAATTGTGTACCAGGCCTGCTGTACACTTTTCAAGTAGTTACCTTTATATCGTTCACGTATATCCCTGTTCATTTACGTTCCCCAAATAACCGTACATCCGTTTCCGTACTCATCGTATCTAGTTCATAAGTTACAGGTTAACTTTATACAATAGTGAGCATTACTTGGTAGTGCAAACATAACTGTTAATTTAAGTTAATTATTTTATCATTTCCCTTAAACACTTTTCGTTCGTAAATTACATCATCTTATTTTCTTTAGATTTTTATCACGTCTTACGGTATGCCCGTAAAAGTGTTTGTGTATCGTACGTACCATTTATTCGATAATTTTTATTATTTAACTTGTACGTTCGTTGGGAATTTTTAACCATATATTAACGGTTCGTTAAGGAATTATTAGGTATTTTTATATCTTTTATTACTGGGTTTATTTAAAGATTGTGGTTATTTTTATTACGTTACTTACTTTCATACGTTTATTTAATTTATTTTATCTTACCTTCACTTTCTTTTATTCTTTCCTTCTTCTTTCTTTATTCTTTTCTATTCTTTTTATTCCTAATCTCTTCTTTTCTATTCTTTTAACCGACTAGACCTATAAGACACGCGGCGAACACTGCGCCTGCGCACTCACTGCGCCAGCGCACCACGCACTATTCCAGTCCACTGTACCTGCGCACCCAGTGCGCTAGCGCACCAGATAAAACACGCTAACCGCGCTCACGTCGGAGCGCCAGCGCGTTGAGAGACAAGCTTTGAGAAAACGGTTTTTAGACCCACTGCGCTAGCGTACCCCGTACGCTAGCGCACTTACCGGTAGAAAATTTTTGCTGCGTCTGCGCACCCCGTGCGCAAGCGCACCACTCCGAACCCGAAGGTCGTGCTCAGGTCGGGTTGAAGTCGAGTTGAAAGACGGTATGTGGGTAAATGTAGCTAAGGTGTCTCGGTGCGCAAACGCACCCACTGCGCCTGCGCGCCCCCTCGATAAAAAGTTTACTGCGCCGGCATAGCCGTTGCGCCAGCGCACCTAGTCAAACACGATAATCGCGCGGAGGTCGGTGCGAAAGCGCACTGAAAGACAAATGAAAGAAAAGAAGTGTTGCGTGTATGCTGCGCCTGCGTAGCCGCTGCGACAGCGCAGCGCACGCTTTTAGGGGGGAAAAAAACTATTAGACTTTTTTTTTAAGTCTTACGTCACAATTATACTTACACTACGTTTTGAGGTCCAAGTTATATTATTTTATTTTACTTTGAACTTTTGTTTATTTTGATTTATTTTTACTTTTTCCTTGCTAGTATGGTACCACCCAACAGAGGGTGGATCGTGAAAATCAATTTCAGGAATTCAACCTGTAAACCACTCGAGGAACAATACCACCGAACACGAACTTGAGTAGGTCTTTAGAGGTGGTTACAAACGTAGAGGTCATCGGAGGCCCCAGGGTTTGATTCGTACATTTCTGGAATTCTTCGAAGTTTGTCTAAGAATCCGAGGGCCCCATTGTTCACAGTCTCGTCTAAGGTCCTAGGGTTTAGAACGAAAATGTGGGTAGGAACAGCCCTAGACATAAAAAGGTTGACCCACTATTCATTAAACTTAAGAGTGACGTCGATGGTTTGTCGAAGGATCTGGGTAAGTCAACTCGAAATGTGATTGGAAACGCAAAT
>NC_029786.2:24857291-24876059 GCF_000816755.2 Arachis ipaensis | reverse complement strand
TTGTCAAGCAAGGTTCAACATGGTTGTGTGCTCAAAGTTTAAATGCAAAGGTTGGTGTAAAGCTCAACTGAATGGGTCTAGGAAGTTGTTCAGTGAGAATAGTGAGAATTCAAATTACTTATCACCCAGTTGGAAAAATACAGATCCCGACAAGGATGGGTGTAAAAGCAAGATTTGGGACTGCTCTGACAAGAGGAAGATGGCCAGTGGTAAGAATTGTCCTGCAAGGTTCATCATGGTTGGAAGCTTTAAGTTTAAACGCAAAGGTTAGTGTAAAGCTCAACTGAATGGGTCTAGGAAGCTGTTTGGTAGCTGCAGTGAGAATTCAAATTACTTATCACCCAGTTGGAAAAATACAGATCCCGACAAGGATGGGTGTAAAAGCAAGATTTGGGATCCTGGAATCTGCTCTGACACTTGTTACCCCGGGAGCCTAAGAATCTGTTTGAAGCTTCTTAAGGTCTTTACATGCTTAGTTTGGGACCCCGGAGGCTACTGGAGATGCAAACATTGGTGGAGATTTCTGGATGAGTTCAAGCACAAGCCACCATAACAAGGAGCTCACCAAATGTCCAACTTAAGGACTTTAACTAAAAGTGCTAGGTGGGAGACAACCCACCATGGTATGATCGTTCCTTTTTCATTTTTATTTAGTTTTATTTGTTTTCAAGTTTCATTTTATTTTATTATATTGAACCTGGAGTTTTGCATCACATTCATATTAACACTGCATTCTGAATTTTTTTTTCAGATTATCAAAAAAAGGGGGGATTTTCGCACGCGACGCGACAGCGTCGCCGATGCGTCCGCGTCGTATGTGCGTTGTGAAGAAAAGAAAGTAAACAGAAAGTCACGCGAAAGCGTGGCTGGAGGCGCGCTAATAGCACAAACTGATCCACGCGACCGCGTTGCCGATACGGCCGCGTCATTTGAAAAATAGCTCCCCCGCGCGTCCGCGTCACCCACGCAAACGCGTGGCTCTGTGGAATCGATGTAAATGGGTGTATGGCAGAAAGTTGAGCTGAAGTTGGGCTGGACTCGTGCTGGAAGCCCAAGCCTCACCACGCGAACGCGTGCCCCACGCGTCTGCGTCGTTTTTAAAAGATGGCCATTCACGCGATCGCATGCCCCATGCGATCGCGTCACCCAGATTTTTGGCAAAAGAGTTTCGAACAGAGAGTTGCGCGACCGCGAGGCTGCACTCGCGCCAATCGCACAAAATAGACCACGCGATCGCGTGACCCACGCGTCCATGTCACCTGACCTTATCACGCACCACGCGACCGCGTCACTCACGCGTCCGCGTCACAAGCGGCGCACAGAATATCCAGATCAGCCAATTTTCTTATCTTTTCTTCTCTAATCCTTATTTTTCTTATCTTTTCTTATTTCTTTCTTCTTCCTTTCTTATTTTCTTTCACTTCCATTCTATTTTATTTAATTTATTTGCATACTTTCATTCATTGCATTATTTTTATTGGTGTTAGAAATTTATTTGGGTCATTATTTTCTATATTTTTATGGATTATTAAGGAATTGCTTGGCAATTATATACCAATTTTTAAGGGTTGCTTGCATGTTCAATTTATTATTTTTAATAGCTTATTTACCATGCATGCTATGTGTTTGTGAAAATGCCCGTATGGCATTCTGCACTATTTTTAGATTTCTTTTATTCTACTACATTAAATGCTTGCTTTTCACAAATTCCCTTTACTATTTTATTAATTGAATTTAATTGTCAATACAAACGTGATGGTTCATTACGAGTGATAACATATTTCAATTGGACATTGAATACTTGATCTATGCTACTCATGCCTTTGCCTACATGCCAATAAACCCCTTGCATTTACTTGTCCCTATATGCACTTGCTATATTTCCATTGATGAACTTTTCACATGTCGTCCGGACCATGTGTTAACATCATTCTTCTTTATTATGCATCGATTATCACTTACACCACCCTCTTCCTTGCTCTATCCCTTTAAATTTATTTTACTTTCTCTTCCCTTTTTCAGGATGGCCACCAAGAAAGGAAAGGAGAAAGCTACTCCCAAATCACCGGCAAGAAAAGGAACGAAAAGAGCCCCAGCTGAGGAACCACAACCCTCATCCACTTGCACATCTTAGCATGCACCGAGGAAGGTGCAATCTTTAAGTGTGGGGAGGTCGATACCGATCTCTGTGGGTTAGTACCTTCCTATCTCAACACCAATTATTTATTTTCCTTATTAGTTGTTGCATTTGCATACTTGTTTGATTTTTTGTGCATATTTTACCACTTAGTTGAAGAAATATTTACTTTTTCAAGAAACTTTTTATATCATTTCACTAATTTGAATAAAATTTTTGTTACAGTTGTTTGAAGAAATATTATTTTGGAACATGGTTTAGAACTCGAACACACAAAACCTGTGAGATTTTTGAGCCTATTTGAATTGGTTGCATTTTACCAACCAATATTTTATTAGTATGTATTTTTCTCTCTAAAATTGTGATCTTTGTCTTGCTTGATTATATATTTCCATGGTTTGATGTATGCATACATTTACATGATTGAGGCCTTTGTTTCACTGAGCTTACATACCCATATGGCCTTACCCTTTCATTATTCTTTGCAAACCAATGTTGAGCCTATTATACCCCTTTGTTCCTTACTTTAGCACATCATTAACTCTAAGCGAAAAATAATAATGTCCTTAATTTGAATCCTTAGTTAGCTTAGACTAGTGAGAGTGCTCATAAATTAAGTGTGGGGAAGTGAATTTGGAAACATTTGGTTTGAGAATTGAGTATGTTAGAATTTTTTGGAAATGTGAAAAAAATATTTAGGACATGATTCATGCATCCAATAATTTAATCATATGCATTGAGAAAAATAAAAGAAAAAAAATATATGTAAAAAAAAAGGAAAAAGAGCAAATAAGAAAAAGGGGACAAAATGCCCTAAAGTAAATGTTGAAAACAATGCATATGTACTGTACTTGAAATTATAATGCATGAATATGTGGAAAACATGGTTAATGGATAGTTAGATGTGGTATTATGATTACATGGATTGTCTAAAGTTAAGTGAAAAGTTTAAAGTTAATTAAGGATTCAGATTTTAGTCCACTTGACCAAATACAATCCTACCGTGACCCTAACCCCATTACAACCCTTAAAAGACCTCTTGATATGTGTATCTGTGCATTAAATTTATGTTGATTGTTAGATGAAGAGCAAGTCTTAGAAAGCAAGGTTAGTGGAGAATTGAGAGAATCGAACCTAAAACACTTGAGTGATTAGAGTGTATACACTACCAGTGAGGGTTCGATGCTCAATTTCTTGTTCCCTGCTTTCATGAGCTATTTTCTTCTTGCAAGTCTATTTGTACTTCATTTTCATGATTTGAATTAGTGAAATCCAGTTCATATTTCTTCTTGAAGGATTTGTTTACTATTAACTAAGTAGGTAGAAACATTCTGCATGTAGTTGCATTTCATACATTCTACCATTCCTCTTCATCTTTATAGCTTCTCTTGAGCTTAGCATGAGGACATGCTAATGTTTAAGTGTGGTGAGGTTGATAAACCACTATTTTATGGTTTATCTTGTGCTCAATTGAGTGGATTTTATCAACTCTTTACCCACTTATTCATAATATTTGCATGGTTTTATATTTCCTTCCTAATTTTATTCTATAATTAGAAACTTGCTTCCCGAGCCTTTTAATTACCAAAAATTAATTTCCTCTTATCACCATTTGATGCCTTGATATGTGTGTTAAGTGTTTTCAGAGATTATAGGGTAGGAATGGCTTGGAGGATGGAAAGGAAGCATGCAAAAGTGGAAGGAATATAAGAAGTTGAAGGAAATGCTAAGTTGTCCAGCCTGACCTCTTCACACTCAAACAGCTATAACTTTAGCTACAGAGGTCCAAACGACACGGTTCTAGTTGCTTTGGAAAGCTAACATCTGGGGCTTCGATTTGATATATAATATGCCATAGTGGCCCTGACGCTAGGCGACGCGACCGTGTGACCCATGCGGCTGCATCGCAGTGACGAAAATCAGCGTGTTTGAATTCGCAACCAGTGAATTTTGGGCTGTTTCTGACCCAGTTTGCGGCCCAGAAAACACATATTAGAGGCTATAAAGTGGAGGAATTCATCCATTCATAAATAAGCTTTCAAATTCACAATTTTAGGAGTAGATATAGTTTTTAGAGAGAGAGGTTCTCTCCTCTCTCTTAGGATTAGGATTAGGATTTCTCTTAGTTTTAGGAGTGACTCTCGATCTCAGGTTCAATATTCTTTTTATTTATTTTCTCAATTTAATTTATGAACATCTATGCCAGATTTAATTTCTTTTGTTAATGCAATTCGAGGTATTTTCAGATTTAAAATTACTTTGCTTTATTTATATTGATGCTTTTAATTTAATTTAGATATTTTTCTCCCTTTTGGCTTTGGTCAAGTGATTGGTAGTACTTGAGTTATCAAACTCAGCAAGTGATTGAAATTGGCAGATTCTGCTTGAGCTAGGATTGCTCTAACACTAGTCTCTCCACAGGAGTTGACTAGGACTTGAGAATCAAGCTAATCAGTCCACTTAACCTTCCTTTGTTTAACAAAGGCTAACCAAGTAGGATTAAAATCCAATTCTCTTCACACCTGATAAGGATAACTAGGATAGGAATTCCAATTCTTATACCTTGCCAAGAGATTTTATTATTATTATTTTATTTTACTTGTCATATAACATATTCCCTCCTTACTTCTAAAACCCCAATTTACAAACTCATAACCAATAATAAGAACATACCTCCCTACAATTCCTTGAGAAGACGACCCGAGGTTTAAATACTCGGTTATCAATTTTAAAGGGGTTTGTTACTTGTGACAACCAAAACGTTTGTACGAAGGGATTTTTGTTGGTTTAGAGACTATATCTACAACGTGACTGTTTTTTCTTTACTGGCAAAAATCCTAATGTCAGTGCGCGTGGCCTATGCGTAGGCGTCGATGAGCAAATTCAATTGGCCCAGCCAAATTCCAGAGAGTTGCGCCTGAGTTGTGCTGGTTTTGTGCCTGGGGCACAAAACGCACCCACGCGTACGCGTGGCTGACGCGTAGGCATCACTTGGTTTTTCTCCCATCCACGCGTGCGCGTGGGCGACACGCACGCGTGACCCTGTTTTCATTCCAAAGTTGATTTTTGAGTTTTCAAAGCCAAATTTCATACTTCTAAGCCTCCGATTTCACCCCTTATGTCCTAAAACTTGATGATATTCCTAGCAATGAGAAGGGCTAGTAAATGTGGTAACTTGTGGAGGAAGAAAGGGAAGAATTAATGATAAATGATGATCAAGGATAATTGTATGAGATACGGAGGATGAATGTGGAAGTGCTTGATATGCCATGAGCCGAAGGGCTGTAATTGTTAATGAATTGGCTGGTTATGGATTGTATTATAGTCCAAATGACTGAGATATTGCCGAGTATGGTTGAGTTATTATTGAATTATGGCTGAGTATAATTGCATATATGCGTATTGAATGAAATGTGAATGTTGCACTTCCACTATCTGAGATATGAGTTTCCCTGGAAGAAAGCAATGGCTAGCCACCATGTGCTCTAGGTGGAGACTCGATACTCTGCTGACCCTGTGCCGTAAGTGTGGCCGAACACTGAAAGTTTCGGATGAGCTTGCCCTGAAGAATATACACCAGTGAGGGTGTTGGATATGAATTATGATTTATAAATGAGTATAACTCGAGTTGGGGATGCACGACAGAGGGACAGTCCAATGGTTAGCTACCAGGACTTGTCGGGTTGGCTATATAACCGACAGATGATATCATCAGCCATTAGGACAGGCATTCATCATATGCATACTATGTGAATTGTTTGGAATTGCCTAATTAACTACATATTACCTGCTAATTGTCTAAATGTCATATCTGCTTCCTATCTGTATATCTTCTTGTTTGATATAATTGTGTTTGTAATATTATATTACTGCTGGCGGTTGGGAGGTCTGCAGGAATTAGAAAGGGAAGCATTAGTTAGACTGAAGATCTTTAGTCAGTTGCCACTTATGGTTTAGTCTATTTATAAGTTTTGATTTTATCTGGTGGAAGTTCTAGGATTGTCTTCGGCTTTCCCAGGACATTACATGTTAGATATATGGGTATTGTTACCATACTGAGAACCTCCAGTTCTCACCCATGTGAATTTTGTGGTTTTCAGATGCAGGATATGAGGCTTCTCGTTGAGGCATGCTGGAGACTTCTGGATTAGCGAAGATCCTTGGTTCTCGGGACTTTATTTTGGTTTTATATAGATAGTTGCTATCTCCACTAAATAATGTATATATATACTGTTTTGACTCCTCTTAGAGGTGGTTTTGGAGAATAGATTTTGTTAGCTTGTCCTTGGGGTTTCCCGTGGGTTTCTTACTCTATGTTTATACTTATATATGTATACTTGTATGCTCAGACCGGTTATCTTCGCAAACCGGGTCTTGAGTTTTGTTATTCGTATCATTGGCACTCTTATGTTTATGGTTTCACCTTAGTCTATCTTTTGTCGATTTTGTTACATTATCGATTGGAGTATTGCGCTTTTCTATTTAACGGTTTTGTTCTACCCCTTTTCTTCAAAGGCTCCTAGTTATAATCATTCTTCACAATGCTATATGTACTAAATTTTATCTTTAGAGGTCGTAATACCTCGCCACCTCTGTCTTATGACTTAAGCATAAGGCTCTATATGGTAGGGTGTTACATTATGAGCATTTCAACTCATTTACCCTAAAAATGAGAGGGAGGGGCGGATAGAGAGAAGAGAGGAAGGAAGCCTAGCCTTCCAAACTTCAAATCACCATAACTTTCTCTCCGGGACTCCGATTGACGAGCCGTTTGCGGCCACACATCGCTCTTCTCATTCTCTACAATTCTCTCTAAGTTTTATGGTGAGTATCCCATTGTCCTCTGTCCAGTTTTCGTTTTCCTCTTTAAATTTGAATTTGGTTTAGGTTTTGAGAAAATCTTGTGATTTTAGTTGTTTAGAAGTGCCTCTAGTATGAGCCTTTGGTGAGTTCCGTCAATCAATTTCGTGGGTTAAGGTAAGGAACCCTCTAACCCTTGTGATTTACCAATTTCATGAACCCTAGGTTGATTATAAGTGTGAAAATTGATTATGTTAGAGTATTGGATAATTTTGGTGCACAATTAGAAGATTGATATTGCTTGTGGGGCCTTGGTGAGGCTTGGAGCTAAGGGTTGGTGGAGACTCTCAAGAAGAAGCTCAATTATTTTGGCTACAAGATGTACGATTTAAGTTTTATTTAAGTATCGTGTGGTGTGATGAGAATTCCTAGGCTAGATGCCCTTAGGATTAAGTTTGGATTGTGTAAATAGTTGGTACTAATATGCATAATTGACATGTAATGTAAATTAATGATTGCATTGAGAATTGTGTGAAATTGTATAGGATTTGATGAATTGGATAATGAATATTGGTTTGTGGAATATGTATTTAAATTGTAAATTTGGGACGGAGGCCGTGAATCTTAGGCCGGAGGCTGAAAAGAGGTAAGGAAGGTAAGTTGATGTGTGTATTGTGTGATGATATAAGAGATTGGATGGATTTTAGATATTGAATGTGTGAATAATTGGTTTGGTTATTGAATAATAAGGTTTGAGGAATTGAGGTGTGAAATTTGATAGTTTTAGGTGAAATTGTGTAGATGAGGTACCTTTGGTTTTGGCTAAGTGTAATTATGTGAATGTGATTGGGTTGTGGTCATTTGGATCAGTGGAAATGAATTTGGCTTGTGAACATTAGAAAAATTGGTGATTTCTATTTTTGGGTAAAAACTGATTTTTTTACCAACTTTGGCGGTCCATAACTCGGTCCACAAAGTTTGGAATTCTTCAAAATTGGATTTTTATGAAAGTTTATTCAACGATCTTTCCAACAGTTCAGAAATGGTTGAAAAAGGAATTTTGTAGAAGAAGTTATGTGTGTTGGAAGTTTGGGGGTTTAAAAATGTAATTCTGCAGCTTTTTAACTTAGTAAAATTTTTGGTAAAACGTACCCCGACGCACATGCATGGCCGACGCGCATGCGTCACTCACGATTTTTACTATCTCACGCGTGTGCCTGGCCGACACGTATGCGTCGCTGCACTAATGCAAATGCCTCGTAGAAAATTCAGAGATTTACACGGGTACTGTGCTAGTTTTGTGCGAGGAGCACAAAACACACCCACACGTACGCGTGGATGACGCGCACGCATCACTCTGCTTTTCTGACTCCCATGCGCACGCATGGTCGATGCTTACACGTCACTCTACTTTTCCACCTTACACGCGCACGCGTGGGCGACCCGCACGCGTGACCCTGTTTCCAGCAAAAGTTGATTTTTGAGTGTTTAAAGCCGAATTTCAAACTTCTAAGCCTCCATTTTCATCCTCTAAGTCCTAAATCTTTATAGTATGCCTAGTAATGAAAAGAAGCTAGGACATGGGGTAACTTGTAGATGAAGTAAAGAGAGAATCAATGATGAATGATGAGTAATGACGATTGTATGAGTTACTGAGGGTGATGATGGAAGTGCGGTGTATGCCGTGAGCCGAAGGGCTGTATTTAATAATGATTATTGGCTGGTTATGGGTTATGTTATGAGTCAGATGGCTATGATAAATATTGGTTTATGGCTGGAATTAAAAATATGACTTTGAATGATTGTTTTATCTTGAGCTCTCTTTCTCGAAAGTGCGACCCCAAAGAAATGAAAGAAGATGAGAATCCCCTTCCCTGTTCTTCTTGGTATTGTAAAATCGCCACCAGCGAGATGGTGGGAGGTTAGGATCTCCTCCTTGGTTCCTCCTGGGCATATGAGAATGTACCTCCTGGGTATATGCAAGGGTTATGGTTGCGCCCCACTTGCTTCAGGTTGGTTAGTATAGAGGCTCCCCGGATGGACGCAAGGGTTGTGGTTTCGCCCCACTTGCTCCGTGATGTGGTGAGATATACCTGCCTGGGTAGATGCAGTGGTATTGATCCACTTGCTCTGGGATGTGGTGAGATATACCTGCCTGCGTAGATGCAGTGGCATTGATTCCACTTGCTCCGGGTTTGGTTTGCAACTCCTGGGGTAGATGTAGTGGTTAGCCCCCACTTGCTCCCAGTTAAGGTTGATTTGAGATTTGCGAAATTATCTGAGTTTCAAATTCCTTGGGTTGATGCAGTGGGTTGGCTCCGCTTGCTCCAGGTTGAGATCCGAGATTCTATTGACCCTATGTCGTAAGTGTGGCCAGACACTGTGAAAGTTTCGGATGAGCTCGCCCTCGTGGATAAACACCAGTGTGGGTGTTGTGTGATTATGGTTATGATTGTGAATAACTCAAGTTGAGGATGCACAACAGAGGGACAGTCCAATGGTTAGCTACCAGGACTTGTCGGGTTGGCTTTATAACCGACAGATGAGACTCATCAACCATAGGATAGGCTTACATCATTTGCATATGTTTAACTTGTTTGGGTTTGCCTATTTGTTTGGATTGCTATATCATGTATGTTATATTACCTGACTATATGCTATCTGTTCTACTTGTACCTTAATTGTGTATTACTTGTCTGTATTGATTGTGTTTGTACAACTGAGAGGTCCCTCAAAGTGGTGTCGGTTGATGCTGAGGGCTGTTCTTGTTGAAATGGAATAATGATATGATTAATTTAAAATGATGATTATTGAATGAGATAATTTGAGTTCCCTGGGTAGACACAGTGAAGTGATTTCACTTGCTCCAGGTAGAGAATGAGATATTTTGAGCTCCCTGGGTAGACGCAGTGAAGTGATCACTTGCTCCAGGTGAAGATATGAAATATTTATATAGAATTACTGAAATAAGATAACTGGTGGAGGTTTGGCTTATGATTTCTATTCTGATTTGTTGGAGAGTTATAAGTTGGGAAGCATCAGGAAGAGGAATCAGATTTAGCGTTCCCTTATGACAGTTGCTGATGAGCGGATAATTTATACACTTTTTGGCATTATTTTTAGTATGTTTTTAGTAGAATCTAGTTACTTTTAGGGATGTTTTCATTAGTTTTTATGTTAAATTCATATTTCTGGACTTTACTATGAGTTTGTGTGTTTTTCTGTCATTTCAGGTATTTTCTGGCTGAAATTGAGGGACTTGAGCAAAAATCAGATTCAGAGGTAGAAGAAGGACTGCTGATGCTGTTGGATTCTGACCTCCCTGCACTCAAAGTGGATTTTATGGAGCTACAGAACTCAAAATGGCGCGATTCCAATTGCGTTAGAAAGTAGACATCCAGGGCTTTCCAGCAATATATAATAGTCCATACTTTGACCGAGTTTAGATAACGTAAAAGGGCGTTGAACGCCAGTTCTATGCTGTTGTCTGGAGTTAAACGCCAGAAACAAGTCACAAACCAGAGTTGAACGCCAGAAATATGTTACAACCTGGCGTTCAACTCCAGAAAGAGCCTCTGCACGTGTAACACTCAAGCTCAGCCCAAGCACACACCAAGTGGGCCCCGGAAGTGGATTTATGCATCAATTACTTACTTCTGTAAACCCTAGTAGCTAGTTTATAATAAATAGAACTTTTTACTATTGTATTAGACATCTTTTGATCATTTTTAGATCTGGAGACCTCCATGGGAGGCTGGCCACTCGGCCATGCTTACCCTATTATCACTTGTATTTTCAACGGTAGAGTTTCTGCACTCCATAGATTAAGGTGTGGAGCTCTGCTGTTCCTCAAATATTGACAAGGGTGATGCCTCCAGACGATTAGCCATGCAGTGACAGCGCATTGGACCATTTTCCAGAGAGGATCAAAAGTAGCCATTGACAAAGGTGATGTCCTTACATACAGCCAGCCATGGAAAGGAGTAAGACTGATTGGATGAAGACAGCAGGAAAGCAGAGGTTCAGAGGAACGAAAGCATCTCTATACACTTATCCGAAATTCTCACCAATGATATACATAAGTGTTTATATCCTTATTTTCTATTTATGTTCGAAAACTCCGTGATTAATTATTATCCGCCTGACTGAGATTTACAAGATGACCATAGCTTGCTTCATACCAACAATCTCCGTGGGATCGACCCTTACTCACGTAAGGTTTTATTACTTGGACGACCTAGTGTACTTGCCTGTTTGTATCGAAGTTGTGAATGAAAAACAATTTATTAAGACGTGCGTACAGAGTTTTTGGCGCCGTTGCCTGAGATCACAATTTCGTGCACCAAGTTTTTGGCGCCGTTGCCTGGGATCGTTCGAGTTTGGACAACTGACGGTTCATCTTGTTGCTCAGATTAGGTAATTTTCTTTTTGCTTTGTTTTCAAAAATTTTTCAAAAATCTTTCAAAAATTTCTCCTTTGTTTTCGAAAAAAAAATGTTTTCAAAAATATATTTTTCTTTAGAATTTTTAAGAATGAATTGTAGTGTTTCATGAAGCATGTTGAAGCCTGGCTTGCTGTAAAGCCATGTCTAGTTCTTCTGGATAGGGAATGTCAGGCGTGTCATGTCTGAGTTACATATTAAAGCTTGGCTGGCTATTAAGCCATGCCTGACCCTTTGATTGGATCTTTAGACTAAAGAGCATAAGATTCCTGGAATTTGTATTAAAAATTTTGGAATCCTTATTTTTCTTTTTCAAAATGATTTTCGAAAAAAAAATAAAAGAAAATACAAAAAAATCATAAAATCATAAAAATCAAAAATATTTCATGTTTCTTGATTGAGTCTTGAGTCATGTTGAAAGTTTGGTGTCAATTGCATATTCATCTTGCATTTTTCGAAACATTCATGCATTCATAGTGTTCTTCATGATCTTCAAGTTGTTCTTGGTAAGTCTTCTTGTTTGATCTTGATGTTTTCATGTTTTGTGTCTTTTCTTGTTTTTCATATGCATTCTTGCATTCATAGTGTCTATACATGAAAAATTTTTAAGTTTGGTGTCTTGCATGTTTTCTTTGCATATAAAAATTTTCAAAAATATGTTCTTGATGTTCATCATGATCTTCATAGTGTTCTTGGTGTTCATCTTGACATTCATAGCATTCTTGCATGCATTCGTTGTTTTGATCCAAAATTTTCATGCATTGCATCATTTTCATGTTTTTATCTCTCATCATTAAAAATTCAAAAATCAAAAAAATATCTTTCCCTTCTTCTCTCATCAAATTCGAAAATTTGAGTTGACTTTTTCAAAAATTTTTAAAAATTCAATTGTTTTTATGAGTCAAATCAAATTTTCAATTTAAAAATCTTATCTTTTTCAAAATCTTTTTCAAAAATCAAATCTTTTTCATTTTTCTTAGTTATTTTCGAAAATTTTAAAAATATTTTTCAAAAATCTTTTTCTTATCTTTATCACATAATTTTCAAAAATAACATCATCAATTAATGTTTTGATTCAAAAATTTCAAGTTTGTTACTTGCTTGTTAAGAAAGATTCAAACTTTAAGTTCTAGAATCATATTTTGTGATTTCTTGTGAATCAAGTCATTAATTGTGATTTTAAAAAATCAAATCTTTTTCAAAACCAATTTCAATCATATCTTTTCAAAAATATCTTCTTATTTTATCTTTTTCAAAAATTTGATTTCAAAATATCTTTTCTAACTTCTCATCTTCTTATCTTTTCAAAATTGATTTTCAAATTTGTTTCAACTAAGTAACTAACTTTTTGTTTGTTTATTATCTTTTTCAAAACTACCTAACTAACTCTCTCTCTCTCTCTAATTTTCGAAAATATCTCCCTCTTTTTCAAAATTTCTTTTTAATTAACTAATTATTTTAATTTTTTATTTTAAAATTTTCAAAAATTACTAACCTTTTTCAAAAACTATTTTCGAAAATCACTAACTCTTTGTCAAAAAAACATTTTCGAAAACCCTCTTTCTCTCTCATCTCCTTCTATTTTATTTATTTATCTACTAACACTTCATCTCACCCAAATTCGAACCCCCTCTTCCATCTGTGTTCGAATTTTTTCTTCTTCTTTTCTTCTATCACACAGGGACCCCTATACTGTGGTAAAAAGGATCCCTATTATTATTATTATTTTTCTGTCCTTCTTTTTCATATGAGCAGGAGCAAAGACAAGAATATTCTTGTTGAAGCAGATCCAGAACCTGAAAGGACTCTGAAAAGGAAACTAAGAGAAGCTAAAATACAACAGTCCAGAGACAACCTTTCAGAAATTTTCGAACAAGAAGAGGAGATGGCAGCCGAAAATAATAATAATGTAAGGAGGATGCTTGGTGACTTTACTGCACCTAATTCCAATTTACATGGAAGAAGCATCTCCATCTCTACCATTGGAGCAAATAATTTTGAGCTGAAACCTCAGCTAGTTTCTCTGATGCAGCAAAATTGCAAGTTTCATGGACTTCCATCTGAAGATCCCTTTCAGTTCTTAACTGAATTCTTGCAGATCTGTGATACTGTTAAGACTAACGGAGTAGATCCTGAAGTCTACATGCTCATGCTTTTTCCTTTAGCTGTAAGAGACAGAGCTAGAGTGTGGTTGGACTCTCAACCTAAGGATAGCCTGAACTCTTGGGATAAGCTGGTCAAGGCTTTCTTAGCCAAGTTCTTTCCTCCTCAAAAGCTGAGCAAGCTTAGAGTGGATGTTCAAACCTTCAGACAGAAAGAAGGTGAATCCCTCTATGAAGCTTGGGAGAGATACAAATGACTGACCAAAAAGTGTCCTTCTAACATGCTTTCAGAATGGACCATCCTGGATATATTCTATGATGGTCTGTCTGAATTAGTTAAGATGTCATTGGATACTTCTGCAGGTGGATCCATTCACCTAAAGAAAATGCCTGCAGAAGCTCAAGAACTCATTGACATGGTTGCTAATAACCAGTTCATGTACACTTCTGAGAGAAATCCTGTAAGTAATGGGACGCCTCAGAAGAATGGAGTTCTTGAAATTGATACTCTGAATGCCATATTGGCTCAGAACAAAATATTGACTCAGCAAGTCAATATGATTTCTCAGAGTCTGAATGGAATGCAAGCTGCATCCAACAGTACTCAAGAGGCATCTTCTGAAGAAGAAGCTTATGATCCTGAGAACCCTGCAATAGCAGAGGTAAATTACTTGGGTGAACCATATGGGAACACCTATAATCCATCATGGAGAAATTATCCAAATTTCTCATGGAAGGATCAACAAAAGCCTCAACAAGGCTTTAATAATGGTGGAAGAAACAGGTTTAGCAATAGCAAGCCTTTTCCATCATCCACTCAGCAACAGACAGAGAACTCTGAACAAAATACTTCTAATTTAGCAAATTTAGTCTCTGATCTATCAAAGGCCACTGTGAGTTTCATGAATAAAACAAGGTCCTCCATTAGAAATTTGGAAGCACAAGTGGACCAGCTGAGTAAAAAGATCACTGAAATTCCTCCTAGTACTCTCCCAGGCAATACAAAAGAAAATCTAAAAGGAGAGTGTAAGGCCATTGAATTAATCACCATGGTCGAACCTGTAAGGGAATGAGAGGACGTGAATCCCAGGGAGGAAGACCTCCTGGGACGCCCAGTGATCAATAAGGAGTTTCCCTTTGAGGAACCAAAGGAATCTGAGGCTCATCTAGAGACCATAGAGATTCCAGTAAACCTCCTTATGCCATTCATGAGCTCTGATGAGTATTCCTCTTCTGAAGAGAATGAGGATGTTACTGAAGAGCAAGTTACCAAGTACCTTGGTGCAATCATGAAGCTGAATGCCAAATTATTTGGTATTGAGACTTGGGAAGACGAACCTCCCTTGCTCACTAATGAACTGAGTGATCTGGATCAACTGACATTGCCTCAGAAGAAACAGGATCCTGGAAAGTTCATAATACCTTGTACCATAGGCAACATGATCTTTGATAAGGCTCTGTGTGACCTTGGTTCAGGGATAAACCTCATGCCCCTCTCTGTAATAGAGAAACTGGGAATCTATGGGGTGTAAGCTGCTAAAATCTCATTAGAGATGGCAGACAATTCAAGAAAACAGGCTTATGGACAAGTAGAGGACGTGTTAGTAAAGGTTGAAGGCCTTTACATCCCTGCTGATTTCATAGTCCTGGATACTGGGAAGGATGAGGATGAATCCATCATCCTTGGAAGACCCTTCCTAGCCATAGCAAGAGCTGTAATTGATGTTGACAGAGGTGAATTAGTCCTTCAATTGAATGAGGACTCCCTTGTGTTTACAACTCAAGGTTACCCTTCTGTAAACATGGAGAGGAAGCACAAAAAGCTTCTCTCAAAACAGAGTCAACCAAAGCCCCCACAGTCAAACTCTAAGTTTGGTGTTGGGAGGCCACAACCAAACTCTAAGTTTGGTGTTGAACTCCCATATCCAAACTCTAAGTTTGGTGTTGGGGAGTCTCAACAATGCTCTGAACATCTGTGAGGCTCCATGAGAGCCCACTGTCAAGCTATTGACATTAAAGAAGCGCTTGTTGGGAGGCAACCCAATTTTTATTTATCTAATTTTTATTTTCATGGTTTTTCATGTTTTATTAGGTTCATGATCATGTGGAGTCACAAAATAAATATAAAAATTAAAAACGGAATCAAAAACAGCAGAAGAAAAATCACACCCTGGAGGAAGACCTTACTGGCGTTTAAACGCCAGTAAGAAGCATATGGCTGGTGTTCAACGCCGAAACAGAGCATGGTTCTGGCGCTGAACGCCCAAAATGGGCAGCATCTGGGCGTTTGAACGCCAAAATTGCACCCTGGAGAAGAGCTGGCGCTGAACGCCCAAAACAAGCATGGTTCTAGCGTTCAACGCCAGAAATGGGCAACAAATAGGCGTTCAACGCCCAGAACAAGCACCAATCTGGCGCTGATGTGAGGTTGGCGTTTAACTTGCCTATGATGCAAGGAGATGCACGCCCCTACACTAGAAGGGTCAACTTTGATCAAAGGTTAGACCAAGTCCTCATGGAAATATGTGTGGAAGGAGCTCAATGGAAGATTGACTCCAAAGGCAAGCCGGTTCAATTAAGAAGACTGGACCTCAAGTCTGTGGCTAGAGGATGGTTGAGTTCATCCAACGCTCCATCGTCCCCACTAGCAACCGATCTGAAGTTACTGTGGATCGGGCCATCATGATTCATAGCATCATGATTGGAGAGGAAGTAGAAGTTCATGAAGTCATCTCCCTTGAATTCTACAAAATAGTCGAAAAGCCCTCTCCTAGGGCAAGGCTAGCTTTTCCTCATCTTATTTGCCATTTATGTTACTCAGCTGAAGCTTTTATAGAAGGAGACATTCCCATTGAGGAAGAGAAGCCCATCACTAAGAAAAGGATGGAGCAAGCAAGAGAGCCCATTCATGGATCTCAAGAGACGCATGAAGCTCATCACCATGAGATCCCGGAGATGCCTCAAATGCATTTTCCTCCACAAAACTATTGGGAGCAAATCAACACCTCCCTAGGAGAATTAAGTTCCAACATGGAACAATTAAGGGTGGAACATCAAGAGCACTCCATCATCCTTCATGAAATAAGAGAAGATCAAAAAGCAATGAGAAAGGAGCAACAAAGACAAGGAAGAGACATAGAAGAGCTCAAGGACATCATTGGTTCCTCAAGAAGGAAATGCCACCATCACTAAGGTGGACTCATTCCTTGTTCTTACATTCTCTGTTTTTCATTTTCTCTATGTTAAGTGCTTATCTATGTTTGTCTTATTACATGATCATTAGTAGTTAGTAACTTTGTCTTAAAGTTATGAATGTCCTATGAATCCATCACCTCTCTTAAATGAAAAATGTTTTAATTCAAAAGAACAAGAAGTACATGAGTTTCGAATTTATCCTTGAACTTATTTTAATTATATTGATGTGGTGACAATGCTTCTTGTTTTCTGAATGAATGCTTGAACAGTGCATATGTCTTTTGAAGTTGTTGTTTAAGAATGTTAAATATGTTGGCTCTTGAAAGAATGATGACTAGGAGACATGTTATTTGATAATCTGAAAAATCATAAAAATGATTCTTGAAGCAAGAAAAATCAGCAAAGAATAAAGCTTGCAGAAAAAAAAATAGAAAAAAAATAGAAAGAAAAAGAAAAAAAAAAGCAAGCAGAAAAAGCCAAAAGCTCTTAAAACCAAGAGGCAAGAGCAAAAAGCCAGTAACCCTTAAAACCAAAAGGCAAGGGTAATAAAAAGGATCCCAAGGCTTTGAGCATCAGTGGATATGAGGGCCTAAAGGAATAAAATCCTGGCCTAAGCGGCTAAACCAAGCTGTCCCTAACCATGTGCTTGTGGCGTGTAGGTGTCAAGTGAAAACTTGAGACTGAGCGGTTAAAGTCAAGGTCCAAAGCAAAAGAAGAGTGTGCTTAAGAACCCTGGACACCTCTAATTGGGGACTTTAGCAAAGCTGAGTCACAATCTGAAAAGGTTCACCTAGTTATGTGTCTGTGGCATTTATGTATCCGGTGGTAATACTGGAAAACAAAGTGCTTAGGGCCACAACCAAGACTCATAAATTAGCTGTGTTCAAGAATCATCATACTAAACTAGGAGAATCAATAACACTATCTGAACTCTGAGTTCCTATAGATGCCAATCATTCTGAACTTCAATGGATAACGTGAGATGCCAAAACTATTCAAGAGGCAAAAAGCTACAAGTCCCGCTCATCTGATTGGAGCTATATTTCATTGATAGTTTGGAAATTATAGTATATTCTCTTCTTTTTATCCTATTTGATTTTCAGTTGCTTGGGGACAAGCAACAATTTAAGTTTGGTGTTGTGATGAGTGGATAATTTATACGCTTTTTGGCATTGTTTTTAGTAGAATCTAGTTACTTTAAGGGATGTTTTCATTAGTTTTTATGTTAAATTTACATTTCTGGACTTTATTATGAGTTTGTGTGTTTTTCTATGATTTCAGGTATTTTCTGGCTGAAATTGAGGGACTTGAGCAAAAATCAGATTCAGAGGTAGAAGAAGGACTGCTGATGTTGTTGGATTCTGATCTCCCTGCACTCAAAGTGGATTTTCTGGAGCTACAGAACTCAAAATGGCGCTCTTCCAATTGCGTTAGAAAGTAGACATCCAGGGCTTTCCAGCAATGTATAATAGTCTATACTTTGACTGAGTTTAGATGACGTAAAAGGGCGTTGAACGCCAGTTCTACGCTGCTGTCTGGAGTTAAACGCCAGAAACAAGTCACAAACCAGAGTTGAACGCCAGAAATACGTTACAACCTGGCGTTCAACTCCAGAAAGAGCCTCTGCATGTGTAACACTCAAGCTCAGCCCAAGAACACACCAAGTGGGCCCCGGAAGTAGATTTATGCATCAATTACTTACTTCTGTAAACCCTAGTAGCTAGTTTATTATAAATAGAACTTTTTACTATTGTATTAGACATCTTTTGATCATTTTTAGATCTGGAGACCTCCATGGGAGGCTGGCCACTCGGCCATGCTTACCCTATTATCACTTATGTATTTTCAACGGTAGAGTTTCTGCACTCCATAGATTAAGGTGTGGAGCTCTGTTGTTCCTCAAAGATTAATGCAAAGTACTACTGTTTTTCTATTCAATTCAACTTATTCTGCTTCTAAGATATTCATTCGTACTTCAACATGAATGTGATGAACATGACAATCATCATCATTCCCCCATGAACGCGTTCCTGACAACCACTTCCGTTCTACCTTAGATTGAATGAGTATCTCTTGGATCTCTTAATCAGAAT
>NC_029786.2:24855354-24857150 GCF_000816755.2 Arachis ipaensis | reverse complement strand
GACGCAAAAGGAGGGTGAATCCTATTCCAGTATGATCGAGAACCTCAGATGATTAGCCGTGCTGTGACAGAGCATTTGGACCATTTTCATAAGAGGATAGGATGCAGCCATTGACAAGGGTGATGCCTCCAGACGATTAGCCATGCAGTGACAGCGTATTGGACCATTTTTCAGAGAGGATCAAAAGTAGCCATTGACAAAGGTGATGTCCTTACATACAGCCAGTCATGGAAAGGAGTAAGACTGATTGGATGAAGACAGCAGGAAAGCAGAGGTTCAGAGGAACGAAAGCATCTCTATACACTTATCCGAAATTCTCACCAATGATATACATAAGTGTTTCTATCCTTATTTTCTATTTATGTTCGAAAACTCCATGATTAATTATTATCCGCCTGACTGAGATTTACAAGATGACCATAGCTTGCTTCATACCAACAATCTCCATGGGATCGACCCTTACTCACGTAAGGTTTTATTACTTGGACGACCCAGTGCACTTACTGGTTAGTTGTATCGAAGTTGTGAATGAAAAACAATTTATTAAGACGTGCGTACAGAGTTTTGGCGCCGTTGCCTGAGATCACAATTTCGTGCTCCAGTTGCCTATTTCATGGATTAGCGAGAACATAGGATGAATATTTGGTGAAAAGAAGTTTAGGATGCTTAGTGAGTTTTTATTACAATGCATTGTATTTATTTGGCACTTTTACTGTATTGGAAACCCATGGGTCGGGGGTTCTCATTCCGTATATATCTCTTGTTTTTCAGATACAGGTCCAGGTGCTCAGAAGTGAGCTGTGGTTCATCTGAGAGACAGCGAAAATCTTTATATTCTCTACTTTATATTTACTTAGAATCTCTCCACCTTTATTTTGAAAAGCTTTATTATGTATTGAACTCTTCTGAACTTGCCTATAGAGGTTCTTATGTTTCTTTTGGGAGAGATTAGGAGATACTGTTATCAACTACTGTTATACTGTACCCTATCCGGCCTAAACTTTGCGGGTCACGACTAGTGGCTATTTACTTATGTTATATGTCTATATACTATCCTTCACTTAATCTCCTTTATGCCTTTATCAGTATATCGCTTTCAACTTCACGCTTTATCTTTTAGTTGTCGATGCGTGAGTGATACGACTTCGCAATTTTATTTTTACTCTTTTCAGATTTCTCGATTAATACTCCTTTCAATTTTACTTATAATTATGTATTAAAAATTCACCTGAGAGTCGTACCACCGTAATATCATTGACTTATGACTCGAGCATAAGGATTTGAATATTAAGGTGTTACATTGCACGCATTGTGGAATAAAATATATATATATAAGAAAATAATTATAACAAAAAAATATTTAAAATATGTGATTTAAATATTTTTATGTATAATTAATATATATGTATGTATAAATAAAAAAATTACTGTAATTTATGAAGATTACACATGACTTTTTTTTCAAATGAATTTATTTTAATTATATTACAATTAACTCATAAATAATGTATAATTATATTATTTTACGAAAATATCTTTTTTATAATTATATCAAATTAATATTCAATACATTATTAAACTAATTATCAATCATCGATATTTTTATTCATTCTAATTATATTAATTGATATAATTCTAATTCTCATTCATGTGCAATAATTTTATTAGTAGATAGTTGTATCCATAATAATTAATTTTATCCACAATTTTATTAGTAGATGTAACACCCTAACTATCAAAGCTCATGCTTCCGGCTGCGCTACTCTGATAGCTCAGACATTACGACCACTCTTACA
>NC_029786.2:24852878-24855163 GCF_000816755.2 Arachis ipaensis | reverse complement strand
TTACTATTTTATTTATTTAGAGTCATAATTAAATTTGATATAATTCTAGCAAGTATCTATAATTAAAAATAACATGATACTATAACTTTAAGTTGTATAATATAATAAAAAAGAATGTAGCAATTTATATCTGCTTCTTATAGAGCAACAATATTATATATATTTATATATCTCTTCTTTTAGTTTTTTCCTAAAAATATTGGCACATAATTAATGTAGATAACATATATACTGAGTAAGTATCTCCATTGAATTAATCATAAAGGTTAATAAAAGATAATGGTATAATTTTTACCTAATTATAGCAAGTATCTCCATTAAAAATATTAGCTAATTATTACTGTGTATAATGAGTGTGTGTGTATATATATATAAGCAGTAATAGTGAATTGTAACAATTTTTATCATCTAAAAAATTCGTACCTCAGACATAGTTCTTTTTCTGTTTATTATTTTTCATACCTAATGGCCTACGATTCTATCAACAGTATTTATTACCTATGGTAGATTATGTAATAAAAAAGTTTGGAAAATAAAGGCAAAAGTAACGAGTAAAGATGGTCTGCGAGTGCTGTTAAAAGATCACAAACATTTAGAAAATAACTGCACGATGAATGTGGTATATAGAGAAGTTTTTGAGAGCTTATAATGAAAAGGTAATAACAAAATCTCTTAATTAAATTTATTAATTTATTAAAATTTATCACTATCAATTTAAAAAATTGACAAATTCTAGGTGCTAATGGATAATGTATTCTTAATGTACATTTATAATTTGAGAATATTAGAATTATCATAAAAATCTGTATTATTTTATTCTCCTGGTAAACAATTTTATAATTACGTTAATAATATAATTTTGTATACTAACATTAATATAGTATTGTTTCAGGTATATATTTTACAGGTATCAAAGAATAGTGTTGAGTTATTATTTAGTGGGTTTAAATTATTTATTATTTATTAGAGAACTTTTTGCATTAAAATTCTCTAATAATTTGTTGTTCATTTTCAACTGATTTTGATATGTTCTTTCATATATAACAATTTGTTGGTAGATTTAGGTATTACTAAATTATTTATGATCATATTCAGTATATATGTCTAATTTATTGAAAAAAGTAGATTACTAAAACCGGTTAATAACTATTTTAGACTTACAATTACACTAAATTAAGAAAAAACAAACAATGCATGACTCATTACTTTTTTATTAGTCAAATTATTATAATTCAAATTAATTTTAACAAAACAACTTAAAATTATAATTTCAATTTTATCACGTGCTTGCCACGGGTAATTACACTCATATTTTTATAAAATAAATTTAGAAGAGAAAATAGTACATTTATTTTAGCAGAAAAATAGATTCATGAGAAATCGACACCTCATTTTCATTAGTTAGAAGAAAATCCAGTTTTAGTATATTAAGTAGATTTTATATTTTTAATACATATTTTATTACAAATATTAAGTTTTAATGCACCTGTAATATGCTTAAAATATTAAAGTCATGTAGCAAAAATACTCAATTTTTAATCATCTAGAATTCTTGATTATGGGCAAATTACATAGATACACAAAGTGGAGGCCTAAATTACTCAATTATTACATTTTCAAAATAGTTACATTTCGGTTTATTTTTACCTTATATAAACTGTTATGTAGAGGTTTTAAAATTTATAGATAAATCACTACATGGTATAAATGTTTAAATGAAAATTAACTGACGTCATAAATCACTAGAGGCGGTTTATAAAAAAACAACTTTAACACGTAAACCACAATAGGTCATAGCTATTTATAAAAATATTTAAAGTTTATATCCAGTCTACAAAATGTATATATAAATTAGATAGAAAGAATGTTAGAGGACCATTAAAATTTATTATTTTTAGCTATTATTTGGACAACAATAATTTACACTCATATTTACAGATATTTGCATACAAAAAATATATAATTTGTTACTATATTTATTAAAATTTTCATACATAAATCAATATAATTTGCACATATATTTTACAGAGTTTGAACACAATTTTGGGCCAATATTTTATAGCAATAGTTTGCATCCATATTTACAAGTATGTGTACTTTACACACAAAAAATATATAATTTGTATCTATATTTATCAGAGTTTGCAAATATGAATCAATATAATTTACACACATAAATGCTAATTTATTATTTATGATGGCAAAATGATTGATAAAATTATAAAAAACTAATGACCACATAGAGTTTCTCATTAGATAAATAATTTTAAATATCAAATCTAAAT
>NC_029786.2:24840357-24852721 GCF_000816755.2 Arachis ipaensis | reverse complement strand
AAATATTAAAAAAACTATTTAAATTTTAAAAATATAATGTTTTAAATTAAAGTGTAAATAATAGCTAACTTTTTTTATTTCACTTTATTCAATTGATTGATATTGGCTTAAAAAAGTTATATATAATTTATTTTCATCTAAAATTATATTAATTTTGAAAAATATTAAGATTAAGATATATGAAGAAATTTTACATTATATTGTGTAAATTGGGATATATGATAAGGTGATTAAGAGAATAAAATTTTGTGTGTATATAATAGTTGAAATATGTGTATAGCATGATATGTTTATATTGTCTATTGATGAATATTAACTATAATTTTGTTTTTGGAAGCACAAATTTGATAACAATATAATTCCTTATTATTCCTATAAAGTTAATAATTATTTCTTAATATATTTTAAGAGTTTTTATAGGTTTCCAAGGAGTTATATTATATCCGTAATTTCATATAAAATAATTTAAATATTAAAATCTCAATATTAAAAAATCTAAAACTGTTTTAAAAATATAAAATTTTAAATTAAAGTGTAATTAATTAAAGTTCATTTAAATTAAAGTGAAATTAAAAAAAAGTTAGGTGTTATTTACACTTTAAAGTTTAGGTATTATTTATGAAATCCTAATCCAACTTTAGAGTCGATGAAGTTTATACACATTCGAGCACTAGGTAAAAATCGGGTGAAAAAAGGGTCGTTCATATAATTGTTCAAGAAAAAACAAGATATTGTTCAATAGTAATCAGTAACAAATCAAAAGTTTAGACCAATAATCAGCACGCTGAACAGAACAATCAGAAACCTTACAATAACAAGAATAAAAAAAACAATAATAGCCACATCAATTTAAATAAGAACAAATCAGAAAAAAATCAGAACAGTAATTAGTTTACTACAAGAATTAATAATTAGAAAGAACAGTAATCTGAATTTCAGAATCAGAAGCTCAGCCTTATTTAATTTTTTCCCAAAAAAAAAATTTCCAGCTCACTGAGAAGGAGAACACCGATTCAGAAGATCAACATTAATGATTTCTTTTAAACAAAAAAGGAGATATCGATTTACTTGAGAAGAAGAACAGGAAAAAGGCTCAGTTGAGTAGAGAAGAAGAAGAACAAGGGCAGCATCATCGGGAAAAAGGAGCAGAGAAGCAATTGTCACTGAGGGTCGTCTTCGTCAATGAGCTTCGCAGGAATTGATGGTGGCCGAGAAGAAGAAGAATAGGGGTAGCAACGCTGGAAAAAGTAGGAGAGAAGCGTTGAAAAGTAGTCGTCATGAGAATCGTTGTCGTCTTTGAGGGTCGTCGTAGCCAACGAGGGTTGTCGTCATCACTGAAGCAGCACAGCACCGTCGACGTGAAACAGAGAGCGTTGAGAAGCAGAGAAGCACCGTGAAGCAGGGCAGCACTATCGGCATGACTCTGCGGCTGCTATAGACGGTGGCGTCTGCGGCTGCGACAAGGTGGGGATGAGACACAGAGAGGGGGCCACCGTGCCCTAATCGAGAGAGAGGAGGAAACAGTTTCTTCTTCTACCGAGTTCTAGCCCCTAAGTATATTTCAAATTTTGAAGCATTAACTACTCACCGGACTGGGCTGGGTGACCCGAGCATGACCCAGACCTGATCTCGGTTTCTCTTCAGATATTTTACTTTTTTTTTTCAGACCATACCCGGGCCATTTCGGCCCCGAATCAGAACCTTAAAAATGCATCAATTTTGGGAGATAAGTCTCAAAGTGGTCCCTGAAGTTATACCCGAGCTTCATAGTAGTCCCTGAACGTAAAAGTTACTCATATTCATCCCTAAAGTTGCACTCCGGGACTCAGACTCATCCTTTTGGCACATTTCGTCTATCTGGCGCAACCGAAAAGATGAGTTGGCCTCCTTCCTGACATGTTGGCAAAACAGAAATAGTTTAGTGTTTGCTGTGGCGCCAAAATGATATAAAACGACGTCGTTTCACGCTGAAAACCTCCCTTCCTCAACTTCTCCCCGAAGAAACAAACACCTTCTATGTCAAAATTCAAAAGAAAGAAAGAAAAGAACCACAACACACTATTGACTCCTCTCCACTCCGGAAGCTGAAACGTAGTGTCCCAAACGTTAGAATCATAAACCGACAATGGCTACGGATAAGTCGGTGATGGCAGTCATAAGGGCGGCGAGGCCTTCCTTTCTAAACGACCACGACAAAGCAGCGTTTGTCGTTCACGCCACCTTCCTCTCTTCCGGCTACCTCCTCCCTGCCACCGGCTCCCAAGCCGTCTCCGACGACGCCCTCTCACCTCCCTCCACTGGTAACACTTTCACTAATTTTCCATTTTGTTCTCTCTTTTTTCTTTAACGAAATCATTTAATTTCGATATATTTTATGTGAAATATCCAAATATCATTAATGATCACTCTTCTTTAGTGAAAATAATTGACAATTCTGTTTTCTATTTTCACTTCTTTCTTTGCAAGAAACAGAAAACATAGAAAGTAAAAAGGTAAACCAAACGTGCCCTAAGTTTGTAGCACTAGCTATGTAGAACAATTTTCATCTAATCAGTGTAAGAGAGTTTTATAGGATTATCTAATTGTTTATGACTTTAAAAATAGTGACGAGGTGAGTCATGTATTGTTGATAATGTGAAAATATATAATTAGATGTATACTTAAGATTTTTTTATGCTGGCGATGCATGCAATTCAAATCCTCAGATATTTTAGGAACATTTTATCCATCAAGATTGAATATGTGTATTTAGCCGTTCAACATGTACTTTAAAAGATTATTTGTTCTTGAGTTGATGATTTATTGAAAACCATCAAATACTGATATGTGATTGATTGAGTGAATTACAGAGATTCATTATTTAGATTATAAAGAAAAGTTGAGCTTTCTAAGGTGGTAGCTGTTAATAAACCATGATAACCACAAATAATGGCAATTCATGCCGGAAAACTGCACTATCCTTGGGCTTCCATACTAGACAAAGGATTAGGTTATGCAATCTAATCTGAGGATCAAGTCAATTAAGATGAAGTTAGAAGATACCTTGTGGTGTCAAGAGAAGATGTAGCAAATTGATATATGCAGCCTGAAGTTTATAATTAGCATTTACTGATCATTTTTAATATGTGGTTTGTGATTGTGTGTAGAGGAGGTGTCTGTAGAGAACGGGAACCAACTAGACCAAGAATATGCCTTTGTTTATGTCAATCCAGAAAAGGTTTCAAATAAAGTGCTGGTAAAGTGCCTCGTCATAAATGAGAAGTTACTCATTGATGCTCTTGAAAGAAGGGTCTTCTGACCCTGCACAGCTTGAAATTTGGTAAGCCTCCTTTTTTCCCCTTCAAGCAATAAGTTCTTCAAGATTTTGCTTTCATTTGATGCATTGCAAAATTAAAATTTTTGTAACTGACCAACCTAGTTTTCTTTGTTCGTGTTGAATTGGGTTGTGTTGGAGTTTGAAGCTTCTATTTGTTGATGACTTATTTTATTACTCTTTTTAATTAAATAGAATTTCCATTCTTGATAGAGGAAGATCAAAAACTAAAATATAATGGCTATGGTGGGGAAAAAATCATACATGATTTTTAATGAAAACTGAAGTACTGAATTGTAATTTGAAAACCATTTGAAATTAGAGTTTGTACTTTGTATTGTCAACTTTTACCCTTTTCCCTCATTCCTTTCTGTGTCACATCAAATATTAAGATAGAATAGTTAAAGAAATAAAAAAATCACCAGAAATATTTTGTATATTCATTCTATGCTGCAAATTTCAAGCTTGTGTGTATTGAGTTTTGTTGCTCAAAGGTTATCTGCTTTTCTTTCTGGGTGAAGATTTTCCTGTGTCGGATATGTTGTGAAAATTAAAATTTTCTATAGTTAATCATACTTCTTATGAATTTACAGTTATGTCATGATCTGGTGTGTAACACCCAAACTACCAAAGCTCACGCTTCCGGCTGCGCGACTCTGATAGCTTGGACATTACGACGATACTTATATTATTTAATACTAAAATATGAGATTGTTTAAAACTTTAAACCGCAATACCGCTCCCAAAAATACTTTCGTTCGATATCGTACATCCATAAATACCATACAACTTACAACAACTCATAAAAGAGTACATCCATATATACATAATTATATATAAATAACTTTACAAGCATTAACCAATACAATTCCTATCCCTCTTATAGAATATATCAAGATAATAGCGAGGGTTCAATAAACCATAACTAAAACAATACAGAGCATTTCAACAACAACTAAATAAACCCTTCGTGACTTCAGCGTCCATATCCTGAAAGGGAAAAAATGTAGGGGGGTGAGAACATCATCCTCGAAAGGGTTCTCAGTAGAGGGTTTTTGGGAATTACTGTAATAGGATACATGAAGATAACCGCACCAGTGATCAATAACCGTCTCATGCCTCTTTTCAAAAATGACGGTTTACAATAAGAGTAAAGTCGGAAATCTTTTCTAAAAGAGGAACCGTTTAATTCTCAAAAACTCAAAAGCCTTTCAAAAGGGTTTATCTATACTGAACCAAAATAGCCTTTCATATTTTACACCAAACCAGAAACACAAAACCGAAATCAACCATCAGTTCATCTCATTTCAACCACGGCCCTAGGCCTAAACAATCCAACAACAACCAATCACCACAGTCCAACAGAGTCCTAATAGCAAACACAAATAGGAAGATGCAAGCACAAACAAACAGTTATTGCAAGTAGAACAGTTAGCAATTAATCACATAGGCAAACCAAGTATAATATGCACACCCAAACAATGTCACATAAATGCATATGATGCATGCATGTCCCTAGTGGCTGATGATATCATCTGTCGGTTATATAGCCAACCCGACACGTCCTGGTAGCTAACCATGGACAGAAACACCCATCGCGGAGCAAGTAGGTTTGAGCTACAACCCCATTGCTACTACCCGCTCAACCCAGAGCCAGTGGAATAACCACTACTGCGGCTACTACCCAGGCGGGTATTTAAAAGCTCAACCTGGAGCAAGTGGAATCACCACTACTACCGCTACTACCCAGGCATCACAGTCTCTGACCTGGAGCAAGTGGGACGAACCACAACCCTTGCTACTACCCAGGTATCTCAAGCATATATTCATTCAGTCCCAGCCATGGATCAACATCCATCTCAGCCATCCGGCTTAAATTCATAATTCATAGTCAGCCATACGGCCCATAACTCATTCGGCAATCAGCCATAAATCAATATCATACACAGCCATTCCGGCTCACGGTTCAATCCAGAACCAGCCAATATTCATAATCATACACAACCATTCCGGCCCATAACAAAACAGCACTTCCACCATTCAACATCATCAAATTCATAAAACCGGCATTTAAGCCCCAAATCACTTTTCTCAAGCCATTTCACTTTGAAATCAAATTTCAACTCTTTTCCGCCTTGGCTTTAAAGATCTCATTTCTCAAATCATCTTAGGCTCATAAGCCAAATTTACTCAAAGTGAGTTCCCTGTTTATCTCATTCCTTTTCAACAGCTCAAAACCAGAAATCAATTCAAAGCAAGCTAAATCCAACAATCGCCTCAGTGGCATATCTCAAGAAAAAGTAACAAATCATTTGTCCAAGATCAAGTCAATTAAAGTAAACCAGGCTGAATTCAAAAGTGCATTCGACTTTTCACATCATCAAATAATTGACTCAAATCAAATCAATCCTCAATGAATTAAACTCAGATTTCAAATCTTTAAAGAATCACTTCAAAACATAATATTTCACAAAGCCGCACAACAATTCAACCAAACCAACATCCATAATCACTCGAGTCAATCAAATAACACATAAGGCAGATACAATCACCAAATATACAATATCTCACAACAGTATCCATATGTAATAATTCCAATACTTAAAACATAGTTTTTGGAAAGCGCCCCTACCTCAAAACGCAAATTTCATAATCCAAACGTTTCACAGAGTCCTTTCCGCCTCAACTCAAAATCACCAACAGCTTGAATCACAGCTTTGCTCAATTTCACAGCAGAAGAAACAACCTTTACTCGCAACATGTGGCCCCGTTAACTTAATCCTAAAGACATAAATATTGCGAAAACCTTAAAACACATCACGGGATACGAACGGACAAGGTTTCGAGGCAGAGGTACTTACGGTAACTAAAGAATACTAACTGAACCCAAGGACAGAAGCTTCAGCAGTGGTTCCGATAACCACAGAACCGCCCTTGGCAGCCGGAATCGCCGTGACTCAGCCTGCTCCATTAGCAGTTCCCACCACCTATTCTCAGCATCGGTGGTGACTCAACAGCACAGGGCAAGCTAACAGAGATTACAGCAACAGATAAAACAGTCCCAAAACAAATACTAGTTGCAACAGAAATCTCCACACAAAGCCAGCAACTATCTCTAGAAATGGCAGCGGCGATGTTACCTACTATAACCATTAATTAAGCACCAACAGTTTCAACGACAGCCTCAAAGTAAGATTGAATTGGCAGAATTAGGAAGCAGAAACAAGGGAGTGCTTACCCCCAACATAGCAGTGGTCCTAGTGGTGGTTTCCTGGGTAGCAGAGGGTTTCGGTAGCTCACCTTTAGCACTGGCAGAGGAACATGTGGCAGCAGTGAAAGGCAGTGGCGGAGCCGGCTTCTCCTCCCTCGCGCTCTGTTTCTCCCGCACTGCCCTCTCCTTCTCACCGGCGACAGTGACGGGAGCAACCCCCAGCAGCGGAGGCAGCAAGGCTGGCTCGACTGCAGCAGAGCACGACACGCCTCCCTTTCCTGGTCTCTCGCTCCTCCTCTGGCCGTAATTCACGGCAGCGACAGCAGCGCTGTTGGAAGACGCGAAAGCAGTGGCGGCGACAAGGCTAGCCACAAGCTTCTCTCCTTCGTGCGCCTCTCTGTTCTGGGTTCCTTCCTCCGCGACGGCAATGGCGGGCAAGGATGGCAGCGACGCGTGGCTCAACGGCTAGGCACGGTAGCAGCACCAGCTCCCTTAAACCCTCCTCTGCGCGAACAGTGGCGACACAGGGAGCTTCGGCGGCAATGCGATGGCATGGAGGCTTGGCGACACTGACCCTGGCGGCATGGCCTATTGTGGCAGTGCGACGCGGTGAGCTTCCCTTCCTCCTCAGCCGCAACTCAGCCTCTCTCTCTCTTTTTGCTTTTGTTTCTTTCTTTCTTTCAATCAGTTTGCAGCTGCTGCTGCTGCATTAGGTACCCTGGGGTGTACCGGGTCAGGGGAACCGGGTAGGGTTTTTAGGGTTATGGTTATGTGTGTTGAGTTTTAGGATTAGGGCAAAATTGGGTTCAAGGATAATTTTGTAATTTCAAATAAAAGTAGGGGTAATATAGTAATTGAAACCCAAATTAAATCCAACACTAATTGTATATAGAAAAATACTATTTGCTCATTAATTTTACAAATCATTTTCAATAGAAAACCCAGAACTAAAAATTAGAAATAATATAATTAATTTCTCTATTTTTCCAAAATAGCAGTACTAATATTTAAAATATTACTGATCTAATCCAAACCATGTAAAACCCCTATTATTTCATAACTGACAAATTTATAATCTAAATATAGAAAATAATCCAATAATTATAAAATTGGATAATAATCATAACCCATCTCAAATTCGATAAATCAAAACTTGCCTTAATTTTCTTTAATAGAGAAATTTCTGAAATTAAGGTTACAGAAACACTGAATTTGAAATTAGTTAATGATAGCCCTCTTTCAAAGGTATTGGGTCTTACATTCTACCCAGCTTATAAAAATTTTCGCCCTCGAAAATTGATACAAAACGAAAGAAATTTCATAACAGTTCACCCTTGAACACATTTAAGGAAGAAGCAAAAATATATCTCAACGTATAAACATATATACGGTTTTCAAATACTTGGATGGTCGTATGCATAAAGATACAAAGGTAGGAGTGTGATTGCAAAGCAAACATCCCAAGATAGGTTCAATGCACAAGGTCATATGATCCCAAGGTTTTACAAAAACTTGAGGTGACAAAGTAGGATGCATATCAAGATAGGTGTTCACAACGCAAAGTGGTGGTTAATGTGGTAAAAGGCTGCAAAGCATGTTGGTATTTAAACAGTGGCATAACGTTCAATGACAATTCTTGTTCCCACCTCAGAACTTCAATTTTCCAACTCCACCAATCATTTTACAACCTCTTAGCCAATCATAAGCCTAACAACTGCAAATCCATTCGCAAGGAACAAACCACTCTTAACTCATAACATGGTACACCTACCGCTTCAACTTCTGTATACACATATCACGTCTTAAAGAACTAACGCATCACGTTACTACGTCTACAAGTCGCACGTGATATCAAAACAATTCTCGAGTCTACTCAGAGGATACAAGATTTAGAAAGGAGAATCAGATGCCAAGGATAATACTCATAGATTTGAGAGAATTTATCCAATTCCCAGATAAACAAAGACGCTCAAGCAATGAAGTTTGCTAGAAATAAATCAATTGACAACTTCAAAGATAACCCTTGGATCCAAGAAATTCAATAGGACCAATAAGAAGAAGAATCAGTGCATTAGTTTGAAACAAGTCCAAGCTGAGTCGAAGAATTATGAGGTTTACAGAAGAAAATATCTCAAACCCAAGACAAAGCTCACAGAACTCAAGAGCACGATTACAAATACTTTCGGATACATTGTTCATGAAAGAGTCGAAAACTTGCGGAAAAATCACTTTGCAGTCTAGAAGAAAAGTTGAGCAACAAACATTCTTCAAAAGAGTAGCAAAAGCATAAATATGGCTTTACTTCAATACAATTTCATGTTGAAGTAGATCATGTAGAGTTTTAAAAACAAAATGCACACAAGTTTGGCTAAGAGCTAAAATATTTCCTCAAATATTTTAGAAAGATAATTAGATGCACAACTTAACCAAAAGCAGTTCATAAAAACTCGGAAGTAATCAAATGCTTGTTCAAAATTCTCAAAATTTCATATTTAAACAAGCGTGTATAACATTTATAGCAAGTATGAAAGAGGGAGTTAAACTCTCTTTAGAAAAGAAATTCTGAGGTAGAAATTTGCTTACAATTTGGTAAAGGAAATAAGTGGTGCGTTACAAACGAACCGGTTTCCACTAAACAAGGAAACTTTCCAAAACTTCATTTAAAATAGTGCATCCCAACTTTAAATTAACTTCGTCAAAATTGAACCATGGTTTCAATCTAAATCAAGCAACAGAAAATAAATTCCATTTAAAACTTCTTACAAGAGAATTCAAAACTTCTTTAAAAGTTCAAAACAAGACTCCAAAAGTATACTTGAAATCACCATTTCAAAAGGATATTCAAGGATATTAGGATGTACTTGAAAAGGAGTCAAGCCATACAAGAAAGAATCTTAAATCAAAGTAGTTCAAACAAGATCCAATAGGCATGATGCATCAAACAAGCTTTCAATTGATTCAAAAGAATACGAAAGTCATAGGAAAATACAACCCAATCATTAGTAATTTCCCAAGGATAAATCTTTGACTAAAAACTCTTGTAAAGATAATGAGAGATTAAACGATGCACTGTTTTGAAACGAATCAAACTGACTCATATAAGAATGAGGTTCACCAGAGAAGAAAAACCAAGATCAATGGTAATGTTCACAAGATGTAAAAGATTAGTTGAAAAGAAAGCCAAGCACGACACCTATGGAGATGGAAGGCTTAAGAGAAACTTTAGTCCGTTCATAAGGAGAAAGCTATGAGTCCAACATTTTCAAATGAACAGCAATGGCATAAACCATATAGCATGCTAAATCAAACTCAATTCAAAAAAAGTTAAGTAACGCTTATCAAACGAAACTCAACCGGAATAAAAGTCAAAAATCCTTTCTTTTCAAAATTTTGAAAAAAATATCCAAATACATAATCAAATGAAGATGTGCATTGGAACTATAGTAAAATCACTAGAAAGTCAATTGTAATTTAAAGTAAATGCAGTTCCATAAACCAGTAAAAATATGGACGGGGCCTTAGAATTAAATAGTTATTAAACTGTATAAGGAATTTTCAAAGTTCCACATATATATAAGTGTATATATAATCAACAGCAAATTTTTATAAAAATCTCAAAATTGGCTGTAATCACTGTCAAATAAGAGAAAACTGAATCAACAATTTCTCTAATAATGGACTCGGAATCCGGAGTTAAAATGCACAGTACAGTAGGACAAGTTCAAAGTCATGTCAAAGGATACATGAATCAAGAAGAACTCAAACAGAGAAAGATAGATACAACAAGGAGTTCAACCAAGCATATGCACTTAAGATCAAACAAGAATGCATATGAATAGAGGAATAGAGTTGAAAAGTCAAACTATTTTTCAAAGGATTAGCAAACAAGAACTTCAAGTTAGGACATGAAAGAACAGGTCGACTCGAACAAAATCCAAAACACACAATTCAAGTTAGGACATGAAAGAACAGGTCGACTCGAACAAAATCCAAAACACACAACTGAATAGCCTCGAGAAATAGTTTCCAACATTCCCAAAACCCACGATTCGCTTTACTCAAAACTAGTACGTCATCTATGATAACACATCAGTGCTTTCATATACATAATTCAATAGTATTAAGCCGGCCAAACTTAATACCAAGAATTATGCAATGCAAGACTAACGGCGTTAATCAATAGATCGTCATGTGCATAAAGCTCTAATTCTTGTCATTCGACAAGACCTATTCCATGACAAACGCTCAGAGTATGCAATTGAAGCATAGTCGGTCCATTCCTCAGGCTCTACAGGAAAGACTGCTCTGATACCATAATGTAACACCCTAACTACCAAAGCTCACACTTCCGGCTGCGCGACTCTGATAGCTCGGACATTACGACGACACTTATATTATTTAATACTAAAATATGAGCCTCTTTAAAACTTTAAACCACAATACCACTCCCAAAAATACTTTCGTTCGAAAACGTACATCCATAAATACCATACAACTTACAACAACTCATAAAGAGTACATCCATATATATACATAATTATATATAAATAACTTTACAAGCATTAACCAATACAATTCCTATCCCTCTTACAAAATATATCAAGATAATAGCGAGGGTTCAATAAACCATAACTAAAACAATACAGAGCATTTCAACAACAACTAAATAAACCCTTCGTGTCTTCAGCGTCCATATCCTGAAAGGGGAAAAATGTAGGGAGGGTGAGAACATCATCCTCGAAAGGGTTCTCAGTAGAGGGTTTTTGGGAATTACTGTAATAGGATACATGAAGATAACCGCACCAGTGATTAATAACCGTCTCATGCCTCTTTTCAAAAACGACGGTTTACAATAAGAGTAAAGTCGGAAATCTTTTCTAAAAGAGGAACCATTCAATTCTCAAAAACTCAAAAGCCTTTCAAAAGGGTTTATCTATACTGAACCAAAATAGCCTTTCATATTTTATACCAAACCAGAAACACAAAATCGAAATCAACCATCAGTTCATCTTATTTCAACCACGACCCTAGGCCCAAACAATCCAACAACAACCAATCACCACAGTCCAACAGAGTCCTAGTAGCAAACACAAATAGGAAGATGCAAGCACAAACAAACAGTTATTGCAAGTAGAACAGTTATCAATTAATCACATAGGCAAACCAAGTATAATATGCACACCCAAACAATTTCACATAAATGCATATGATGCATGCCTGTCCCTAGTGGCTGATGATATCATCTGTCGATTATATAGCCAATCCGACACGTCCTGGTAGCTAACCATGGACAGAAACACCCATCGCGGAACAAGTAGATTTGAGCTACAACCCCATTGCTACTACCCGCTCAACCCAGAGCCAGTGGAATAACCACTACTGCGGCTACTACCCAGGCGGGTGTTTAAAAGCTCAACCTGGAGCGAGTGGAATCACCACTACTACCGCTACTACCCAGGCGTCACAGTCTCTGACCTGGAGCAAGTGGGACGAACCACAACCCTTGTTACTACCCAGGTATCTCAAGCATATATTCATTCAGTCCCAGCCATGGATCAACATCCATCTCAGCCATCCGGCTTAAATTCATAATTCATAGTCAGCCATACGGTCCATAACTCATTCGGCAATCAGCCATAAATCAATATCATACACAGCCATTCTGGCTCACGGTTCAATCCAGAACCAGCCAATATTCATAATCAAACACAGCCATTCCGGCCCATAACAAAACAGCACTTCCACCATTCAACATCATCAAATTCATAAAACCGGCATTTAAGCCCCAAATCACTTTTCTCAAGCCATTTCAATTTGAAATCAAATTTCAACTCTTTTCA
>NC_029786.2:24763603-24840322 GCF_000816755.2 Arachis ipaensis | reverse complement strand
GGGATTTTATAATAAAAGCTTCTCGGCAGAGTCCCAAGTCTTTAGGGAAGGTCAACCTATATCAATTCCTTAAAATTCATTAAAACTCAAATCATGGATTCTCGGTTTAAGTAAATAAAACTGAATTTATTATGAAACTGACCATACAAAATCACAAGTTCCAACCCGGTCCAAATACCAACTCATTTGAAAAGGAACCGGTTCATTTGAATCAAACCACTTTCAGGTTTCTTTTTGGAACCCATTTTTCTAACTCTTCCAAAATGCCTCAAACTTAATTGCTCAATCAAAAGTCTAGATTCCTTTGAAATCACTAAAAGCTCCTTTTTATATTGAAATCAATATTAGAGCACCATTCTTTCCTTCAGTGATTCAAATGGTAAAAATAGTTCATTTCTAAATAAGTCAAACTCAAGGCATAAAGTTCACTAAATAAATTAAGCTTGAAAATATAAATATTCTCTTAATAAATCAAATAATACAACTTCTCAAATCCAATCCTTTTTAAATAACTTTTCAAACAAGACTAGGATTTTGTAGAAATTTCGGCAGCACCTCCCCTAAAACTTGGACTTTTGCCACCCAGTTCGGGTCCCAACTAAACCGTTTCTCATTCCTTTTCAACAGCTCAAAACCAGAAATCAATTCAAAGCAAGCTAAATCCAACAGTCGCCTCAGTGGCATATCTCAAGAAAACCATTTCAAAATCAACTCAATATCAATTAATTTAACTCATTTCCAAAGCTTTAAAGAAACGGTTCAGTAACAAATCATTTGTCCAAGATCAAGTCAATTAAAGTAAACCAGGCTGAATTCAAAAGTGCATTCGACTTTTCACATCATCAAATAATTGACCCAAATCAAATCAATCTTCAACGGATTAAACTCAGATTTCAAATCTTTAAAGAATCACTTCAAAACATAACATTTCACAAAGCCGCACAACAATTCAACCAAACCAACATCCATAATCACTCGAGTCAATCAAATAACACATAAGGCAGATACAATCACCAAATACACAATATCTCACAACAGTATCCATATGTAATAATTCCAATACTTAAAACATAGTTTTTGGAAAGCGCCCCTACCTCAAAACGCAAATTCCATAATCCAAACGTTTCACAGAGTCCTTTCCGCCTCAACTCAAAATCACCAACAGCTTGAATCACAGCTTTGCTCAATTTCACAGCAGAAGAAACAACCTTTACTCGCAATATGTGGCCCCGTTAACTTAATCCTAAAGACATAAATATTGCGAAAACCTTAAAACACATCACGGGATATGAACGGGCAAGGTTTCGAGGCAGAGGTACTTACGGTAACTAAAGAATACTAATTGAACCAAAGGACAGAAGCTTCAGCAGTGGTTCCGATAACCACAGAACCGCCCTTGGCAGCCAGAATCGCCGCGACTCAGCCTGCTCCGTTAGCAGTTCCCACTACCTATTCTCAGCATCGGTGGTGACTCAACAGCACAGGGCAAGCTAACAGAGATTCCAGCAACAGATAAAACAGTCCCAAAACAAATACTAGTTGCAACAGAAATCTCCACACAAAGCCAGCAACTATCTCCAGAAATGGCAGCGGCGATGTCACCTACTATAACCATTAATTAAGCACCAACAGTTTCAATGACAGCCTCAAAGTAAGATTGAATTGGCAGAATTAGGAAGCAGAAACAGGGGAGAGCTTACCCCCAACATAGCAATGGTCCTAGTGGTGGTTTCCTGGGTAGCAGAGGGTTTTGGTAGCTCACCTTTAGCAGTGGCAGAGGAACATGTGGCAGCAGTGAAAGGCAGTGACGGAGCCGGCTTCTCCTCCCTCGCACTTTGTTTCTCCCGCACTGCCCTCTCCTTCTCACTGGCAACAGTGACGGGAGAAACCCCCAGCAGAGCACGACACGCCTCTCTTTCCTAGTCTCTCGCTCGTCCTCTGGCCGCAATTCACGGCAGTGACAGCAGCGCTGTTGGAAGACGCGGAAGCAGTAGCGGCGACAAGGCTAGCTGCAAGCTTCTCTCCTTCGTGCGCCTCTCTGTTCTGGGTTCCTTCCTCCGCGACGGCAATGGCGGCGCAAGGATGGCAGCGACGCGTGGCTCAACGGCTGGGCACGGTAGCAGCACCAGCTCCCTTAAACCCTCCTCTGCGCGAACAGTGGTGACACAGGGAGCTTCGGCGGTGATGCGACGGCAAGGAGGCTTGGCGACGGTGACCTTGGCGGCATGGCCTGTTGTGGCGGTGCGACGCGGTGAGCTTCCCCCCTCCTCAGCCGCAACTCAGCCTCTCTCTCTTTTTGCTTTTGTTTCTTTCTTTCTTTCAATCAGTTTGCAGCAGCTGCTGCTGCATTAGGTACCCTGGGGTGTACCGGGTCAGGGGAACCGGGTCAGGGGAACCGGGTAGGGTTTTTAGTGTTATGGTTATGTGTGTTGAGTTTTAGGATTAGGGCAAAATTGGGTTCAAGGATAATTTTGTAATTTCAAATAAAAGTAGGGGTAATATAGTAATTGAAACCCAAATTAAATCCAACACTAATTGTATATAGAAAAATATTATTTGCTCATTAATTTTACAAATCATTTTCAATAGAAAACCCAGAACTAAAAATTAGAAATAATATAATTAATTTCTCTATTTTTCCAAAATAGCAGTACTAATATTTAAAATATTACTGATCTAATCCAAACCATGTAAAACCCCTATTATTTCATAACTGACAAATTTATAATCTAAATATAGAAAATAATCCAATAATTATAAAATTGGATAATAATCATAACCCATCTCAAATTCGATAAATCAAAACTTGCCTTAATTTTCTTTAATAGAGAAATTTCTGAAATTAAGGTTACAGAAACACTGAATTTGAAATTAGTTAATGATAGCCCTCTTTCAAAGGTATTGGGTCTTACATTCTACCCAGCTTATAAAAATTTTCGCCCTCGAAAATTGATACAAAACGAAAGAAATTTCATAACAGTTCACCCTTGAACACATTTAAGGAAGAAGCAAAAATATATCTCAACGTATAAACATATATACGGTTTTCAAATACTTGGATGGTCGTATGCATAAAGATACAAAGGTAGGAGTGTGATTGCAAAGCAAACGTCCCAAGATAGGCTCAATGCACAAGGTTATATGATCCCAAGGTTTTACAAAAACTTGAGGTGACAAAGTAGGATGCATATCAAGATAGGTGTTCACAACGCAAAGTGGTGGTTAATGTGGTAAAAGGCTGCAAAGCATGTTGGTATTTAAACAGTGGCATAACGTTCAATGACAATTCTTGTTCCCACCTCAGAACTTCAATTTTCCAACTCCACCAATCATTTTACAACCTCTTAGCCAATCATAAGCCTAACAACCGCAAATCCGTTCGCAAGGAATAAACCACTCTTAACTCATAACATGGTACACCTATCGCTTCAACTTCTGTATACACATATCACGTCTTAAAGAACTAACGCATCGTGTTACTACGTCTACAAGTCGCACGTGATATCAAAACAATTCTCGAGTCTACTCAGAGGATACAAGATTTAGAAAGGAGAATCAGATGCCAAGGATAGTACTCATAGATTTGAGAGAATTTATCCAATTCCCAGATAAACAAAGACGCTCAAGCAATGAAGTTTGCTAGAAATAAATCAATTGACAATTTCAAAGATAACCATTGGATCCAAGAAATTCAATAGGACCAATAAGAAGAAGAATCAGTGCATTAGTTTGAAACAAGTCCAAGCTGAGTCGAAGAACTATGAGGTTTACAGAAGAAAATATCTCAAACCCAAGACAAAGCTCACAGAACTCAAGAGCACGATTACAAATACTTTCGGATACATTATTCATGAAAGAGTCGAAAACTTATGGAAAAACCACTTTGCAGTCTAGAAGAAAAGTTGAGCAACAAACATTCTTCAAAAGAGTAGCAAAAGCATAAATGTGGCTTTACTTCAATACAATTTCATGTTGAAGTAGATCATGTAGAGATTTAAAAACAAAATACACACAAGTTTGGCTAAGAGCTAAAATATTTCCTCAAATATTTTAGAAAGATAATTAGATGCAAAACTTAACCAAAAGCAGTTCATAAAAACTCGGAAGTAATCAAATGCTTGTTCAAAATTCTCAAAATTTCATATTCAAACAAGCGTGTATAACATTTATAGCAAGTACGAAAGAGGGAGTTAAACTCTCTTTAGAAAAGAAATTCTGAGGTAGAAATTTGCTTACAATTTGGTAAAGGAAATAAGTGGTGCGTTACAAACGAACCGGTTTCCACTAAACACGGAAACTTTCCAAAACTTCATTTAAAATAGTGCATCCCAACTTTAAATTAACTTCATCAAAATTGAACCATGGTTTCAATCTAAATCAAGCAACAGAAAATAAATTTCGTTTAAAACTTCTTACAAGAGAATTCAAAACTTCTTTAAAAGTTTAAAACAAGACTCCAAAAGTATACTTGAAATCACCATTTCAAAAGGATATTCAAGGATATTAGGATGTACTTGAAAAGGAGTCAAGCCATACAAGAAAGAATCTTAAATCAAAGTAGTTCAAACAAGATCCACTAGGCATGAGGCATCAAACAAGCTTTCAATTGATTCAAAAGAATACGAAAGTCATAGGAAAATACAACCCAATCATTAGTAATTTTCCAAGGATAAATCTTTGACTAAAAACTCATGTAAAGATAATGAGAGATTAAACGATGCACTGTTTTGAAACGAATCAAACTGACTCATATAAGAATGAGGTTCACCAGAGAAGAAAAACCAAGATCAATGGTAATGTTCACAAGATGTAAAAGATTAGTTGAAAACAAAGCCAAGCACGACACCTATGGAGATGGAAGGCTTAAGAGAAACTTTAGTCCGTTCATAAGGAGAAAGCTATGAGTCCAACATTTTCAAATGAATAGCAATGGCATAAACCATATAGCATGCTAAATCAAACTCAATTCAAAATAAGTTAAGTAACGCTTATCAAATGAAACTCAACCGGAATAAAAGTCAAAAATCCTTTCTTTTCAAAATTTTGAAAAAAATATCCAAATACATAATCAAATGAAGATGTGCATTAGAACTATAGTAAAATCACTAGAAAGTCAATTGTAATTTAAAGTAAATGCAGTTCCATAAACCAGTAAAAATATGGACGGGGCCTTAGAATTAAATAGTTATTAAACTGTATAAGGAATTTTCAAAGTTCCACATATATATAAGTGTATATATAATCAACAGCAAATTTTTATAAAAATCTCAAAATTGGCTGTAATCACTGTCAAATAAGAGAAAACTGAATCAACAATTTCTCTAATAATGGACTCGGAATTCGGAGTTAAAATGCACAGTGCAGTAGGACAAGTTCAAAGTCATGTCAAAGGATACATGAATCAAGAAGAACTCAAACAGAGAAAGATAGATACAACAAGGAGTTCAACCAAGCATATGCACTTAAGATCAAACAAGAATGCATATGAATAGAGGAATAGAGTTAAAAAGTCAAACTATTTTTCAAAGGATTAGCAAAAAAGAACTTCAAGTTAGGACATGAAAGAACAGGTCGACTCGAACAAAATCCAAAACACACAACTGAATAGCCTCGAGAAATAGTTTCCAACGTTCCCAAAACCCACGATTCGCTTTACTCAAAACTAGTACGTCATCTATGATAACCCATCAATGCTTTCATATACATAATTCAATAGTATTAAGCCGGCCAAACTTAATACCAAGAATTATGCAATGCAAGACTAACGGCGTTAATCAATAGATCGTCATGTGCATAAAGCTCTAATTCTTGTCATTCGACAAGATCTATTCCATGACAAACGCTCAGAGTATGCAATTGAAGTATAGTCGGTCCATTCCTCAGGCTCTACAGGAAGGACTGCTCTGATACCATAATGTAACACCCTAACTACCAAAGCTCACGCTTCCGGCTGCGCGACTCTGATAGCTCGGACATTTCGACGACACTTATATTATTTAATAATAAAATATGAGCCTGTTTAAAACTTTAAACCATAATACCGATCCCAAAAATACTTTCGTTCGATAATGTACATCCATAAATACCATACAACTTACAACAATTCATAAAGAGTACATCCATATATATACATAATTATATATAAATAACTTTACAAGCATTAACCAATACAATTCCTATCCCTCTTACAGAATATATCAAGATAATAGCGAGGGTTCAATAAACCATAACTAAAACAATACAGAGCATTTCAACAACAACTAAATAAACCCTTCGTGACTTCAGCGTCCATATCCTGAAAGGGAAAAAATGTAGGGAGGGTGAGAACATCATCCTCGAAAGGGTTCTCAGTAGAGGGTTTTTGGGAATTACTGTAATAGGATACATGAAGATAACCGCACCAGTGATTAATAACCGTCTCATGCCTCTTTTCAAAAACGACGGTTTACAATAAGAGTAAAGTCGGAAATCTTTTCTAAAAGAGGAACCGTTCAATTCTCAAAAACTCAAAAGCCTTTCAAAAGGGTTTATCTATACTGAACCAAAATAGCCTTTCATATTTTATACCAAACCAGAAACACAAAACCGAAATCAACCATCAGTTCATCTTATTTCAACCACGGCCCTAGGCCCAAACAATCCAACAACAACCAATCACCACAGTCTAACAGAGTCCCAGTAGCAAACACAAATAGGAAGATGCAAGCACAAACAAACATTTATTGCAAGTAGAACAGTTAGCAATTAATCATATAGGTAAACCAAGTATAATATGCACACCCAAACAATGTCACATAAATGCATATGATGCATGCCTGTCCCTAGTGGCTGATGATATCATCTGTCGGTTATATAGCTAATCCGACACGTCCTGGTAGCTAACCATGGACAGAAACACCCATCGCGGAACAAGTAGGTTTGAGCTACAACCCCATTGCTACTACCCGCTCAACCCAGAGCCAGTGGAATAACCACTACTGCGGCTACTACCCAGGAGGGTGTTTAAAAGCTCAACCTGGAGCGAGTGAAATCACCACTACTACCGCTACTACCCAGGCGTCACAGTCTCTGACCTGGAGCAAGTGGGACGAACCACAACCCTTGCTACTACCCAGGTATCTCAAGCATATATTCATTCAGTCCCAGCCATGGATCAACATCCATCTCAGCCATCCGGCTTAAATTCATAATTCATAGTCAGCCATACGGCCCATAACTCATTCGGCAATCAGCCATAAATCAATATCATACACAGCCATTCCGGCTCACGGTTCAATCCAGAACCAGCCAATATTCATAATCAAACACAGCCATTCTGGCCCATAACAAAACAGCACTTCCACCATTCAACATCATCAAATTCAAAAAACCGGCATTTAAGCCCCAAATCACTTTTCTCAAGCCATTTCAATTTGAAATCAAATTTCAACTCTTTTCAGCCTTGGCTTTAAAGATCTCATTTCTCAAATCATCTTAGGCTCATAAGCCAAATTTACTCAAAGTGAGTTCCCTGTTTAAAACAAAGCCACTCTCGGCATTCTCTTTCTAAAACTTCCAAAACCATGGCAAGTTAAGGATTTATTTCAAAGTATTCAAAACCACCCATCCAACAATGAGATTTTATAATAAAAGCTTCTCGGCAGAGTCCCAAGTCTTTAGGAAAGGTCAACCTATATCAATTCCTTAAAATTCATTGAAACTCAAATCATGGATTCTCGGTTTAAGTAAATAAAACTGAATTTATTATGAACCTGACCATACAAAATCACAAGTTCCAACCCGGTCCAAAAACCAACTCATTTGAAAAGGAACCGGTTCATTTGAATCAAACCACTTTCAGGTTTCTTTTTGGAACCCATTTTTCTAACTCTTCCAAAATGCCTCAAACTTAATTGCTCAATCAAAAGTCTAGATTCCTTTGAAATCACTAAAAGCTCCTTTTTATATTGAAATCAATATTAGAGCACCATTCTTTCCTTCAGTGATTCAAACGGTAAAAATAGTTCATTTATAAATAAGTCAAACTCAAGGCATAAAGTTCACTAAATAAATTAAGCTTGAAAATATAAATATTCTCTTAATAAATCAAATAATACAACTTCTCAAATCCAATCCTTTTTAAATAACCTTTCAAACAAGACTAGGATTTTGAGTATCCATATGTAATAATTCCAATACTTAAAACATAGTTTTTGGAAAGCGCCCCTACCTCAAAACGCAAATTCCATAATCCAAACGTTTCACAGAGTCCTTTCCGCCTCAACTCAAAATCACCAACAGCTTGAATCACAGCTTTGCTCAATTTCACAGCAGAAGAAACAACCTTTACTCGCAACATGTGGCCCCGTTAACTTAATCCTAAAGACATAAATATTGCGAAAACCTTAAAACACATCACGGGATATGAACGGGCAAGGTTTCGAGGCAGAGGTACTTACGGTAACTAAAGAATACTAACTGAACCAAAGGACAGAAGCTTCAGCAGTGGTTCCGATAACCAGAGAACCGCCCTTGGCAGCCGGAATCGCCGCGACTCAGCCTGCTTCGTTAGCAGTTCCCACCACCTATTCTCAGCATCAGTGGTGACTCAACAGCACTGGGCAAGCTAACAGAGACTCCAGCAACAGATAAAACAGTCCCAAAACAAATACTAGTTGCAACAGAAATCTCCACACAAAGCCAGCAACTATCTCCATAAATGGCAGCGGCGATGTCACCTACTATAACCATTAATTAAGCACCAACAGTTTCAACGACAGCCTCAAAGTAAGATTGAATTGGCAGAATTAGGAAGCAGAAACAGGGGAGAGCTTACCCCCAACATAGCAGTGGTCCTAGTGGTGGTTTTCTGGGCAGCAGAGGGTTTCGGTAGCTCACCTTTAGCAGTGGCAGAGGAACATGTGGCAGCAGTGAAAGGCAGTGGCGGAGCCGGCTTCTCCTCCCTCGCACTCTGTTTCTCCCGCACTGCCCTCTCCTTCTCACCGGCGACAGTGACGGGAGCAACCCCTAGCAGCGGAGGCAGCAAGGCTGGCTCGACTGCAGCAGAGCACGACACGCCTCCCTTTCCTGGTCTCTCGCTCCTCCTCTGGCTGCAATTTACGGCAGCGACAGCAGCGCTGTTGGAAGACGCGGAAGCAGTGGCGGCGACAAGGCTAGCCGCAAGCTTCTCTCCTTCGTGTGCCTCTCTGTTCTGGGTTCCTTCCTCCGCGACGGCAATGGCGGCGCAAGGATGGCAGCGACGCGTGGCTCAACGGCTGGGCACGGTAGCAGCACCAGCTCCCTTAAACCCTCCTCTGCGCGAACAGTGGCGACACAGGGAGCTTCGGCGGCGATGCGACGGCGAGGAGGCTTCGCGACGGTGACCCTGGTGGCATGGTCTGTTGTGGCGGTGCGACGCGGTGAGCTTCCCCCCTTCCTCAGCCGCAACTCAGCCTCTCTCTCTTTTTGCTTTTGTTTCTTTCTTTCTTTCAATCAGTTTGCAGCTGCTGCTGCTGCATTAGGTACCCTGGGGTGTACCGGATCAGGGGAACCGGGTAGGGTTTTTAGGGTTATGGTTATGTGTGTTGAGTTTTAGGATTAGGGCAAAATCTGGTTCAAGGATAATTTTGTAATTTCAAATAAAAGTAGGGGTAATATAGTAATTGAAACCCAAATTAAATCCAACACTAATTGTATATAGAAAAATACTATTTGCTCATTAATTTTACAAATCATTTTCAATAGAAAACCCAGAACTAAAAATTAGAAATAATATAATTAATTTCTCTATTTTTCCAAAATAGCAGTACTAATATTTAAAATATTACTGATCTAATCCAAACCATGTAAAACCCCTATTATTTCATAACTGACAAATTTATAATCTAAATATAGAAAATAATCCAATAATTATAAAATTGGATAATAATCATAACCCATCTCAAATTCGATAAATCAAAACTTGCCTTAATTTTCTTTAATAGAGAAATTTCTGAAATTAAGGTTACAGAAACACTGAATTTGAAATTAGTTAATGATAACCCTCTTTCAAAGGTCTTGGGTCTTACATGATGCTTTAATTTTTCTACATACAGTGTTACGGATTATACTATAGCAAATGAAAGCAGCAATTATTCTGAGCAATTCAAGAATTTGGAGCAGCTGGTGAAAAGACTAAATCAGGATATCTTAGCCAAGTTAGATGTCTCCTCCAATTCCAGTTCAGCAAGTAATCCTCCACGGTATGTATGGTTTCATGTCCTATTCACCTCTTTTTTTTTTCTTTTCCTTTTGTAAAATCTTCCTTCTTCCTTTTCAACTTGAGGTTGTGAACATGTCAACTTAGCTGTCCTTGTCCTTTTGTGTGCACAAAATGAACCATGTAGGATAACCAAATGAATTGAACTTCATTTTCCTTGTTCTGCAATCAAGCACAGGTGCAAAATATTGCATTGAGCACTTACACGCACAATTTCGATCTAGGATATGAAACTTGTATAAATAAAAGTCTGTACTCATATCGAAAATAAACTTTTGGTTGTACTTTCATACTTTGTATTAAACGATTGTTTGCATATGATGATTTTGAACGTATGATTTGTTTCATCAGATATCCTCTTTACTAAATTTTATCATTGTACTTTACAGATCTGGATCAAGAGAAGTAAGGCGAGAGATACATGAGCCTCCTGTTGGATTTGGTGGACATGGTGGTGCTCCAATTCATCCCTCTGTGGACAGAATGAAGAGAGTGAGTACTGTAGAGATGGTTTTTTAAAATTGGGAATTAGAGTTTTTAACTTGAATTAAGTGACCAAATTGAATCAGAACAGTTTACTCTATCACATCAACTAGCCGTTTCTTTGCCAACATGTTACGAAAAAGACCAACTCAGCTTTCCGGTTGCGCCAGATGGACGAAATGTGCCGAAAAGACGAGTCTGAGTTCCAAAGTGCAACTTCAAGAATGAATATGGATAACTTTTAAATTCAAGAACTACTATAAGACTCGAGTGCAACTTCAACGACTACTTTAAGGTTTATCTCTCAATTTCGAACTTTGTCACCGGACTAAATCGGACTTTATACACCCTTAGCACTTTTGTATAAATTTTGAAATATCTACCTTTTGTAATAATTTGTATAAAATAAGTACAAAATTAAAACATACTCATTTTGAAAATGTTATAATAAAAATAATTTTGGGATGCATTTTATTTATTTATGTAATTTGTGCATAGATTATCCACCACGTCAATCTAACACAGACGCATACGAAAAATAAAAAGTAAAAAACTAAGAAAGAATACTTACCACGTCGAGAAAGATGCCACGTCAGTAATCCGCAAAAATCACTCGCATACTCATACCGTCGATCCAAATTAATCAACGGTCAAAACCATTAAAAACCACAAGACGAGGATCGCAATCTCAAGCCGTCCATTTTCCCATAATCAACGACCCAGATACCACACTTCCCACCTATATAGCAGACCCAAAACACACAGTTCGCAATGTAAAAGTGACTAAAGTTCTGTGCTAACGACATCAAACTCAAAATCAAATCTCAACAGAAAAAGCTTCTCCGCGCATCTCTTTCTCTTTAGTGTTTGAAAATGTCAGGTCGTGGAAAGGGAGGAAAGGGATTGGGAAAGGGAGGAGCGAAGAGGCACAGAAAGGTACTTCGTGATAACATTCAGGGAATCACGAAACCAGCCATTCGCCGTTTGGCTCGCAGGGGAGGCGTCAAGAGAATCAGTGGCCTCATCTATGAGGAGACACGTGGCGTCCTCAAGATCTTCTTGGAGAACGTCATTCGCGATGCCGTTACCTACACCGAGCACGCTCGCCGCAAAACCGTTACTGCCATGGATGTTGTTTATGCCCTCAAGAGGCAGGGAAGGACTCTCTACGGTTTCGGTGGTTGATTCATTCTAGGGTTTAGTATTTGCTCCTGCTTGTAAATGTTTCATGGATTATTGAGCTCGTTGAAGTGTAGTTTGGATCTTGAGGAAATGGAAATAAATACTTTCTTGTTTTGGAATCTTATGTGCTTATTCTATAAACTGTTAAGCTGAATAAGTAACGTATATAACTTTTAGGAAGAGTTTTAAGTATACCGGAAACACAGCTTGTGTTATTATCCACATTGAAGATGGATGTTTTGTTGCTGCCAGCGCAAATTTTGTAAGTACCTCAAATGCGAAAATGTGTTTATTAAATGAAATGGAGCCTATTTAAAAATGCAACTTAAACTCGTGCTTGCTTCCCCCTTGTATATGAAATTGGAGCTCCTTTTGGATTTCTTGGATCATGCTTATAAACCATCCTTCTCCGAAGGAAATGGATGCGCTAATATTTTAACCATTCATCTTCAAAAATCAGTTAGATGTGTCCTCTTTACCTCTTTTGTCCAGTTTGATGCTGATTAAAAGAGGCATTTGCTTTTCAGTTTTTTCAATATTTCGATGTAATTTTTTCTGTTGTCCTTGGGCTTTTAGTCCTGTAGTTAATAAAAAAATTATCTTTAGGTTTTTATCAGACTTTAAACGAATAAGAATTACAAGGTTTGTAATCTTAATCCCATTTCTTAAGTAAAAAATGTTATATTTTTTATTGTTTTACTTAAATTTTATTCTATGAAAAAACATGGGTATCTTAATCCTTCAATTGTAGCGGTAATAAAAATTAAAGAGACGAAATTAACAGATAAAAAGAAAAAGAAAAATTGTAGGGTGCCAAAGGCAAAAATTAAAGAAACTGAGAATTAAAAAAATGATGAAAAAGGATGAAAAAGGAAAGGCAAATGTAAAGAAAAAGAAGGTATAAAAGCAAATAAATTTTATTAAAAAAGAAATTAAAAAAGTAAATTATAAATATTTGAGTTTATGATTTACTTAAGATTTTTTAATTTTATTTGGTGATGCCAATGGCTTAAGAGTTATTTGGATTTTTAAAAATTTTTCAAAAGAAATTGAACTTCCTACAATGTTAACATAAGACTCTATTTATAGAATTTTTATGTCAATTGACTGTTACACTTTTGCACGACACTTTTAGCATCTTCGAATTATACTCGCAACCATTTTCGCACTTTTTGCTGGCTGTAGGAGTGGTAATGAGTAGAGTAGAATAGGATTTGGATCCAATTTAATTTTATCCGCGGGTTGAGAATATTCTAATTTTAATCCTATTCGTGAATTGAGAATATCCCAACCCTAACCTTATCTGTTTTTAATCTGCGGGTGTCTGACCCTACCCACTGGTTACAAAGAAGATGCAACATATAATTTGGTGATAATTTAAAATAGAACTTACTTTTATGTAAAAAAATATTAAATTATTAATTAATGATACTCTCTTAATGGCTAAGGATCTTTTGCATTTAGTGAGAGGTCTTTAGTTCAACATCTACTTGAAACATATTTTTATATAAGTATATAATATATAGTTATATAGGGTGCGGATTGGTCGTATAGGATTGAGACTCAACCCTTACCCTATCCGACCCGCACGAGAACTCTACCCGTACTTTATCCTAGGGGTGAGCACGGCCCGGTCCGGCCCGAGACCCAACCCGGGCCCGATGAAATTTGGGCCATTAAGACCCGGACCCGAAGAGACCCGGGGTTGACCCGGGAAAAAAAAATGAAACCTTGGAACTAAATGAAGCCGGGACCGGGCCAAGGCTCGGGTCACCCGGACCCGGCCCGGCGGCCCGATAACTTAATATGCGCTATAGTGCAATACTGCATTAGTGGCTTAGTGCTATGCTATACAATTTGTCAAATTGAATCAGGGGAAAAGGGGGCTAGGGCATTAACGCATTCACTTCAGATCTGAGAAATTCAACCTCACTGGCTCACTCCCTCATTCATTCAACCTCAGCCCACTCCCCACTCCCCACTCCGCAGTTCGGCAGTCTCCACTCCGCCACTTCCCACGGTCGACGCTGACCCAGTGACCCCTGACCTCATCTTCTCTCCCCACGGCCCACTCTCAATCTCCCAGCAAGCAGCCACGGACGACGCACTCCCAGCAGCAGCAAGCACGCATCACGCAGTCGCCCGCTACTCCGTCCTCGTCTTCCCAGGAAGCACGCACAAGGAAGTCTCACCCCACTACCCCAGTCTTGAGTCTCTGGTGAAGCCGTTCCTTCTACTGACGATGGTGCTGCCCTGCTTCTCGTCACGTGTCGCATCTGTGCTAGGCCGGGCTCGGTCGTCTTCTTCCCTGCTTCTCTGCTAGTCCTTCTCCTTCTGCTCCGCTCTCTTCTCCGGTCTTCTTCTCAGGTAAACAATTAATTTTGTTATTTAATTAATATTGTGATTGGGGATTAGGGATTTTGATAATTTGATTATAAAAATTTGTGAATTTAGGGATGTGGTTGTTGATTTTGATTATTAGAAATTTAGAATTCTGATTAAGATTGTGGGTGTTGATTCTTTATTATTGTGAACTTTGATTATTGTGAATTTAGTTGATTATTATTTTGCTCAGTGTACTGTTTAGTTGATTATAAAATTGGTGTTTGCTGATTTTTTTTGCTAATTTGTTTACTTGATTTTTGTTTTGTTCATTGTATTGTCAATTGTGAATTTAGTTGATCATTATTGTGAATTTAGTTGATTATTGTGAACTTAGTTGATTATAAAATTGGTGTTTGCTGATTTTTTTTTGCTAATTTATTTACTTGATTATTGTTTTGTTCAGTTTTTTGTGAATTTAGTTGATTATTATTGTGAATTTAGTTGATTATTGTGAACTTAGTTGATTATAAAATTGGTGTTTGCTGATTTTTTTTGCTAATTTGTTTACTTGATTTTTGTTTTGTTCACTGTATTATGAATTTAGTTGATCATTATTGTGAATTTAGTTGATTATTGTGAACTTAGTTGATTATAAAATTGGTGTTTGCTGATTTTTTTTTTGCTAATTTGTTTACTTGATTTTTGTTTTGTTCACTGTATTATGAATTTAGTTGATCATTATTGTGAATTTAGTTGATTATTGTGAACTTAGTTGATTATAAAATTGGTGTTTGCTGATTTTTTTTGCTAATTTGTTTACTTGATTTTTGTTTTGTTCACTGTATTGTGAATTTAGGGGATAAAGGAGATAAGGATACAAACATTGAGACTCCAGAGGCTTCTCGTAGGGGAAAGAAATCGTATGTTTGGCAGCATTTTACTGAACTTCCGTTGACTGAGACAAAGGGACAGCACCAGGCCAAATGTAATCATTGTCAGAAAAAATACAGTTGTCATCCTACTAAGCATGGAACAAATTCTCTAAATAAGCACTTAAAGAGTGCTCATAAGTGGATATTTACTAAAGAGGGGAAGAAGGGGACACTTCATGGCTATATGCCCAAAATTGAGGAAGAGGATCTATGCAAAGCCTTTAAGGGTTATAACTTGGAAGATTGTAAGAAGTCTGTAGCTGAGTTTGTTGTACTAGATGAGATGCCATTTAAAGTTGTTGAGGGGATTGGGTTTCGTAAGATGTTAAATCGTTTTGAACCAAGATTTACGGTACCATCTAGGTGGACAGTCTCAAGAGATTGCTTTCAACTGTATTTAGATGAGAAGAAAAAGCTAAAAGAATGGTTGGCAAAGTCATGTGCTCGGGTTTGTTTGACAACTGATTGCTGGACATCAAATCAAAATTATAATTATATGAGTTTGACTGCACATTTTGTTGATGACGAATGGAAGTTACAAAAGAGGATTATAAATTTCTGTCACATTGAGAACCACAAGGGTGATACGGTAGGCAGAGAAATCGAGAAATGTTTGAGAGAGTGGGGAATTGAAAAAGTTTTCACAATCACAGTAGATAATGCAAGTTCGAATGATGGAGCTATTACTTATCTTCAAAGGAAATTAGGTGCAAGAGGTGGGTTGGTGTGTGGAGGAAAGTATATGCAAGTGAGATGCTGCGCTCATGTTCTTAATTTGATAGTGAACGAAGGAATTAAAGAGAAACAAACTTCAATTGAAAGCATTAGAAATGCTGTCAGGTATGTTAGGTCCTCTCCTCAAAGGATTAAAAGTTTTAAAGATTGCATTGAGGCTGAGTTAATTGAATATAAAAGTCTTGTGTGCTTGGATGTTCCAACTAGGTGGAACTCTACCTATCTAATGTTGGAACATGCCGAGAAATTTGAAAAAGCTTTTGATAGACTTTATGATGAAGAACCTGATTATCTTAGATGGTTTGGAGAGGACAATGGGGGAAAAAAGAAAGTTGGTCCACCAACACCACTTGATTGGCAACATGCTAGATTATTTATTGACTTTTTGAGAATATTCTATGAGATAACTTTGAGTTTCTCATCATCTTTGCATGTTACATCGAACAAATGTTTTCATGAAATTGCATCTGTTGCTTCTCAATTAACATCTTGGAGCCAAAATCATTCTGAATTGTTAGGAAGCATGGCATGTTCTATGAAACATAAATATGATAAATATTGGGGACCGGTTGACAAATTTAATCCATTGTTACTTGTTGCTGTTGTATTGGATCCTCGGTACAAACTAGATTATCTCTGTTGGTATTTGGAGGATGTTTATGACAAGGAAGTGTCTACTAACATGACTGGTTTTGTTAAACTCACATTAGACACATTGCATAAGTTTTATGAAAAAGAGGTTGCCGATGATAAAAGGAGGGATGATGGTGGGGATTCATCTAGAGATATTTTTGATGACAATATTAAAGTCTCAGCTGGTGCCAAGGGCGTTTCTGAAAATAGAGTGAATATGTGGAAAAAACAAAAAAGAGAGAAGGCTAATGCAGATAGCAAGTCAGATGTGGAGAGATATTTGGGCGAGGATACTGTGGAAGATGAGAATTTTGATATATTGGCTTGGTGGAAAGTGAATGCTTCAAAATACAGAATTCTTTCTCTCATAGCCCGTGACATCTTAGGTATTCCAGTTTCAACTGTTGCTTCTGAATCATGCTTTAGCACTGGTGGACGTGTGGTTGATGTCTTCCGTAGCTCTTTGTCACCATTAATGGCTGAAGCTTTGATATGCACTCAAAGTTGGTTGTGCCCTTCTAAACAAAGAGATGGAGATCAAGAATTTGATTTATTTGATAGCAGTCAGAAGATTGTTGAAGGTACATTCATGATATTTTTATTATTTGTAACTTACTTATTTCAAGTAATAATCTTTTATATGAAAAATGAGGAGCTTTATATGTTTTGTAGGTTTCACTAATGCATCCACATCATAAGGAACAAGTTGACAACATTAATGGCTATTGATGGATGATGGTTATTCATGTGGAATTATTGTTTTGTAAACTTTAATATTTTTATTTGTTTAGTTATTATAAGACTAAGTTAATGTTTTATATTTAGAATGCACAAGACTTTAAGACTAATGTATAATATTGTGTTGTTTGTATTGACTTAAATATTTAGTGTTATTAGACAATATTAGTATTGATTGTGGTTAATGGTTATGTTTTAATTTTAGAAAAGGTAAGGTGATGTGAATGGCCCGGTTTTCACCCGGTATAGTCGTGGCCCGAAATGGTATAGGTTTCATCGGGTCTAGGGTCGGGTTCGGGTCTCATAAATGGACTCGGTACATATTTCGGGCCGGGTTTGGGTCACACCAAACCCGGTTTCACCCGGCCCATGCACACTCCTACTTTATCCTACCCGCCGTGAATCAGATTAGCAACCCTACCCGACCGAATTAGATTGAGTTGAGTACCTACAAGTAGGGTGCATATTGCCACCCCTAACCCTCAATTAAAAGTTTCAAACTTAATTAGATGGTCAAATGACTTAAATAAAAATAAATACCATAGGCTAAATATACAAGAACTCTAATATATAAAAATTTTCTTATATTATTTTTTTAAATAATATTATTTTAAAATACAAATAAGAGTACTCTTTTATTTTAATAATTTTCATCTATTACTTAAACAAAGAAAAACAATAACAATGACGACAACAATAATAATCTAATATAGATTATAGTATATAAGGTATATTTTATCTAATAATTTGTAAGAAAGAGAAAGTGATATTTTCAGTAAAAAAAAATACTATTGAAAAACTCCTTCTTTGACTTAATGCTTTTCTTTCTTACAACACTCACTTGTAAAGTTGTAATGGTATTTTTTTTTGGCTCTTTCAATGTATTTTTTAGTTAATGGGATCAAAATTTTATTCATTATCTCTACTTGTGTATTAATTTGGGCATAATAAGGTGTAGAAAAAAGTTTTTTTATATCCCTAAATTTAGTATATTCTATGATCTTTTTTCAATGAATATAGTTTCTTGATCAGTAATAATAGATTGAAAAATTTCAAATTTAAGTACATTATGCTCCTGAATAAAATCAATTATTTTATTGTGAATTATCTCCCTCAAAAGAACAACCTATACCCATTTAAAAAAGTAATCAATACCAACCAAAATAAACTTATGACTTTTAGAAGAAGATGGATGAATATGCCCAACCAAATCTAAAGTCCAACCTCTAAACAACCATAGTTTATTTATAACATGTAATTCTGATGCTGGAATATGTTGAAGATTCTCATACTTTTGACACTCTTCACAAGATCTAGCATAATTTACACAATCTCTCTTAATAGTTGGCCAATACAATCTTCTCCTATTTATAACCTATTTTATTCTTTTTCCTGATTGATGCGCACTACAAATTTCTTTGTGCACTTCGGCAAGAGTTAAATATGCTTCTTTTCTCCCAAACATGTCAAGAGATTTTCGTTTAGTATATTTTTTTAAACAACACATTATTCAATATTCATTAGAACATAACTTTGAGCTCTGTATTTTAGCTTTTTATCCACATTGAGGTTTGAATTTTTTAGGTATTTCACGATTGGAACTCTCCAATCTTCTGGGTCCAACTTTTTTAACAAAAACACTTCTCCTTCTCTCAAATGAATAAATGTTTCTTTTATCCTTACCAACTTTTCTATTGTTGTAGACTTGATCTTATATCTGAAATAATTTAGGCCACTTTATTTGCTTCTTGATTTAACTCCCTTAGAACATGCCTCACAATGACATTGTCAAATTCACTTAACAATTTTGTAATTATGTTGAAATGCTTTATCAAATTTTTACTAACACACCTATATTCAAGTGACACTTGACGAATTACAAGCTGTGAATCCCCAAAAATTTTTACATTTTTTATCCTTCTTTTTAATAATAATTCTAATTCCATTATTAATGCCTCATACTTTGCCTCATAATTGGAACATAAATAATTTAATTTAAAGAGAAATTTACTTGACCCACCATTTAAAAAACTAATTAAAATTTCTATACCGACACCACCCTTATGACATGAACTGTCAAAATATAACTTTTAAGGTACCAAACCAATAAAATCTAGTAAATTTTCATCAATATTAATACATGGATGATCAACTAGAAAATCAGCCAGAACTTGTCCCTTAAAATCTCTTGCAGGAACAAAATGTAAAAAAATTCTATCAAAGTTAACATCCATTTTTCTATTCTACCACACAAGATTAGAGAAGATAACATATATTTAAGAACATCAAACTTGAAAATCACATGAACATTCTTAAGAATTAAATAGTACTTAAGTTTAAGATAAGAAAAATATAAAGCTAAACAAAGTTTTTCAATTGGAGAATAATGGCTCTCAACATCATTCAACAAACGGTTTAGATAATAAATCACTCTTTCATTGTCATCCTCATCTTCTTGAGCTAGCATTCCACCAATTGTTACTTTTGAAGCTGACACATAAAGTTTTAGAAGTGCTCCATTTCTTGGAAGTGTTTGATGAAGAGCCAAACATCGGTTAGGAATTTTTAGAAGGAATTGCATTGCAAGTATAGTCCCAAACCAACAATTGACCCTAATCAAAGTTTAAATAAAGATTGTCACAATGCAAATCAAAATAATCGTGAGTTTTAAATTCCAGGTCGTCTTTCTTCGGACTAGCAGTTAGGTGCGCACACTTTTGGTTGTGAAATAAGGGTGTTTTCAAGCATAGAACGAAAATTAAGGAACTAGGAAGTAAATAACTAAAACAAGAAAAAAAGTAAAAACTAAAATGTAGTAACAAGCAACAACTAGTGAAAATGTGATTCAGTTTATAAAAGGACCTTGACTTAGGAATGAGAGTTAAGGAATCCTATCCTGGTCATAACTACAACTATGGCAGTTACAATGATTCAATCTCACTTTGTCAACCCTAACATCGAGAATAAGTCAAGCGAGCATAATTGGCCTTGATCCATAAATCCTAGATAACTTACTAATTAACTTAATAAAAAGCTAGCGTTAGTAGAAACAAGACCAACTAACAATCCAAAATCACCACTAAATGTCGGACATCATCACTCTAGTATCCTAGTTACTCATTTTTCAAGTCAAGGGGTGAAATCTACTCAATATTCATAATTGACATTTTCACAAACACTTGGTAGGTAAAATAGCAAAACATAGTAAATTTCAAAAGATAATGAAAACTTTAACCAATCTATGAACAAAATCAACAATAGAAACTCAATCAAGCTATATGAATCATAAAACATCAAATTCATTAATAAGAACTCGAGAAATTAAAAGTGGATATATTAATAAAGTAATTTCAACTATAAGAAAGATTAGCAAGAGTAGTGCAATTAAAGAGAAAATTAAAGATTACTTACAATGAAGACAAGCAAATATCCAAGATCAAAATTGTAAATGTAAATTTCTACCATAAACCCTAATTAAACCTAAGAGAGGATTGAGAGAAAACTACTCTAAACCTACTCCTACTCCTAATAATGTGTGTCTATATGGTGTGTAATGGTGCCTCCTTTTGTTATGGAATGTTGCCCCTTTGATATAGCCTCCAATTCAGCTTCAGGAACTCCAAAATTGGGCCAAAAGGCCACAAAATTGCAAGCAACATGAAGTCACGCGTCAGGACTTGTGCATACACACACTTGCTGAATTTCATCTTGTGCGTACGCACAGGAAGGTGTGCGTACGCACACTGGAGTGCATTCTCCCCCTTTGTTTTCTCCATAAAATCTCCCATTTTGCATGCTTCCTTCCACTTCTACCTAGCCATCCTTGCCTATTAGACCTGAAATCACTCAACAAAATATATCACGGCATCGAATGGATAAAAGTGGAATTAAATTGATTAATTTAAGCACAAAAAAGTATGTTTTCACAATTAGGTGCAATTTAGAGAAAGATCATAAAAGTATGCTATTTAAGCAAATAAATGTGAGTTTATGTGATGAAATTCACTCAATTCAAGCAAAAATTTACCATTAAATATGGGCTCATCAATTTTTCCACACTTAAACAATAGCATGTCCTCATGTTAATCACAAACAAAGAGAAGGATCAAAGGACAAACAACTTATTCAATGAAACTACCTATATGCATGTAAGTATACTAATGGATGCTATCTATTTCTATTTATACTTTAGTTTACTATTGACTTGGCAAAGCAAACAAACAAATTTTCAAGCAAGCATATAAATAATAGGGCCAAAACAAGGAACTACAGAGCTATATGTATATATGTGTTTTTATTTTCCGTATTTGGTTTAGTCTTAGATTTTGTCTTCCCCTCATCATTTACTGTTTTGATTTTTTAAAGGGGTAGGATATGTTTTTGAGAAATTTTGAATAAGTCTATGTATTTAATATTATGTGGATATAATTATGTGATTAAGTAGTCTAAAGTAAAGACTTTTTCGATTCCTTAATTAAAAATTTGGTTTGTACTTCACGAAGGCTCAATATTAAATAAATATAGTATGAAATTTAAAGGAGTAGAGGTAGGTAACGCTTGGACTTTTAGTGCGATTATGAGGTGCTAAAAGTTAGAGTGTTACATTATGGTATCAGAGTAGTTAATCTTGATTAGAGCCTTGGAATGGACTGACTATACTTTATTGCATTCTCTAAATGTCTGTCATGTTGTAGGTCTTGTCCGGATAACAAGAATTAGAGCTTTATGCACATGACTGTCTATTGATTAACGTTGTTAACTTACTGTTGCATATCTGCTGATGTTAAGTCTGGTGTGTACGAAAAAGTTAATGCGTTATCATAGATAAAATAGAATTGATAGGTGATGCGGTTCACGGGTTTTGGGAACGTTAGAAATTAATTTTTGAAGTTAGTTTCATTTTGGCGTATGATTGTTATTCGTACTTGGTGTTATCTCTTTCTCTATCAATTGCATTAGAATTCCTTGTTCTTTATTTCCTTCATGAAATGTGATTGATTTAATTTCCAACCTTATGTTACCACTCATACATTGTCTTTGCTTGGTTCTGTATTCGGTTGTTGCTTGGAACTTTTGATACATTTACCCTTATCACTGTTAATAGCCATATTTATGAATTCTATACTCCTTGACTTGAACATGGATTTGTTTTGGTGCAACAAATGATTCACAGATCTCTGGAAACATTAACCATTGACTTTAGCTACCTCACTTGTGAGCTTTGTATTCCTTTCTAACTGGTTGGTGTCAACGGATGCACTATGAATCGTGCCACGTTATCTAACGTATCATTTGTTTTTCTTTTTTTCATCTTGGAATTACTTGCTTCACTACTTCTTGAAAGGAAATTTGAATTTTCTTATGCATAATCTAGTTGACCGTGTTCTTAGTTTTCCCTTTTAATTCGTGCAATACGGTCATTGATTTTGCAGTCCTCTACATGAGCTAGGAAAACCTTGAGGTGACTTGAACCTGCACCGCTGTGATGCATAGCAATTTATTTAATTCTCTCAGAATTTTTGTTTTAGACCTTTCTAAAGAAGTTTTGATTTGATTCGTTTCTTTCTTGATTGTGTTCTTGGACATTTGCTCGAATCTTTTGGAATATCCATCTTAAGAGGCACGACGCACAATCCTTTAATCTTAAGCGGTTTTGAACCTTGAGAGTTACAATCCGTATTGAACTAATTATGCAGTTTGATTCTTCTGCTCCATGTTCTATATCTTATTTGTATCTTGATTTGTTGTGACACTTTGTGTCTTATAGTATTCTCTTTGAATTCTTACTTAGGATCTTATAAAGGAGTTTCATTTTTATTCCTCCCTGTTTGGTTGTGCCCACAACTATTCTTTGAAATTCTCAACAAGATTGCTTTTACCTTTGCGCGCACTTTCTTATATGGATTTTGAAAATTTTTATGTGGTTTGAATACAACTTAAATTTTTCCAACCATACTACAACTTTCTATGCATATCCTTACTTGATTATGTACTTAAGCATCTTCCAAAGTTCTCGAAGAAAGGTTTTGCACTTGACCTAGTTAATTTTCGTTTTACAAGCTTTTCATATTTTATTTTGGCTTAAACTTATCTTGGCATGATGCAACATTTATGCTTTTAAGACTTCTTTTGAAAAATGTTTGTTTCATATCTTTTGTCCATTATTAATAGATGTCCTAATTAAGTGTGTTCCATATCATCCTCTTAAAAATCTTGTGAACATTATCTTGATTTTAGTGATCTTCTCTTTGTGAACTTGTATGTCCTTTATTCAGCCTAAATTTGTTTCGACTGGATATGTTAACTTTTCTTATGGTTCTATTGAAGTTCTTTGATTCAAATCTCCTCGGAAAGATGTAAATTGACTCTCTTTCTGGAACATTTCATTTTTATTGCACATCCCTGTTTAATTGCGACTCTACTCATCCTTTCGACTTCATGTGAATGTTGTCCATGTCGTTTGACTTTCTCTTCCTAGGTGTTGTATCCCTCTAAGTAAACTCTTTCTTTTTTCGGTGTCACATGCGACTCCTAGATATGGGTAACGGTACATTAGTTCGTTAGTACACAACTTGTTGACACGAGAGGTGATTTTGGCGAGTTTAAAAATGCCACAGGTTATGACGTTTGATTTCAGCAAAGGAGTATGGTTGAGAAGATGTTCAAGTTTTCAGTAGCTCAATGCATATTTGAGAATTTTAGAGTTGCAAGGATAGTCATTTCTTGGGAACTCACTGGAGGGTTGTGGGAGAAGAGAGAGTTTATCGTGTTAGACGTATTGAAAAGATTGAAGGGTCAAGAATCCAAAAGGAATGGAAGTTGAAGAACTTTTTCATATAAGATAGAATGTTGGGAATGACGTTGGATATTCGAGTGAACTTGAAACAGAGTGATAAGCAATGAAGTTTTTGATTTGTTAAACGAATAAGAGCGAGTGAACGCCACCTATATTACCTTAACATGAACCCATCAAGCTTATTTTCAGATTTTGTACCTTGTTATGCCCTCTTTCACTTGTTTTACAAGTAGTTAAAACTATTAGACTCTTTATATCTAAGTAATTTTCGAGGACGAAAATTTTTCTAAAGTAGGTAGAATGTAAGACTCAGAATTTTTGAAAAATTTTATTATGATGAGCCGATTTCAAATTTGTTTATTTATTAAAGACTTTATTTTTAAAAATTATTTTATTAAAAGTAATTAAATTAAGTTTTGATAATTAAACTAGAAATTAATTTANNNNGTAACTTGGTAAAAAATAGTATCCTTAAAAGTAATTTTTAAGATTAATTTAGGTTTGAAACAAATATTCTATCCCCCTAATTTTATTAAATTACCAAACTCCAATTAACCCAAATTTACCAAAGCAAACCCTAACCTTAACTAAACAAAATCTTACTTTTTATCTAATCCTAATCCTGAAACACAAACACATTTTCCCCTTCACCCAAAAGAAACCCTAGCCGTCAACACAAACCCCTCATCCCCAAGTCAAACACACAGACGGAAGAAACAAAGAAAGAAAGAGAGAGTGAAGGTTGTAAAGAGAAGGAGGAGAAGAGGAGAAGGGGATGGCGCCGGCGGGGCTGGGAGCTACCGTCGCCATCATGAGACCGAACAGAGGAGAGAGAGAGTTCGTGTTGGAGAGAGAGAGCCAGAAGAAAGGAAGAACAACGTTGTCCCGCTGTTCCTCATCGCGGCTGAAATTGCCTCGCCGCCAAGCTACTACTGACGAGGATCCCATCCACGTAGCTGCCGCCGAGGAGCTCTAGTGCCGTCGAACACAAAGAGAGACAGAGATGACGTGACACGAAGAAGAAGAAGAAGTCGTTCGCATCACCGTCGCCGAGTCTCGTCGTTGTCATCATCTCGAATGGCGTCGCCATTGCTGGAGATGCGTCGCCAAGCCTTTGTCACCGAAAAACAACGCTGCCGTCACCGAGATCCACCGCCGGTAAAGGTCTTGCTTCTAGTTTTCGTTCTTTTGAATTCTTGGAACATTGTTGTCACTGCATGGTTGTTTCAGTCACCGTTGTTGAGTTGCATGAAGTTGTTGGAGCTGTTCCTTACCACCGCCACTGCTACCGAACCACTGGAGCTTCTGGTAGCCGCCGTCACTAGAGGTAGTTGTCGGACCTGCCACCAAATTGGTTCAGAGGTCGATGTTGTTTTGTTATTTTGTTGCAGTAAGTTTCCTTGCTTGAGAATCCTACTGTTAGTATTCTGTTATATGTTATTAAGAATTTTGCAACATTGATGTTTTAGTATTAAGTTATCGAGGTTGCATGTTGAAATAAAAGCTGTTGCGGTTATTGCGAAAGTACGCGGAGCTGTGGATGCAGCCGCCGCTGTTGCGGGCCGATGGAAAAAGGGACTTATCGCGTTAAATATCATTGTAGGCTTGATTTCTCAAGGTAGGGAATTGTTTTAAAATTAAAATATTTTAGGCTTTGAATATCTGACAAGTTCAGTAGATTAATAAAAATAGATGAATGTCTGTGATGTAAACAATTTTTTGTTGAGACTTGCCATATTGTATTTGTTGGTGAATTGGCTGATTTCTGAATTTCTGCTGAAATTGATTGAATATGTTGATTTTGGTTTTTCTTGATTAAAATTGATAATGATTGGTCTTGAATGACGAATTTGGGAATGTTGATTTGAATTGCTTATTTCGTTGGGTTAGGGGTTGAATTGATGGAACCCGTGATAGGTGGTAAACTCCGATTTTTAGGGGAGGTGCTACCGAAATTTTTCTAAAAATTTGAAGAAGTTTTGGAAGTTTTGGTTATGGCTTTGAAAATCAGTTTGGTTTGAATAAATTATCAAAAGAGATATGTCTTGAATACTTTTAAGGATTTTAAAGAGGATCGGATTTTTATTATTTGGTTGATTTGTGATATTAACTTATTTGATTTTAGTAACAATAAAAAGAGATTTGATTAACTAGTTAAAGATTTTAAAAAGTAAATTATAAATTCAAGGGTTTGGAGATAGGAGGGTGAGTTTGAGATTTTAATGGAATTAAACCTAAGAGTTGAGAGAAAGAGAGTTATTTTAAGGAATATGATGAAAATTTTGTAGTGTTTGATTTGGAGGTAAGTTCGGTAAATCATTTGAAGGTTATGCTTGAAATTGAGATGTGATTAGTGGCAATTGGTTTTGATTGAGGCCTGATGATGATTTCGAAATTTAGAGAGAGGATAATGATTAAGTATGATCGAGGTATGGTGATAACTAATGATGATTATGAATAAGAATGGAGTGAAATGTATGAATTGAGTAGGTTTGAATTTGGTTGATTGTGAATGAGTGAGTTGGGATGATTTGGAGTCATTTCATTGAGTAAAGATTGAGGTGGCTTGTGAATCTTTGGAAAAATGAGTAAATTCTATTTTTTGGAAAAAAAAATTTTTGACCAACTTCGGTGGATCATAACTTGGTCCTCGGAGTCAGAAATTTAACGAAATTAGATTTTTATAAAAATTTATTTATCAATCTTTCCAACGGTTCATAAATGGTTAAAAGGTAAATTTTGTAGAAAAAGTTATGAAAGTTTGAAATTTGGGATGAAAAACTGATTTTTGTAGCATATAAGCTTTTTAAAGTTCTGATATGCATGCGTACGTCGAAACATTGTGTTTATGCGACATTTTCATTTTTACGCTCATGCGTACGCGAGCTAAAGCCACTGCCCAAATTTCTCGTGCATTAGAAGGGGGCCGTGTACGTGGCTATTGCAAATTCACCCTCATGGGTACGCGAGGTGTGGCATGCGTACACATGACCACCCAATTTTGCAGAAAATGTATTTTTGAGTTTTTAACCATTCTTCGAAATTTCTAAACCTCAGTAAACCCTATTATTATTCTAGAGCCGATGAACTAGAGGGTAAAGGAGTAGAGTTCTAGCATTGAGTTATTGATGAGTATGATGAGAATTGTGATTTAAGTTGAGACATATGCGAGAGATCACAATTGATGTTGATTATGTTATTGATGAATCGATTAGTAATGATTAAGAATGATGATGATTGATTTTGATTGAGAATGATAAGAATGATTATGATAATGAAGGATGATGATGATTGAGTTTAGTTACAATTTTGGATGAAATAAAATGAGATTGAGGATGAATATGATAATGAAATTTATTTTGAATGAGATATACCTACTTGGGTAGATGCAGTGGCGTTGATCCACTTGCTCCTGGTTATGGTTTGAGTCTCCTGGGGTAGATGCAGTGGTTCGCCCCCACTTGCTCCTGGTTGAGAATGATACGTGATTTAAAACTTTAACTAATTCACGAATTTCCCTGGGTAGATGTAGTGGGTAGGCTCCACTTGCTCCAGGTTGAGATTTGAGATTCTGTTGACCCTCCGTCGCAAGATGTGGCCGGACACTGATATCTTTCTGGATGTTCTCCCAATGCATTTGATATATGAATATGAGTTTTTTAGTTTGGGGATGCACGCACGCAGGGACTGTTCAGGGTTAGCTACCAGGACAAGTCAGATTTGGTTGTATAACTGACAAATTAGGTCATTAGCCATATGACATACATGCATCATTTGTATTTATGTGTATTGTTTGGGTGTGAAGCTTGTTTTTTATTTGCCTAATTGAGTAATTTCATCTATTTGCTATTTGATCTAATTGCTCTATCTGTAGTCTCTGTTTGTATATGTCTTGCATCATTTTGTCTGTGTTTGAAAACTGAGAGATACTTCATGCTAGCGGTGGTGACGCTGAATGTTGTTTCTGATATGTGGTGATGGAGGTTGAGGCAGGATGAACTAGATGTTGCCTTATTACTCTAATTTATGTATTAGTTGGATATGAGCGAGCAATATAAGTTGGGTAGGAAGCCCTTAGACATGTCTTTGGTCCTTTTCATTTCTTTAAACTATTCGTCTTACTGATTTGTAAACTAAAGAAGTTACTTTACGACCTTTCAAAGTAAATTTTTTCACAAAACTTTTCCAAAAGGTTATTTCAAGGAAAAACTATTTTTTTTAATGAAATTATTTCTATTTGTGTGTATCTCTTTGCTTTGATGGTATTCCCTTCCCTGCTGAGAACCTGCGAGGACGATGTTCTCATCCCCTACAGAATTTTATTTTCAGTGACAGGTTCAGGAAGCTTTGGTGCGAGGCCGTGACTGAACTTTAGAGCATTACGTATATATGTGTTTTCATTTTCTATATTTGGTTTAGTCTTAGATTTTGTCTTCCCCTCGTCGTTTATTGTTGGGGTAGGACTTGTATTTGAGGAATTTTGAATAAGTTTATGTATTTAATATTATGTGGATATAATTATGTGATTAAGTGGTCTAAAGTAAAGATTCTTTCGATTCCTTAATTAAAAATTTGGTTTGTTCTTCGCGAAGGCTCAATATTAAATAAATATAATATGAAAATTTAAAGGAGTAGAGGTAGGTGATGCTTGGACTTTTAGTGCGATCATGAGGTGCTAAAAGTTAGGGTGTTACACCTTCCAAATTATTCACTAATCTCTCTAAAATTTCAAGCACTTGATTGGATGATTAAAGCTTAAGCACAAGCCCATGATATCTAGCATTGATTGTCAATTATGAAGGGAATCATCTAGAGCTCAACTTGAAGGGAAAACTCTATGAGAAGCATTAATTTGATTAGATTTGATTTGATTCTAATTCAATCTAGTTTTGAATTCTGAATTCTAGGTTTAGGGTTATCATTTACATAGGAAGAGAAATGCACACGTGACCTCTCTTCCTTCAGTTGTTTTGAATTTCAAGCTTTTATTTCTTTTGCACCATGAGCAACTAATCTTCTCTATTAAGGTTAGGAGCTATGTTTATTCTAATTAATTAATGTTATAGCTTTTCTACTTTTGATTAATGCATTGATGTTTTCTTAAGAAACAAGTTTTTGTTCTCCATCACAAGGTTTGAATGTATTGGAAAATAGTTCTAATCCTAATTGAATCCTGTTATTAACTTGGAAAAGTTGGTTATTGGAATTAAGTTTGAAAACTTCTTCTCATAATTCTTTAAGTTTTAAAACTAGTTTGATAAGTGATATTGAATCAACTAGGGTTAGTTCTTGAGAACTATGTGGCTTAAATCAGTGAACATACCTCACCTCTTATTATAATTAATTGATCAAGAAAATTGACAGTTTATTAGATTAAGAGAAATTAAATCAACAAGTAATTAGGATTTGATTAACTATGATTTTGCCATGGGTATATCTTTGTATGATCAGTAACAGCCCAGACCACTCGCTAGCACGATATTGTCCGCTTTGGCACATAAGGCCTCACGGTTTTGCCTTTGACGATAGGGATGCTAGCCGAAACCCCCCACACTCACTCGTCAAAACGCGTCATGCTAGGGAGAGGTATCCACACCCTTATAAGGCATGCTTCGTTCCCCTCCCCAACCGATGTGGGTTACAATCCACCCCCTAAGGGAGTCCAGCGCCCTCGCTGGCACATCGATCCGGGTTCTGGCTCTGATACCATCTGTAACAGCCCAGACCACCCGCTAGCACGATATTGTCCGCTTTGGCACACAAGGCCTCACGGTTTTGCCTTTGACGATAGGGATGCTAGCCGAAACCCCCCACACTCACTCGTCAAAACGTGTCATGCTAGGGAGAGGTATCCACACCCTTATAAGGCATGCTTCGTTCCCCTCCCCAACCGATGTGGGCCTTACATGATCAAAATATATTGTGAAAAGCATTCTTCCTGAAGTTTAAACATCTTCGAAATGTTAATACTTTTATTCATAATACTCCAACCGTTTACAATTTGCTTTCATTAAATTCTCTATTTTTGATATTGAATACCTCAAAACCCTAATTTTCAATTGTATGACTAGATTAATTAGTTAACTATTACTTAGTCTATTAATCCTTGTGAGAACGATAACCCACTCACCGTGGTGTTACCTGATACGATTCGATGCATTTGCTGAGTTGTGGTTTTGAAAAATTTCTCATTAGCAAGGAATGGTTCCCTTTATATTGTTTAGGGTCTTCAACTTTGTTGCTCTACATCTAAGATAGGACCAATTAAAAAATTAATTATTGTTGATTTTTTGTTGTGCACATAATTATTTCACTTGTGGTTTTTGTTCGAGTGCTACTTGAAAAAATCAAAGGCGAGTGGCACTTGGGGCTCATGGGTGAGATTTGGTGGATTTTTTCTCTTATAACAATAGAGGAGCTAAAGACAAGGACCATGAGGAACAAATGGAAAATAAGAAGAGGAGAAATTTAGATATGGCTAGTCAAAGAAATATGTACAATGTCCTAATGTTAAAAATGAGTTAATGCTAGCATCCTTTCTAAGTGACTATATTGTTCTTTTCGTATGAAGATTTTAGGAGTAATTAGTCTTAAATTGTACGAAGTGATCTTTTATGTGATCTAAGAAATTATTTCTTATGATTTGTACTTATTGTAACATGAAAAACTTATGATTCATAATCTATGTTTATATTATTAATTGTGTTAGTATATTTTATTTTAGTTATTTTAAATTAAATAGTAAATTTATATGGATAAAATACTTTTTTCTATAATATAAGGATAAAAATGTCATTTAATACTATTCACTTTTCTTTCTCTCTGATTTTCTTTCTAACCAAATAAAGAAAATTATTTTTTCTTTCTTTTTCTTTCTTCCTATTTTCCCTTCATCCAAACAATTTAGAAGAAAATAAAAATACATTGAAATTCTTTCCTTTCCTTCTTATTTTCTTCATTTTTATTTTCATCATTCCATCCAAATACATCGCAAGTGTTTTCTAAAAGAAATAAACTAAAATCCCTATAATGACCTAAGACTATTTATAGACTTCCTATGTTAACTGACAGTTGCACTTTAGCGTGTCACTTTCAGCATTTTCGAATTATACTCACAACCTTTCCTGCACTGTTTGCCTGCAATCAATTAGAAACTTCAAAATTAATCAGACTATCAAATAAATAAAAATAAACACCTTAAGCCTAAATATACAAAAACACTTATTTCTTTATATTATTTTTTCTAAAAATAATAATATTTTTTGCCTAATACTTATTAAATAAATAAATACATTCTAACTCTAAAATTTATAATTTAAGGTGTTTTGTTATTTTAATTTTTAATAATAAATTAATTTTTAAAAATATTTTACTTTCTATTTTCTTCAAAACATATTATTTCCCAAAAAAGGCTTATTTTTCAATAAACGATTTGGCAAAAGAATAGTATAAAAATCGTTGGCTTACATAAAAAAATCAACTATTAAATTTGTTATTTGTTCCGAGGATTTTCTGAAACGTTGATTTGGATCTGAACGTGAGGTCCAGGTCCCTGGATGTGGTGGCGTCCAATCTCTTTAGTGCCGATGTGCCGCCTGTCCGAGTTCTTCGTGAGGAGGTGGGGAGTGGTACCTGCAAGAGACTCTGATGCTTAAGTTAGCAAGGGCTTTAGGTAGATTTCTAGTAGATTGGAATGTGAGTTATACCTGAGGATGCCAGTGTATTTATAGTAGCGTAGATAACCACCTTTGTTGGAGTAGTTCTATCTTTTCTAATAGATAAGCGTTCCCTTTATTTTGAGAGTTTGTTGGGATCTACCTTCTAGATGAGGTAGATATAGTAGGAGAGACTTAAGGAGGCATTTACTTGTTAGGTCAAGTAGAGTTGGACCTCTATGAGGTCGGGCTTATCATGAAGTCCACCTTTATTGGTGGGATTTTTTTTGTTATTGGGTCTGGCTTTCATTCTGTTGGGCCATGGTATGAACAGTGTCCCTACTTGAGTCTGTTCCTTTTATGGGTCAGGCTCAAGCATTCCGTGGCTTCTGCTGTGGACGTCGGGTTTTAATCTTGTCGGTACTACCCGACGTGTTTTAGGTCTTGTAATCTTTCTCCTACCCAATTACACCCAAACTCTTGGGTTTTTGTGAAGATGTACGAGCTCCTATGTCGGGAGTTAAGTGTCGGACCCTCTTTAAATGTTTTCTTTTATGTTTTTGTTGCGACGAAACCTTACAGTTCTTCAAATAAGTCAGGATGAATATCCCTCTAAGTTGTACAAGGTCGGAAGATATTTTCTATTTTTGACGAGCCTTTCCATGATTTCAAGAACCACTTTTTTAAGGTCCGAGCTGCTGACAATACTTGACCTTTCTTTCTTCCTAAAAACCAGGAATCCCCTTTTCCCCTATACTGGCAAGACAACCTCATAAGTTATAAAGTTGACTTATCCGAGTTAGATGACCTAGAAAGGGGTGTGGTAGATTTTTTGTTGGATACTTGGGGTCAAGCTCCCTGATGAGCGGATAATTCATATGCTTTTTGGCATTGTTTTTAGGTAGTCTTTAGTATAATTTAGTTAGTTTTTACTATATTTTTATTAGTTTTTATGCAAAAAATCACATTTTTGAACTTTACTATGAGTTTGTGTGTTTTTCTGTGATTTCAGGTATTTTCTGGCTGAAATTGAGGGACCTGAGCAAAAATCTGATTCAGAGGCTGAAGAAGGACTACAGATGCTATTGGATTCTGACCTCCCTGCACTCGAAATGGATTTTCTGGAGCTCCAGATACCCAATTGGTGTGCTCTCAATTGCGTTGGAAAGTAGACATTCAGGGCTTTCCAGCAATATATAATAGTCCATACTTTGCACCAAGTTTTTGGCGCCGTTACCGAGGATTGTTCAAGTTTGGACAACTAACGGTTTATTTTGTTGCTTAGATTAGGAATAATTTATTTTTGTTGGTTTAGAGTCACTAGAATTGCATATGCTATTTTCCTTTCAAAAATACTATTTTTCTTTATTAATTTTTAATTTTTCTTTGAGTCTTCTGTTTGAGTTTAGATTCATATTTTAAGTTTGGTGTCAATTACATGTTTTTATTTTCCTTTAAATTTTCGAAATTTGTGTTCATTGTTCTTTCTTGATCTTCAAGTTGTTCTTGCTATTTTTCTTGTTTAATCTTTAGTTTTTCCTATTCTGTGTCTTTTCTTATTTTTCTTGTGCGTTTTCAAATTATCAGTATTCAAAACATTTTTTTATATACATTAAATACTTTTTTTTAAAACACGTTAAATTTATAGCTCAGTTGGCTAGAGCGTTGTGCTTATGTTCTTGGTAATTGGGTATCTTCCTTTTAAAACTTTTTCAAAAATAATTTTTCTTTAATTAAATCTTGTGTCAAACTTAAGTTTGGTGTTCTTTTTATGTTCTTGAGTCTTCTTTATATTTTGATCTTAAAATTTTTAAGTTTGGTGTTCCTTGGTGTTTTTCCTCCAAAATTTTCGAAAAACAAGGAGCATTAGATCTAAAAATTTTAAGTCTTGTGTCTTTTGTGTGTTCTTCTCTTTTCTCATAAAATTCAAAAAAAAATATCCTTTCCTTTAATTGCTCATAATTTTCGAATTCATTAGGTTGATTTGGTCAAAATTTTTAAAATCATATCTTTTTCGAAATCTTATCTTATCTTTTCCAATCTCAAGTTTTAAAATTATACCTTTTTCAAATCTTTTTAATTAATTACTTATTTTAATTTTCAATTTCCTTTTTATCTATTTTTCTAATTTTTGAAATTATAGTTAATTTTTTTATTATTTTATTTTGTTTTATTTTCCTTTTAATTTTTGGTATTCAAAATTTTTTTTTTATATTTTACAATCTACATCATCTTCCTTTCTCCATCGTGGATCTAAGTGGAAATGAACAGTCCAGAAGGACTCTGGGGTCATATGCTAACCCCATTAATGCTGCATATAGGAGTAGCATCTGTATACCTCCCATCAAAGCAAGCAGTTTTGAGCTAAATCCTCAGCTCATTGTCATGGTGCAGCAAAATTGTCAGTATTCCGGTCTTCCTCAGGAAGAACCTACTGAGTTTTTGGCACAGTTCTTGCAAATTGCTAACACAGTACGTGACAAGGAAGTAGATCAGGATGTCTACAGATTATTACTGTTTCCATTTGCTGTAAAAGATCAAGCTAAAAGGTGGTTAAATAACCAACCTACAGCAAGCATAAGAACATGGAAACAGTTATCAGACAAATTCCTAAATCAATATTTCCCTCCAAAAAGGATGACACAGCTAAGGCTGGACATCCAAGGCTTTAAACAAGAGGATGATGAATCCCTTTATAACGCTTGGGAGAGGTACAGAGGGATGCTAAGGAAATGTCCCTCTAAAATATTTTCAGAGTGGGTGCAGTTAGACATCTTCTACTACGGGCTTATAGAAAAAGCTCAGGTATCTCTAGACCACTCAGCTGGTGGATCTATACACATGAGGAAAACTATTGAAGAGGCTCAAGAACTTATTGATATAGTTGCTAGAAATTAGCATCTGTACATAAGTAGTGAGTCCTCCATAAAAGAAGAAGCTAAGGCAGTATCAACTGACTTTAGTTCTCAGGAACAAGCTGCTAAACTCAATCAGCAACTATCTTCCATAACAAGGCAGTTAGCAGAATTTAAGGAGATGCTACAAGAAACCAAAAACACTAACAAGGATATGGAATCACAATTGAATAAGACAAAAACAACAGTTATCAAAACAGATAACAGAGGAGTGCCAAGTAGTTCAATTAAGAAGTGGAAAAATATTAAATACCTCAACTCAAAGCAGCAGAAAGCCAAGAAAAGAACAGCTGACAGAGGATGAGCAACTTACCACCCAAAATACCTCTGAGGACAGTAAGAGCCCAGAGAGGAATAAGTCTGGCGTTCAAACGCCAGAAAAGGGTGAAAAACTGGCGTTAAACGCCCAATCTATGTTCAGTTCTGGCGTTCAAACGCCAGAAAAGGATAGGAATCTGGCGTTAAACGCCCAATCCATGTCCAGTTCTGGCGTTCAAACGCCAGTGAGGGATCAGACACCTGCAAGTGCTGATAATAACTCCCTCAAGAAGGCTTCTCAACCTGCCTCTGTAGGAAATAAACCTGCAGCAACTAAGGTTGAAGAATATAAAGCCAAAATGCCTTATCCTCAGAAACTCCGCCAAGCGGAACAGGATAAACAATTTGTCTGCTTTGCAGACTATCTCAGGACTCTTGAAATAAAGATTCTGTTTGCAGAGGCACTTGAGCAAATACCCTCTTATGCTAAGTTCATGAAAGATATCTTAATCCATAAGAAGGATTGGAGAGAAACAGAAAAAGTTTTTCTCACTGAAGAATGCAGTGCAGTCATCCTAACGAGCTTACCCGAAAAGCTTAAGGATCCCGGAAGCTTTATAATACCATGCACATTAGAAGGTACTTGTACCAAGACAGCTTTATGTGACCTTGGGGCAAGTATCAATCTAATCCCTGCATCCACTATCAAAAAGCTTGGCTTGACTGAAGAGGTCAAACCAACCCGGATATGTCTTCAACTTGCTGATGGCTCCATTAAATATCCATCAGGCATAATTGAGGACATGATTGTCAAGGTTAGGCCATTCGCCTTTCCCACTGACTTTGTAGTGCTGGAGATGGAGGAGTACAAGAGTGCAACTCTCGTTCTAGAAAGGCCCTTCCTAGCAACTGGACGAACCCTCATTGATGTCCAAAAAGGGGAAGTGACCTTGAGAGTCAATGAGGATGAGTTCAGGCTGAATGCTGTTGAGGCAACGAAGCATCTAGACACATCAAAAGGCTGCATGCATGTTGATATTATTGACTCCCTGGTAGAGGAGATCAACATGGCTGAGAGTCTCAAATCAGAGCTAGAAGACATCTTTAAAGATGTTCAGCCTGATCTGGAGGATTCAGAGGAAACAAAAGAGCCTCTGAAAATTCCTCAGGAAGAGGAAAAACCTCCTAAACCCGAACTCAAACCACTACCACCATCCCTGAAATATGCATTTCTAGGAGAAGATGACACTTTTTCGGTGATCATAAGCTCTGCTTTAAATCCACAGGAAGAGGAAGCACTACTTTAAGTGCTAAGGACACACAAGACAGCTCTTGGGTGGTCCATAAGTGATCTTAAGGGCATCAGCCCAGCAAGATGCATGCACAATATCCTATTGGAGGACAATGCTAAGCTAGTGGTTCAACCACAGAGGTGGCTAAATCCAGCCATGAAGGAAGTGGTACAGAAAGAGGTCACCAAGTTACTGGAGGTTGGGATTATTTATCCTATTTCTAATAGCCCCTGGGTGAGCTCTGTCTAATTTGTTCCCAAGAAGGGAGGCATGACAGTGGTTCATAATGAAAAAATGAACTGGTTCCTACAAGAACAGTTACAGGGTGGTGTATATGTATTGACTACAGAAGGCTCAATACAGCTACCAGGAAGGATCACTTTCCTTTACCATTTATAGACCAGATGCTAGAGAGACTAGCAGGTCATGAATATTACTGCTTTTTGGATGGCTATTCAGGCTACAACCAAATTGCAGTAGATCCTCAGAACTAAGAGAAAACAGCATTCACATGTCCTTCTGGAGTGTTTGCCTACAGAAGGATGCCTTTTAGTCTGTGCAATGCACCTACAACCTTTCAGAGGTGCATGCTTTCTATCTTCTCTGATATGGTAGAGAAATTTTTGAAAGTCTTCATGGATGACTTTTCAGTATTTGGAGACTCATTCAGCTCCTGCCTTGACCATTTAGCACTTGTTCTGAAAAGATGCCAAGAGACCAACCTAGTTTTAAACTGGGAAAAATTTCACTTTATGGTGACTGAAGGAATTGTCCTTGGGTATAAAATTTCAAACAGGGGAATAGAAGTGGATCAAGCTAAAGTGAAAGTAATTGAAAAACCGCCATCACCTGCCAATGTTAAGGCAATTAGAAGCTTTTTGGGGCATGCAGGATTCTATAGGACGTTTATAAAGAATTTTTCAAAAATTGCAAAACCTCTTAGCAACCTGCTAGCTGCTGACTCACCATTTGTGTTTGACACAGAGTGTCTGCAGGCGTTTGAAACTCTGAAAGCTAAGCTGGTCACAGCACCAGTTATTTCTGCACCAGACTGGACATTACCATTCGAACTAATGTGTGATGCCAGTGACCATGCCATTGGTGCAGTATTGGGATAGAGGCATAACAAGCTTCTGCATGTCATTTATTATGCTAGCCGTTTTTTAAATGATGCCCAGAAAAATTACACAACCACAGAAAAAGAATTGCTTGCAGTGGTTTATGCCATTGACAAGTTTAGATCATACTTAGTAGGATCAAAAGTGATTGTGTACACTAACCATGCTGCTCTTAAATATCTACTCAGAAAGCAGGATTCAAAACCCAGGCTCATAAGATGGGTGTTGCTTCTGCAAGAGTTTGATATAGAAATAAGAGACAGAAAAGGGACAGAGAACCAAGTGGCTGATCATCTGTCCCGGATAGAACCAGTAGAAGGGGCGTCCTTTCCCTCTATTGAGATCTCTGAAACCTTTCCGGATGAGCAATTGTTTGCCATTCAGGAAACACCATGGTTTGCAGACATTGCAAACTATAAAGCTACAAGATTCATACCCAAGGAGTACAGCAGGCAACAAAGAAAAAATTAATTATTGATGCAAAGTACTACTTGTGGGATGAACCCTATCTCTTTAAGAGATGTGCAGACGGAATAATCCATAGGTGTGTGCCTAGAGAAGAAGCACAGAAGATCTTATGGCATTGCCATGGGTCACAATATGGAGGCTATTCCGGAGGTGAGCGAATAGCCACCAAGGTCCTCCAATGTGGCTTCTACTGGCATACTCTCTATAGAGATTCCCGAGAGTTTGTACGTAACTGTGACAGTTGTCAGAGAGCTGGTAATCTGACTCGTGGTTACGCCATGCCTCAACAAGGGATCTTGGAGATTGAGTTGTTTGATGTATGGGGTATTGACTTCATGGGGCCTTTCCCACCATCATACTCAAACACATATATTCTGATGGCAGTAGACTATGTATCTAAATGGGTAGGACAATTGCAATACCCACTAATGATACTAAAACAGTGCTGAAGTTCCTCCAGAAACATATCTTCAGCAAGTTTGGTGTCCCTAGAGCACTAATCAGTGATGTGGGCACTCACTTCTGCAATAAACAGCTCTACTCTGCTATGGTCCGATATGGAATTAGCCACAAAGTAGCAACTCCATATCATCCACAGATAAATGGGCAGGCTGAAGTCTCTAATAGAGAACTAAAAAGAATCCTGGAACGGACTGTAATTACCCGTAGAAGGGATTGGGCAAGAAGCTTGGATGAGGCTCTGTGGGCATACAGAATAGCATTCAAGACTCCTATAGGGACCTCTCCATACCAGCTTGTGTATGGTAAGGCATGTCATTTGCCCGTGGAACTGGAACATAAGGCCTACTGGGTAACCAGATTCCTAAACTTTGATGCCAAGTTAGCTGGAGAGAAAAGATTGCTCCAGCTAAATGAGCTAGAGGAATTTAGACTCAATGCTTTCGAAAATGCTAAGATTTACAAAGAGAAAGCAAAAAGGTGGCATAATAAGAAACTGTCACCCAGAGTCTTTGAACCAGGACAAAAGGTTCTGCTGTTCAACTCTAGACTCAGATTATTCCTCGGGAAACTGAAATCCCGGTGGAAGGGACCATATGTGATTACAAGTGTGTCACCATATGGCTATGTGGAGCTTCAAGACATTGATTCTAATAAGAAATTCATTGTTAATGGACAGAGAATCAAGCATTATCTTGAAGGCAATGTTGAGCAAGAATGGTCAAAGCTGAGGCTAGATTAAAAGCTCAGCAAGGTCCAGCTAAAGACAATAAAGAAGCGCTTGCTGGGAGACAACCCAGCCATTTGTAAAGCTTATTTATTATTCAAATAATAATTATACGAGTTTAATATAAATAATTTTCAAGGTAAAGTATCAATTGCATAAGTTCACAGAGTTACAGAAGGATTCAGAGTACAAAACAGGGAAAAGGAGCTCACTGGCAAGAAAACGCCAGTAAGAGGTACATTTGGGCGTTTAACGCCAGTAATGATACCTTTTTGGGCGTTAAACGCCAAACTTGCAGCATCCTGGGCATTCAGAAAAACGCCCAGTGACAAAAGATTTCTAGCGTTTAACGCCAGCTAGAAGCAACAGCTGGGCGTTAAATGCCCAAAAGAGGCTACAGATGGGCGTTAAACGCCCAAAACAAATAGCAGTTGGGCGTTTAACGCCAGGATTGTGAAGGGGAGGAAGTTTTGTTTTCCAACTCAAGTTTTTTCAAATTTTCATGATTTCATCTATAATTTTTTGCATAAACATGTTACATATCATCATCTTTCAATTTCAATTTCAAAAAAAAAATTAAAATCTTTCTTCATTCTCCATCAACTTCTTTTCAAATCTTTTCCAAATCATCATACTACCTTTTCAAAAATTAGATTTATTTTGTTTCAAATATCTCTTATCTTTTCAATTTTAAAACTACATCTTTTGCATATCATAATTATCTTTTTACAAATCATATCTTCTAGCATATCTTTTTCAAAATTCTCGAACCCACCCCCTCCTCTTTAAATTCACATTCGGCCATCCCCCTCTCCTCCACATTTCGAATTTGTCTCTCATTCTCTTCCTCTCCTTTCCTTTCTTTTGCTTGAGGACAAGCAAACCTCTAAGTTTGGTATGGTTTTTGTGATCACTGAGCTAAGACTCACGAAGATCATGGCTCCTAAAGGAAAACAAACCACTTCAAGAGGCAAGAAAGAGAATATTCCAAAATCACTTTGGAATCAAGAGAGGTTCTTAACCAAAGAACATGCAGACTATTACTATAAAATAATGGGTCTAAGATCAGTGATCCCGGAAGTTAAATTTGATTTGAAAGAAGACGAATATCCGGAGATCCAAGAGCAGATTCGAAAAAGAGGCTGGGAAATTCTGGCTAATCCTGAGATAAAGGTGGGTAGAAACATGGTTCAGGAATTCTACGCAAATCTGTGGCAAACAGATAAGCAGAGATTAACTGAAGCCGCTTTCTATATCTTTCGAACCTTGGTCAGAGGGAAGATTATGTACTTCCACCAGGACAGAATAAGAGAGGTCTTCAAGCTGCCTCAACTACAAGATGATCCAGAATCCTTTAATAGGAGAATAGTGAGATTTGATAAGCGCTTAGACCAAGTTCTAGAGGACATATGCATCCCTGGAACCAAGTGAATAACCAATACAAAAGGTGTCCCAAATCAACTCAAGAGAGGAGATCTCAAACCAATTGCTAGGGGTTGGCTGGACTTTATTGGGCGTTCTATACTGCCCACCAGCAACCGCTCTGAAGTCACTATCAAAAGAGCAGTGATGATCCACTGCATTATGCTGGGAAACAAAGTGGAGATTCATCATCTGATTTCTTGTGAGCTCTACACAATTGCAAACAAGAACTCCACTGATGCCAAATTGGCTTATCCAAGCCTAATTTCTCTGCTATGTAAAGATACTGGGGTGAAGATGGGAGTGGATGAGTATATCTCAGTTGAGCACCCAATCACCAAAAGGTTAATGGAAGGACAAGTGAAGGATAACTCCATCAAAAGGAGGGCACATGAGTTCCTCCCAGAAATCCCTTAGATTGACTACTGGACCCGCCTAGAAGCATCTGTCACCAAGTTGCAAGAAGCTATGGATCACTTGAAAGAAGAACAGCAAGTTCAAAATAGCATGCTCTGCAAACTGCTGAAGGAACAAGAGGAGCAGGGGCGTGAGCTACAGGAGCTGAAGCGCCAGAAGCTATCTCTTGAAGGGCCAAGCACCCCACAGACTAAAGAAGCATCCATTTCCCAAAATAAAGGTTGTTGAGTCCTAACTCTGTGATAACCTTTTATCCATTTTAAGAGTACATGAGTATTAGAATTAGAGTCATTTGTCTTTATGTCTTTAATTTCCTTTCTTTTATTACTAATTGTATGCTTTTATGCCTATTTTATATTATTTCTATTAAATAATAAATAAAGATTAGAGTCTATGCCTTAAAGTTATGAATGTCCTATGAATCCATCACCTTTTTTAAATGAAAAATGCTTTTAATTACAAAAGGACAAGAAGTACATGATTTCGAATTTATCCTTGAAATTAGTTTAATTATTCTGATGTGCTGACAATACTTTTTATTTTCTGAATGAATGCTTGAACAGTGCATATGTCTTTTGAATTTGTTGTTTATGAATGTTAAAATTGTTGGCTCTTGAAAGAATGATAAAAAGGAGAAATGTTATTGATAATCTGAAAAATCATAAAAATGATTCTTGAAGCAAGAAAAAGCAGTGAATAGAGAAAAGCTTGCAAAAAAAAAGAGAAAAAATGGCAAAAATAAAAGAAAAAGAAAGGCAAGAGCAAAAAGCCAATAGCCCTTAAAACCAAAAGGCAAGGGTAAAAAGGATCCAAGGCTTTGAGCATCAGTGGATAAGAAGGCCCAAAGAAATCAAATCCTGGCCTAAACGGCTAAACCAAGCTGTCCCTAACCATGTGCTTGTGGCGTGAAGGTGTCAAATGAAAAGCTTGAGACTGAGCGGTTAAAGTCGAGGTCCAAAGCAAAAAAAAAAAGAGAGCGTGCTTAAGAACCCTGGACACCTTTAATTGGAGACTTTAGCAAAGCTGAGTCACAATCTGAAAAGGTTCACCCAGTTATGTGTCTGTGGCATTTATGTATCCGGTGGTAATACTAGAAAACAAAGTGCTTAGGGCCACGGCCAAGACTAATAAAGTAGCTGTGTTCAAGAATCAACATACTGAACTAGGAGAATCAATAACACTATCTAAATTCTGAGTTCTTATAGATGCCAATCATTCTGAACTTCAAAGAATAAAGTGAGATGCCAAAACTGTTCAGAGGCAAAAAGCTACTAGTCCCGCTCATCTGATTGGAGCTAAGTTTCATTGATATTTTAGAATTTATATTTTATTCTCTTCTTTTTTATCCTATTTGAATTTCAGTTGCTTGGGGACAAGCAACAATTTCAGTTTGGTGTTGTGATGAGCGGATAATTTATACGCTTTTTGGCATTATTTTTAGGTAGTCTTTAGTATAATTTAGTTAGTTTTTACTATATTTTTATTAGTTTTTATGCAAAAAATCACATTTTTGGACTTTATTATGAGCTTGTGTGTTTTTCTGTGATTTCAGGTATTTTCTGGTTGAAATTGAGGGACCTGAGCAAAAATCTGATTCAGAGGCTGAAGAAGGACTGCAGATGCTGTTGGATTCTGACCTCCCTATACTCGAAATGGATTTTCTGGAGCTACAGAAGCCCAATTGGTGCGCTCTCAATTGCGTTGGAAAGTAGACATTCATAGCTTTCCAGAAATATATAATAGTCTATACTTTGCCCATGTTTTGACGACGTAAATTGGCGTTTAACACCAAGTCTTTACCCTATTCTGGCATTAAACGCCAGAAACAGGTTGCAAACCAGAGTTAAACGCCAGAAACAGGCTACAACCTGGCGTTTAACTCCAAATAAAGTCTCTACACATGGAAGCTTCAATGCTCAGCCCAAGCACACACCAAGTGGGCCTCAGAAGTGGATTTCTGCATTATCTATCTTAGTTACTCAATTCCTGTAAACCTAGGTCATTAGCTTAGTATAAAAACTACTTTTAGAGATTTGTTTTGCAGCTCATGACATTTTTACACGTTCCATATTGTATTTCTGACGGCATGAGTCTCTAAACCCCATGGTTGGGGGTGAGGAGCTCTGTTGTGTTTCGATGAATTAATGCAATTACTACGGTTTTCCATTCAATCACGCTTGTCTCTATTCTAAGATATTTACTCGCACTTCACCCTGATGAATGTGATGATCTGTGACACTCATCACCATTCTCAACCTATGAACGCGTGCCTGACAACCACTTCCGTTCTACCTTAGATTGAGTGTATATCTCTTAGTCTCTTGGTTCATGATCAGAGTCTTCGTGGTATAGGTTAGGACTATTGGCGGCCATTCCCGAGATCCGGAAGGTCTAAACCTTGTCTGTGGTATTTCGAGTAGGATCTGGGATGGGATGACTGTGACGAGCTTCAAACTCACGAGTGCTGGGCATAGTGACAGACGCAAAAGGATCAAGGGATCCTATTCCAACATGAGTGAGAACCGACAGATGATTAGCCGTGCGGTGACAGCGCATTTGGACCATTTTCACTGAGAGGACAGATGGTAGCCATTGACAACGGTGATCCACCAACATACAACTTGCCATGGAAGGAGTCTTGCGTACTTGAAGAAGAAGACAGTAGGAAAGCAGAGATTCGGAAGACAGAGCATCTCCAAATCCTCAATCTGTTCTCCATTACTGCATAACAAGTATTATTTAATTTATGATATTTACTCTTCATAAACCCAATCATTTTTATTATTAATATCCTGACTAAGAGTTACAAGATAACCATAGCTTGCTTCAAACCAACAATCTCCGTGGGATTAACCCTTACTCACATAAGGTATTACTTGGACGACCCAGTGCACTTACTGGTTAGTGGTACGAGTTGTGAAAAGTGTGATTTACAATTCGTGCACCACTCCCCATTTGGATACAAAAAGAATTTTGGGAGATCCCGGCCTTCTGAAGTCCGAGCTTAGTAGCTCCCTCTCCTTTTCATGTTAAATCTTATTTGTTTGTAGTTTGTTGCTTCTGATTGTGTTTTGCTTTGTTTTGTAGAAAGTATGGCTCTCAAGTCCGTTATGAAACTTCTCCACAACACCAAGAAAATGGTTGTAGCTCGGAACCTCCAGCTGCAGAAAGAAGCTGGAGCTGGCTCTTCATAGCAGGAGGTCGTGAAGACTGTCCGATCTTCTCCTAGGAAGCGGTCGAGGTCGGATCCTTCTGATCCGAAAGCTGTTATTCCTACTCCCTTCTCTTGCCTTATCCTCTTAGAGTCAACTCCTTCATCCTCTTCTTCCACTGAGCCTCCCTCCAAAAATTAAAAAATTAATGAAGAGGAGAGCATCTGCACAAAAATTCAATGCTTTGGCTTGGGGGAAGAGAACATTCTCCCTCACCACCGTGTGAGCATGGATGATGTGGTGATTCAGAACCATCTCCAGACTCTTACTCGTGGGGACTTCTCCTCATGGGCGTTTGCTCTCAACTTTCTAGGGAGATGAAGAGCTCTCCCAATCAAGCTACGACTGGCTGCTGTGGAGAGGCTCAGTGAGATCAAGGTGGAGTTGGAGCAGGAGAGAAATACACTAAAGGCCGACTTAGAGAGAGCTCGGAAGAGGGCGAGCAAGGTTGAGGCTACTGCTGCTTAGGCCGAGGAGAAGACCAAGAAGTTCCAAGAGAGCTACACTCCAGTTTTTAAGGAAAGGATGGTCTGAGAGGAGGAGTTAGAAAAGCTGAAGGAGGAGTTGGCTGGGTTTCAGGAGTCAGTTGCTCTGTGCATGGATGAAATATTCGAGAACCTAAAAGCCTAAGTTAAGGTCCTAGCTCCCAACTTTGACCTCTTGATAAGAGGAATTTATCGTCAGTTTAGAATCAATTGAAACAAGAATCAATTCGTTGGTAGCATAGTCCAAACCAACAATGAATTCTCATAATCAAATGTTTATTCCAAAGAATATGTCAGAATCAAAACACAATTATAACCGAGAGTATTTAGACTCCTGGGTCGTTCTCCCTAGGAACTAGTGACCACAAGTGCATACGATTTTGGTTGTGAGAAGCAAGGGGTTTTCAATGTTTGAAGCAAACAGATAAAGAGATAAAAGAACAAGACAAAATTGCAATTAATAAAGTAATGAAGGAATGAAAGAACTATGTATGTAATATAAACAAGTAAGACTCAAAATTGATGGAAAAGTGGTTTAAAACATAATGAAACCTTGACTTGGGATGAGTTATGGAATCCCTTCCTTGCCATAACCACAACTATGATAACTATGATGGATTAATCTCACTAAGTCAACCCTTAACATCGAAGGATAAGTCAATTGAGCATAATTGTCATTAATCCACAAATCCTAGCTAACTTACCAAATTAATTGGTAAAAAGCTAGCATTAGTGGAAACAATAACAACTAACAACCCAAGAATTATCACTAGATGTTGGACATTATGGCTCTAGTAATCCATACACTCATTTTCCCCAAGCCAAGGGGTGGAAATTACCCCATAACTAAGATTGGCATTTCATCAAACACCTAATATGCATAATCATAAAATATGGCAAAATTGGGAAAATAATGAAAGCTATGAACCACAAATAATAACAAGCAACAAAGGCAACTCGACAAACATAAAATAAGAATCAAACATCAAATTCATAAACCAAAACTCAAAATTGCAAACTATATATATTAACAAAAGAAATTGAAATAGGAGCAAATGTAGAACAAGTGTAGTAATTAAAAGAGAAATTAAAGAAATACCTACAATGCAATTGCTATAATTTCAAATCAAAATTTGAAGTATAAAATGATACAAACCCTAATTAAACCTAAGAGAAAATTTCCTAATCTACACTACTCCTACTCCTAATGTGTTTTTCCTAATCTAAAATTGAGCTCCATTTGTTATGTGTTGTTGCTCCTTCATATAGCCCTTGATTTCAGCTTCCAAGCCTTCAGAAATGGGCCAAAAGAGCCCCAAAATCGTGAGTCACGTGCATTTTTAATGAAGGCACGCACTGGTACCTGTGCATACGCACAGATGTGTGCGTGCACACAGGTCGCTAAATTTGCACTTGTGCGTACGCACAGGGAGTTGTGCGTACGCACACATGACTGTGTGCTTCTCCTTTGTTTTCTTCATGTTTTCTCCCTTTGTACATGCTTTCTTCCACTTTTGCCTTGCCAAAATTGCCTCTAGGACCTAAAATCACTCAACAAACATGTCATGGCATCGAATGACATAAAAGTGGGATTAAAATCACTAATTTAAGCTCAAAAACGCTTGTTTTCGCATTTAGGCACAATGTAGAGAGAAATCACAAAAACATACTATTTAGGTGAATAAATGTAGGTTTATATGATGAAATCCACTCAAATCAAACCAAAATATACCGAAAAATACGGACTCATCAATTCTCCCACACTTAAACAGTAGCATGTCCTCATGCTAATTATAATCAAAGGAGAAGGGAAAAAAGGCAAGCAACTTATTCAATGCAACTACTTGCATGCATGTAACTATACTATATACTCTATCTATCTATCTATCTATCTATCTATCTATCTATCTATCTATCTATCTATCTATCTATCTATCTATCTATCTATCTATAGTTTCCTATTTATTTGGTGAAAATAAACAATCAAATTTCCAAGCAAGTATATAGGCATATAGGGCTAAGCAAAGAAGTAGCTCAATATAATCAAAATCTAAAGAATTGATTCAACTCATCAAAAAGAAGCAACTTACAAGAATGCATGATAGGAAGGGTGGAGACATAGATTGGGTGATTGAACCCTCACTAGGTGTGTATACACTCTCATCACTCGGTGTTTAGGGTCAATTCACTCAAATATCCTCTAATCATGCTTTCAAGGGATTGCTTTTCATCTAACAATCAACAAGTATTTGATGCATGAATGCAAGTATCATAAGGTCTTTTAGAAGGTTGTAATGGGGTTGGGGTAGATGAATATATGGATAAGTGGACTAAAAGATTGAATCTTTGATTAGCTTAAGTAACCACTCAACCTATATCAATCTAATCACAAAAATGCATTCTAGCCACCCATTACTTTCTTTTCACACACACATTCATGCCTTAATTTCTATTCAAAACACATATGCATTTCTTATTCATTTTTTCTTTTTCTTTGGGATAACTTTTGTCCCATCTTATTACTATATTTTCTTTTTCTTTCATTTCATTTTTTTTTCTTTTCTATTTTTTTTCTTTTTCTATGACAAATGCATATGGTTAAAGAAAATTGATACATGAATGTGCACCCATTTTTCTAAATTTTTCAATAAGTACCCAAAACAAAATTTTTCTCTACCAATGCTTCCCACAATTTCTTCCACACTTAAATGACACATACTCCTCAATCTAAGCTAATCAAAGACGCAATTCAAGGTTATTCATGGTTTTCTGCTTAGGGTTGTGATGTGCTAACAATTAGAACAAAGGGGATTAAAAAGCTTAAGATTGGCCAACAATAGTAGATGTAAGGGTATGGCTATATGGGTGAGTGAGTTTAATTTAAAAATGGCCTCAATCATGCTAAATGCATTCAAGACATCAGATGTCAGAAATAAAGAATTAAGCAAAACCAAGATCACAATCATAGAAGAGATATAGCACATCATGAACAAAATAGTGGTTATAATGTGTAACCACTCCTTAAAGCTCAAAAACTCACAAGGTATTTGTTCTATCTCTCTTCTATGTTCCACAAAAATTCATTCAAGCAAGTTTAAAAAAAAATTTTCCGAATCAATTCAAGAGAATGCCCTAAAAACAAAATTCTTGGAATTCTTTGTTGTTTTTTACCAAAATTATTTCCTATATGTATGTATGATGTGATGGATGCAATCCTAGTTCTCTTCCTAATTTTTAACATCGCAAAAACTAACATGAACAATTAAGATAAAATTGACTAGGTATTATACTATTCACATCATCCAATCACAACTTCTATCTATAAAATATATACTAAGAAAAATGATGTAAAAATGCAACATGCAGTAGCTAGATATAAACTATGATATATATACCAAAAGAAAATGCAATGCAACAGTAAAAAAAAAACACTCCAAATATATACAAAAAACCTACTAAAAGAAATAAAAATAAAGTGCAAAGTGTTTGGAAAAAGAAAGTTTACACCCTAAAATGACGAATCCTCCCCCACACTTAAGCGTTGCACGGTCCTCCGAGCACGAATACAATCCGGGGGGGATGTCTCTCAGTGCCTCCACCTTCAGCTGGCGAATGCGGGGGCTTGGGTTGCTGTACACACAAGTAAACAACAATTGAGGAAAAAGTGAGATGTGTGGTATGATAAAAGGCAGTGTGTGTATTCTAAGTGTGCACAGTTTAGAATACACACATTGGCCAGGTGAAAACGGTAACCACATAATCAAAAGAGATCGCACAGCCCTCAATTAAGTAGCCTAAGTTGCAAGTGAAGAATAAGCAAAACTTAAGGCACAAGCAACCCTAGGTAACCACAAAAGTGAATCGAGTAATTGAGATATTGGATATTGTAGTTGTGCAAGTGAAAGCCCAAGATTGATACAAATTAGCACAATAAACAACAATCAATTCATTAATGAAAAGAAAACTACTTATTCAACATGAAACACAAAGAAAAAGTCACATGGTATAGGTGCTTGTTACAAAAAGTGATACACCTGATAGCAATCAAGTAAAGTCACTCAAACAAATGCCAAGCATTAACAAGGAGCAAGTACCGGTCATGTGATGAATGTGGTATGAAAAATCATGATAAACAAGTCATTTCAACTCAATTCACTTAATTCCATACGTACTTATAACAATTTCACCTAATACGCAACAAAATGTAAGTGTGCAAATCCAATTAGGTGCTAGTAATTTAAGACAAAGTATAAGTGCATTGATGAAATTCAATCAACAAGCAACCTAACCAACATCAAACAAACACTTACAACTTATTTAATTACTAAGATGAAAAATGAAATGCAAAGAAAACTAAGGAAAACAGGTAGAAAAACATGGAAAAAGAAGGGTAGGGGAGGGATGGAGGGGGTGGAAGTGCGTTAGGGCTTAAGGAAAAACGCAAACAAAATTTGTCCAAAACAGCACTTGTGCGTACGCACACAACATGAAAACAGGGGAGGTGTGCGCTCGCACAAGGTGTGCGCTCGCACAAGGTGTGCGAGTGCTCCGAACAGAACGGAGATATAGAAGTGTGTGCACGCACAAGCGTGTGTGCGCGCACAGAAGACTCTTCTTTTCTTTTTTTTTTATTGCTTGGGAATGGTTCATGTGTGCATGCACACACAGGTCCGTGCACACGCACAAAAGCAAGAAGGGTTGAGGTGCAGGCGCACAAGCTGTGCTAACACTCCCACCAGAGGGACTGCAAGCTTGCGTGCAGACGCACAGGTCGTGAAAACAGGGAGCACCCACACACAAGCCGTGCTGGCACTGCGAACAGAGGATATGATCAATGGTGTGCACGCGCACAGGTTTGTGCGCTCGCACAGGACGCAATACACAAAGGATGTGTGCGCGCGCACAGGTGCCCTATTTTGCAAAAAATTTTCTTCCATTCCTAAGGTACTAAGCCTTAGCTCATTCAACATTCCAACTTAAAAATTCAAACATACCAATATTCATGATCCACAAGCAATTTAACTTATCCAACTCAAAAAAAAAAAACATCAACTAATCCTAAGCTAATCAACATAACACGAGAAAGCAATCAAATCCAAGAACTATAAATAAAAGAGAAAGTTAGAACAATGTTACCATGGTGGGGTGTCTCCCACCTAGTACTTTGGTTTATAGTCCTTAAGTTGGACTTGTTAAGGAGACTCTTGATAGGGTGGCTTGTGTTTCCACTCCTCCTTGAATCTCCATCCAAGCTTGCACTTGAAGGTTCCTCCGGGATCCCATGTTCTAGTTTCTCGTTCTCCTTCTTGTTGATCTCTATGCTCCAAGCCGGTTGGAAAAGCTCTCACATTACCCTTAAAGTAACAACCCAACATTTTCAAAAAATTACCCAATTATGCTTCACACCATTATTGAACTCCAATTCTTGAATTGTTCTTCTTGAAGGGCCTTGGATTCTCTTGGCAACCAATACCCCTTCCTCCAACATGCACCAACCCAAGAAAGACCTTAAGTTGGTAATCCGTCTCCAAGATAGCTTATTGATGGGGCCAATGAAGTTCATATGTGAAATTGCCACCTACTCAATATGTTCTTGGTTGTCAACTCCTTCCTCACCCACTTCCTCTTCCCCATCACTCAAGTCATAACAAGGAGGTTGTGCGAAGTCTACCTCCATGTTTCTCTCAAACTCAATAGGGAGAGGCTCATTAGGATCATTAAGGGGATTAACCAAGGAGGACAAAAAATCATCAATGATGGAATCCTCATCTTGATCAATCTCCCTCAATTCTCCCTTTCTCTCCTCTGGTTCAAATACTCCACTTTCTCCCTCTTGTTCCAATTCATGCTCTATCTCTTCTTCTTTCCCTTGCGGCTCCATTCTCTCCTCTTCACTACACCCTTCAATTGCTCCTTCACACTCTTCAAGAGGAGTGCCTTGATCGGATGAGTGTAGTAGAACCAAGCGGTTCACCGCTTCGGCTATGGTAGTCATGAATTGCCCTTGTGTGCTTCGGAATCCTTCTTGCTCTTGGAGAAAGGCTTCAAGGTCTTGTTAGTCTTGGGCCAAGGGTGGGAAAGCTTTACATTGGGGTGAAAACTAAGATTCATAATTTGGGAGAAAGGTTGTATATGTAGGAGGTGACTCATGTTGGCAAGTGTTTAGAGGTGGTATGTAAGAATGTGGTTGTTGGTATTGGTGTGGTATTTGAAAATATGGTGATTGAGGGTTATGTTTGGGGTATGGAACATAGGTATATGGTGGTGGAGGTGCATAATCTAAGTGAGATCCATCATATCCTTGGTTTGGGTATGCATAATGTGGAGGGTTTGGCTCATTGTAGTATAGAGGAGGTTGCTCCTTCCAAAATTTATGCTCCAATCCCATAATGCAATCCAAAATTGAAGTTATCAATCCCTACAAAATAATTACAACCAAACTTCAAACTAAGAGGGTGATAACTCATAGAGAAAATTGAAAATAACAACTAAAGACATCAATTAACAAAATAAACAAAATCCTAATTAACAACAAAATCAAACAAGCAACCAAAAAGTATCTATTCACACTATGGACATATTGATAAACTACTATTTTAGGGTTTATCTTGTGCTTAATTAAGTGGATTTTATTGGTGCGAAATTTATAACCCACAAACTAACCGGTAAGTGCACCGGGTCGTACCAAGTAATACCTCAGGTGAGTGAGGGTCGATCCCATGAGGATTGAAGGACTAAGCAACAATGGTTGATTAATTTAGTTAGTTAGGCAAACAGAAAATAGTGTTTTGTTGTTCAAAAGACATTAAACAATATAAAGAATATTAAAAGAGCAAGTAAATAAGTTGGGAATAAAGTATGGAGAAACAGTTAAGGCTTCAGAGTTATTTATTTTCCGGATTGATTTTTCTTATCAATTTATTTTAATCATGCAAGATTTAATTCATGGCAAACTATATGTGACTAGACCCTAATTCCTTAGACCTTCCTAGTCTTCTCTAAAATTCATCAGCTGCCAATTCCTTGGTCAATTAATTCCAATTAGGGGGTGAAGTTCAATTCTAGTTATATGCCACAAAAATCCTAATTACCCAAATATAAAAGGATTATATGTCACGTATCCCGTTAAATCCAGATAATTAAAATTTAGGAGAAATTGTTTTCAAGCTATTGTTCAAGTAAAGAGCTTTTCCAAGTTATATAAGAACGCAATTAGAAAGAGGGTCATACTTTCGTTCCATCCCAATTCATGAAATAAAGAACGAAAATAATTCTTAAATATAAATCAAAACATGAATTAAAATAGAAAAACAATAAAATCAATCCATAAAATAGACAGAGCTCCTAACCTTAACAGTAGAGGTTTAGTTGCTCATGGTTCAGAAAGAAAAATAGGATTGTAAATTGGAATGGAATGGAATAATGTTGTTTTGGAATCCCCCTGTTGGAATCTCTTTTTATATCTAATCCTAATTAATTTAAAATCTATCTTTCTAAAACTAAAATAATATATTTTCCTATTTTAAATTAAAAATAAAGTTTAAATCAGAATTAATTAAAGCAATCAGCATGTCTTCAATTGATGGATGTGGACCACTTGCTTCGTAGGGTCCACGCTTAACTTGGAGTGGAGATAACCATTCTTGTGTGAATCTCCCTTGAGTTTCTGCTATCCCCTGGCTCTAGTCTGTGTTTCTGGGCCGAAAACTGGGTTGAAACTTGGCCTGAAATCGCCCCCAGCATTTTCTACGAATTCTGCATGTCGTGCATGTCACGTGTACGCGTCAGGTACGCACCCACGTCGCTGTGCAACTTCGCTTTTCACGCGTACGCGATAGGTACGCGCACGCGTCGCCATGGAGAGCTCCAAATCATGCGTGCGCGTCAGGCACGCGCACGCGTCGCTCCTCGCTGGTCAGCTCCTTGGTTTCTTCTCTTTCTTTGCAGAAACTTCATCAAATTCATCCAAATGCTACCTAAAATAAACAAAATTGCACAAGACTCAAAGTAGCATCCATAGTGGCTGAAAGATAATAAATTCTTGATAAAAACTTATCAAAATAAGTGAAAATTCACTAGGAAAGGATAGGAAAGATGCTCACGCATCACAATACCAAACTTGAATTGTTGCTTGTCCTCAAGAAACCACAATAATATAGGCTTAGAATGTGAATTTGCATGAGAATGAGAGTTCGATTAAGCTCATGTCTCTTCTTATAGTGGTGTTTACAACTGCATTCCTGAATAGTTTTTGCATCTCACTCTCCTTGGAATCAGAAGAATGTTACTGTCATTCGGAATTAGAATCCGGATAATATTATGAATTTTCTAATCTTTTGTAACTCAATTTAACCATTGAACACAACAATTTTTCTTTTCTTTGGTGCTTTGCACCTTGAGCCTAGCCGTGACTTTAAATGTTTTGTCTCAAGTTTTACTTGACACAGAAACACCACAAGCACTTAACTAGGGAACTCTTTTGAAGTTCTGATTTTTCTTTCAGTTACTCCCAGACAGTGGTGCTCAAAGCCTTTGGCATACTCTTGTTGATTGCAATTGATCTCGACTCTAAATGTTGTCTCAAGGATTACTTGACACAAGAACACCACAAGCATGTAACTAGGGAAACAACTCTTTGAGCTTTTAATCATGTCTGACCTCCCTAGTCATTGATGCTCAGAGCCTTGGACCTAGCTTTTTTTTTTTTGCAAACCTGTTTCTTTTGCTTCAAGGATTAAACTTTTACTTATTTTAGAGAAGTCATAATAGTTCTCTAGATCCCTGTTCCTTGTACATCAACATTCTTTGATTCAAATTTAAATATGCACTGTTCATGTCATGCATTCAGAGTTACAGAAAATACCACCACATGTAAGTGAATAAGACTACTCTTCAATATAAACTCAATTTCTCATGCAATATATCACTTCTTTTTCTGTTTCTTTTTAGATTCAGGTTCAATGAGCGGTACATGAGATAAATAACAGAATAAAACTAATTCTAATAACTGAAAGTACTAATGATCATGCAGGCAAAACAACAGAAAACAGAAAATAACAAAATAAGAATGGAAGAGAAATAGAATAAAAGGAACTCAACCACCTCAGTTATGTTAGTGGCCATCTCATTCCTCCATGAAGAGCATTTATCTCCCTTTTGTGCTTTAAAAAAAAACATCTGCAAAGCGACAACACCAAACTTAAAGGTTTGCTTATCCTCAAGCAAAGAAGAACTGAAAATAAAAAAAATAGTAAGATGAAAGAATAATAAAAGGATAAAAGAACGAGAGAGAATTAGGATTGGGGGTGGATAATTTGAATTCAGGCGCTGAGGGTTTAATTTGGGTGTCGCATGCGACGCGTACGCGTGGATCGCGTTAAGTTCAGATGATGCGTACGCGTCAGGGACGCGTACGCGTGGACTTGGTTTTGTGCGAATCATGCGAAGGCGGCCGCGCGTACGCACAACTCTCTGCTCGCATGGTATGGGAATCAAAATTTTCATATGACGCAAGCGCGTCATGCATGCGCACGCGTGGATGGCCAATTGGGGAAAGGACGCGCACGCGTCAGGGACGCGTATACGTGATGGGACTTGTGCTCCCAGCACCACTCCAGCCCCACACCATCACAACTTTCTGTCCAAATACTCATTGACGCCGATTTTCAGGGTCACGAGTACGCGTCAGGGATGCGCACGCATGGGTGACCATTTGCGCAAACGACGCGCACGCGTCAGGGACGCGTACGCGTGATGCGGCTTATGCGCCCAACACAGTTCCAGCCCCACTCCTGCTCAACTCTCTGGCCAATTTTATTTTTTACGCACACACATATGACGCGTACGCGTCAGCGACACTTGCGCGTCGTGTGATCTTTTTTTTTTTGAAATATGTGTGTGTCGCCTGAAGTGTTCGGTTCCTGTTATAAAATAGCTGCATGATCAGAAAAACAGTAAAAAATCAATAAAAAATCAAGCAAGTAAGAAAACTACTACTACGAAAATAACTAAGGATACGAAATTATCGGGTTGCCTCCCGACAAGCGCTTCTTTAATGTCACTAGCTTTACACTTGATTGTTGAATTTTCTTCCTCTTCTTCTAGTTGGTTAAAAGAAATGTCTTCAAGGGGGGAGAGGTGAAAATTAGTGCCCCCTGATATAAATTCCTCCGAACAAGCTTTCTTTTATTATGATTAACTTGATTCACCTTGCTTGTTGGTGTAGAGGTTGGATTGTTTTTTTCTGACCTTCTCTTTTTCATGGATATTTTCTTTGGTTTCTTGGTCACAATCCCCTTTTCAGTGCTTTCCTTGGTTTCCTTCACTTCTTTGATTTCAAAATTTGGGTGTTGTGTGATGGTTAGAGTGTACCCTTCATCAAGAACTTCTTAAATTGGTGGTTCAATAAACTCACTTTCTATGCCAGTCTCTACTTCATTGGAGTATAGATTCTCATAATTGTTTTCATCCCTTACAACCTCCTTTGTTTGTGCATCTTCCTCCTTTATTTTTGCATCTTCCTCTTCTTCCATGTGTGAGGGTGGACAGTTCTCTAATTCATTGGAGTATAAACTCCTTTGATTGATTTTCTCACTTTCTTCTATAGGATCTTGTATTATATCTCTTGGGAAAGAATTTGCTTGTTCCTCTTCCTGGGACTTGATAATCGACTGCACATGTTTCTCTACATTTTTGACACTCGTCTTTATATCATGTATAAATTCTTTCATGAGAAGCTCAAGATCTGATGGTACTTGATATGAATAAGGAGATGGTGGCTCTTGATATGAATATGAAGGAGACGATGATTCTTGATAAGAGTAAAAAGATGATGGTTCTTGGTATGAATAGGGAGATAGTGGCTCTTGATATGGGTAGAAAGATGATGGTTCTTGATATGGGTAGAGAGGTGGTGGTTCTTGGGATGAATATGGAGATAGTGGTTCTCGATATGAATATGGAGATGGTGGTTCTTGATAGTTGGAACATGGAGCACTGAAGTTTCTTTGGTTTTGACTTTGCCAACCACAATTTGGGTAGTTCCTCCATTCACAATAATATGAATCACTCATTGAGTGTGAGTAGTAACCCATGTGATCTCTCTTCGTTATTTTTCTTAGCACAAAACACCAAAAAGAATTAAACGCACCATGAGGTAAACAGGAAAGCAAAGAAGAAAGAACATAATTCTTTTCTCTTTTTTTTTTGTTTTTTTTAAATACTAAAGCAAAATTTAAATAAGAAAAATTAAAATAAGACTAACTAGGAAATACCAAACTTAATTTCAGCAATTAAGAAAAAAATATTAGTGCTATTTATCAATTTTTTTTTGAAAATAATAAGCAAAATTAAAAAAAAAATAAAACTAAAAAGCCTAATCTAAGCAATCAAACAACTGATTGTTGTTAATCACTATCAATCCCTGGCAACGTCGCCAAAAACTTGGTGCAGAATTTATAATCCACAAACTAACCGGCAAGTGCACCGGGTCGTACCAAGTAATACCTCAGGTGAGTGAGGGTCGATCCAACGAGGATTGAAGGACTAAGCAACAATGGTTGATTAATTTACTTAGTTAGGCAAACAGAAAATAGTGTTTTGGTGTTCAAAAGACATGAAACAATATAAAAAATATTAAAAGAGCAAGTAACTAAGTTGGAAATAAAGTACGGAGAAACAGTTAAGGCTTCAGAGTTATTTATTTTCCGGATTGATTTTTCTTATCAATTTATTTTAATCATGCAAGATTTAATTCATGGAAAACTATATGTGACTAGACCCTAATTCCTTAGACCTTCCTAGTCTTCTCTAAAATTCATCAGCTGCCAATTCCTTGGTCAATTAATTCCAATTAGGGGGTGAAGTTCAATTCTAGTTATATGCCACAAAAATCCTAATTACCCAAATATAAAAAGATTATATGTCACGTATCCCGTTAAATCCAGATAATTAAAATTTAGGAGAAATTGTTTTCAAGCTATTGTTCAAGTAAAGAGCTTTTCCAAGTTATATAAGAACGCAACTAGAAAGAGGGTCATACTTCCGTTCCATCCAAATTCATGAAATAAAGAACGAAAATAATTCTTAAATATAAATCAAAACATGAATTAAAATAGAAAAACAATAAAATCAATCCATACAATAGACAGAGCTCCTAACCTTAACAGTGGAGATTTAGTTGCTCATGGTTCACAGAGAAAAATAAGGATTGTAAATTGGAATGGAATGGAATAATGTTGTTTTGGAATCCCTTTTTATATCTAATCCTAATTAATTTAAAATCTATCTTTCTAAAACCAAAATAATATCTTTTCCTATTTTAAATTAAAAATAAAGTTTAAATCAGAATTAATTAAAGCAATCAGCATGTCTTCAATTGATGGATGGGGACCACTTGCTTCGTAGGATCCACGCTTAACTTGGAGTGGACATAACCATTCTTGTGTGAATCTCTCTTGAGTCTCTGCTATCCCCTGGCTCTAGTCTGTGTTTTTGGGCCAAAAATTGGGTCGAAACTTGGCCTGAAATCACCCCCAGCGTTTTCTGCGAATTCTGCATGTCGCGCATGTCACGCGTACGCGTCGATGGTCTTCTTCGCGTGTCACGTGTACGGGTCAGGTACGCGCATGCGTCGCTGTGCAACTTTTCTTTTCATGCGTACGCATCAGGTACGCGCACACGTCGCCATGGAGAGCTCCAAACCACGCGTGCGCGTCAGGCACGCGCACGCGTTGCTCCTCGCTGGTCAGCTCCTTGGTTTCTTCTCTTTCTCTGCAGAAACTCCATCAAATTCATCCAAATGCTACCTAAAATAAACAAAATTGCACAAGACTCAAAGTAGCATCCATAGTGGCTGAAAGATAATAAATTCTTGATAAAACTTAACAAATTAAATACAAATTCACTAGGAAAGGATAGGAAAGATGCTCATGCATCACAACACCAAACTTGAATTGTTGCTTGTCCTCAAGCAACCAAAATAATATAGGCTTAGAATGTGAATTTGCATGAGAATAAGAGTTCGATTAAGCTCATGTCTCTTCTTATAGTGGGGTTTAAAACTGCATTCCTGAATAGTTTTGGCATCTCACTTTGGAATCAGAATTATGTTACTGTCATTCGAAAATGTTCCTGTGAATTTTTAGTTTTTCACAATCACAACATTCCAGTTAGTATATATATATATATATCATAATAAATGTTGTTCAATTTGATGAAATTTTCAAGGAATATATTTATTTTTAGGAAAGGCATTTATTATTCACATTGAATTGAGTTAAAACCCTTTTGGTAACTTGCAAGCTATATGTATAATTGGAATATGATTTTTGAGCCAAAGAACACATAACTCGTGAGTTTTTGAGCTTAATTGCATGGTTACATTATTTAACCATGATTTTTATTATTGTATGTTTTCTTCTTTCTATGATTGCAATCTTTGCTTTGTTCCATTCTATATGTTCACTGTTTAGTGTATTTACATGCTTGCATATGATTGAGGCCATCATTTGTCATTAGCTCACTTATCCCAAATAGCCTACCCTTTCAATTACCTTTGTTAGCCACTTTGAGCCTTTTAATCCCCATTTGTTCTATATTTTATCACATCACTAGCCTTAAGCGGAAAAACAAATTAATTACCCCAAATTGAATCTTAGGTTAGCTTAAGTTAGAGATTGTGTGTCAATTAAGTGTGGAAAATCATAGAAACTTGGGTTGATAAGAAAGTGTTGAATTGACAAAACATTGAGAATTTGGGTGCATACTCATGAGACCAGAAAGACCATGTGCATTGAAATGTTATGTTTATTTTTATGTTCAGAAAAAAAATATAGTACAATATAAATAAATAAATAAATAAATAGGGGACAAAATTACCCAAAATGCTAAGTTTAATAACAGATCAGTGCATATGTGATAAAATCAAGAAATATATGGTATCTAAGTATCTAAAATATACAAAAGTGGAAATTATGGGTAGCTAGGCATGATTTTAGAGTTATATAGAGTGTGTATATGTGTTAGGTGAGAACTTAGACTAATCAGAGATTCATATTATAGCCCACTTGGCCACACATATATCCTCACCCTTACTTTAGCCCCATTACAACCTTCAAAAGACCTCATGATGTTTGCATTGGTATACTAATTATTTGTTGATTGGTTAGATGAAGAACAAAGTTTTAGAAAGCATGATTAGATGGGATTTGAGTTGCTTAACCCCAAACACTTGAGTGATTAGAGTACATATACAAATCCAGTGAGGGTTCAATTGCTCATTTCCATATGTCCATATTTGATCATTGCTTGTCTTGCAAGTTTGTAAACTCTTTTGATTTACTCAACTCAAGTGTGAATGTGTTTTAACATGATTTAGTCCTTGATTGTGCATATATGATTTCTTGAGAATTTGACTCAATTTGACCACATGTATGCTTATATATATAGATAGATAGTAATTAGAAACGCATGATGCATGTAGGTAGCTCACATTTAAATAGGTTGCATTGCATAAGTCCCACCATTCTGCCTTCACTCTTTTATAGTTTCTCTTGAGCTTAGCATGAGGACATGCTAATGTTTAAGTGTGGGGAGATTGATAAATCACTATTTTAGGGTTTATCTTGTGCTTAATTGAGTGAATTTTATCCACTAAACTCACACTTATTCATATAATTCGAATGGTTTTACAAATCCTTCCTAATTTTGTACTATGATTGAAAACATGCTTCTTTGGCCTTAAATTTGCTATGTTTAATCCTCTCTTATTACCATTCAAGGCCGTGATATATTTGTTAAGTGTTTTCAGGGTTCATAGGGTAAGAATGGCTTAGAGGATGGAAAGGAAGCATGCAAAAGTGGAAGGAATACAAGAAATTGAAGGAATTGCTAAGCTGTCAAGCCTGACCTCTTCATACTAAATCGACCATAACTTGAGCTATAGAGGTCCAAATGAGGCGGTTCCAGTTGCGTTGGAAAGCTAACATCTGGGGCTTCAAATTGATATGCAATTTGCTATAGTTGCCATGCAGTTAATTGACGGATACGCGTCGATAACGCGTACGTGTGACATTGCGAAAGTTCAGTGACGCGTACGCGTGGGCGACGCATACGCGTGACAGAGCCATGTGCTATACTGGTGCACGAATTGTAAATCACACTTTTCACAACTCGTACCACTAACCAGCAAGTGCACTGGGTTGTCCAAGTAATACCTTACGTGAGTAAGGGTCGAATCCCACGAAGATTGTTGGCTTGAAGCAATCTATGGTTATCTTGTAACTCTTAGTCAGGATATCAATTATAGTTATCAGTTTGAATTGCGAAGAATAAAAGAGCATGAAATAAATACTTGTTCTGCAGTAATGGAGAATATGATGGAGTTTTGGAGATGCTTTGTCTTCTGAATCTCTGCTTTCTCCCTGTCTTCTTCTTCACGCACGCAAGGTTCCTCCTATGGCAAGCTGTGTGTTGGTGGATCACCGTTGTCAATGGCTACCATCCGTCCTCTCAGTGAAAAAGGTCCAGGTGCGCTGTCACTGCATGGCTAATCATCTGTCGGTTCTCGATCATGTCAGAATAGGATCCATTGATCCTTTTGCGTCTGTCACTACGCCCAACACTCGTGAGTTTGAAGCTCGTCACAGTCATTCAATCCCTGAATCCTACTCGGAATACCACAGACAAGGTTTAGACTTTTTGGATTCTCAAGAATGCTGCCAATGGATTCTAGCTTATACCACGAAGATTCTGATTTAGGAATTCAAGAGATATTCATTCAATCGAAGGTAGAACGGAGGTGGTTGTCAGGCACGCGTTCATAGATTGAGAATGGTGATGACTGTCACGGATCATCACATCCATCATATTGAAGTGCGAATGAACATCTTAGATAGTAACAAGCGTGTTTGAATAGAAAACAGAAATAGTTGCATTAATTCATCGAAACACAGCAAAGCTCCTCACCCCAACAATGGAGTTTAGAGACTCATGCCGTCAAAGAGTACAAAGTTCAGATCTAAAATGTCATGAGGTACAAAATAAGTCTCTAAAAGTTGTTTAAATACTAAACTAGTAACCTAGGTTTACAGAAAATGAGTAAACTAAGATGGATAGTGCAAAAATCCACTTCTGGGGCCCACTTGGTATGTGCTGGGGCTGAGACTTAAGTTTCTCACGTGCCTGGGCTGTTTCTGGAGTTGAACGCCAGGTTGTAACCTATTTCTGGCGTTGAACTCCAACTTGTAACTTGTTTCTGGCACTGAACGCCAGACTGCAACATGGAACTGGCGTTGAACGCCAGTTTACATCGTCTATCCTTGAGCAAAATATGGACTATTATATATTTCTGGAAAGCCCTGGATATCTACTTTCCAACCCAATTGGAAGCGCACCAATTGGACTTCTGTAGCTCCAGAAAATCCATTCCAAGTGCAGAGAGGTCAGAATCCAACAGCATCAGCAGTCCTTTTTCAGCCTGAATTAGATTTTTGCTCAGCTCCCTCAATTTCAGCCAGAAAATACCTGAAATTATAGAAAAACACACAAACTCATAGTAAAGTCCAGAAATGTGATTTTTATTTAAAAACTAATAAAAATATAATAAAAAGTGACTAAAACATATTAAAAACTACCTAAAAACAATGCCAAAAAGCGTATAAATTATCCGCTCATCACAACACCAAACTTAAATTGTTGCTTGTCCCCAAGCAACTAAAAACAAAGTAGGATAAAAAGAAGAGAATATACAATAAATTCCAAAAACATCTATGAAGATCAGTCTTAGTTAGATGCGCGGGGCTATTAGCTTTTTGCTTCTGAACAGTTTTGGCATCTCACTTTATCCTTTGAAGTTCAGAATGATTGGTTTCTATAGGAACTCAGAATTCAGATAGTGTTATTGATTCTCCTAGTTCAGTATGTTGATTCTTGAACACAGCTACTTTATGAGTCTTGGCTGTGGCCCTAAGCACTCTGTTTTCCAGTATTACCACCGAATACATACATGCCACAGACACATAACTGCGTGAACCTTTTCAGATTGTGACTCAATTTTACTAAAGTCCCCAATTAGAGGTGTCCAGGGTTCTTAAGTACACTCTATTTTTGCTTTGGATCTCGACTTTAACTGCTCAGTCTCAAGTTTTCACTTGACACCTTCACGCCACAAGCACATGGTTAGGGACAGCTTGGTTTAGCCGCTTAGGCCAGGATTTTATTCCTTTAGACCCTCCTATCCACTGATGCTCAAACCCTTGGATCCTTTTTATTACCCTTGCCTTTTGGTTTTAAGGGCTATTGGCTTTTTGCTCTTGCCTTTTGATTTAAAGAGCTTTTGGCTTTTTCTGCTTGCTTTTTCTTTTTCTTGCTCTTTTTTTCGCATTTTTTTTTCTGTAAGCTTTGTTCTTCACTGCTTTTTCTTGCTTCAAGAATTATTTTTATGATTTTTCAGATTATCAAATAACATTTCTCCTTGTCATCATTCTTTCAAGAGCCAACATATTTAACATTCTTAAACATCAAATTCAAAAGACATATGCACTGTTCAAGCATTCATTCAGAAAACAAAAAGTATTGTCACCACATCAAAATAATTAAACTAGTTTCAAGGATGAATTTGAAACCATGTACTTCTTGTTCTTTTGTAATTAAAACAGTTTTCATTTAAGAGAGATGATGGATTCATATTCATAACTTTAAGGCATAGACTCTTAGACACTAATGATCATATAGTAAAGATACAAATATAAATAATCATAAAGCTCAAAATCGAAAAACAGGAAAATAAATAAACACGGAGATTAAGGAATGAGTCTACCTTAGTGAGGGTGGCGTCTTCCTCTTCTTGAAGAACCAATGGTGCTCTTGATCTCCTCTATGTCTCTTCCTTGTCTTTGTTGCTCCTCCCTCATAGCTCTTTGATCTTCTCTAATTTCATGGGGGATGATGGAGTGCTCTTGATGTTCCACCCTTAATTGTCCCATGTTGGAACTTAATTCACCTAGGGAAGTGTTGATTTGTTCCCAATAGTTTTGTGGAGGAAAATGTATCCCCTGAGGTATCTCAGGGATCTCTTGATTTGCAGTCAAATGTTCTACCACTGAGCTATAGACCCTTGAGATGAATCTCTCCATCTCCTATGACTCAGAGGTGGAAGCTTTTATCTTCCCTTTCCTCTTTCTAGAGGTTTCTCTGGCCTTAGGTGCCATCAATAGTTATGGAAAAACAAAAAAAAAGCTATACTTTTACCACACCAAACTTAGAATGTTGCTCGCCCTCAAGCAAAAGAAGAAAGAATAGTAGAAGAAGAAGAAGATATGGAGGAGATGGAGGGATGTGTGTATTCGGCTATATGGGTGGGCTTGGGTGGGAAAGAGATTTTGAATTTTGAAGGTAGGTGGGGTGTATGGATGTAAGTGGTGAATGGAAAATAGAAGGGATGACTGTGAATGGAGAGAGAGAGTGATATAGGATTATGAGGAGGGAAGGTGAGTGGAGGTATGTGGGGATCTGTGGGGTCCACAGATCCTGAGGTGATCTTGTGGGGTCCACAGATCCTGAGGTGTCAAGGATTTACATCCCTACACCAATTAGCCATGTAAAATGCCTTTGCATGCATTTCTGGCGTTTAGACGCCGAAGTGATGCTTGTTCTGGGCGTTCAACGCCCATATGCAGCATATTTCTGGCGTTGAACGCTAGCTTCATGCTTGTTTCTGGCGTTCAACGCCAGCTCTATGCTCTGTTCTGGCGTTGAACGCCAGCCAGATGCTCCTTACTGGCGTTTAAACGCCAGTAAGCCCTTCCTCCAGGGTGTTCTGTTTTCAATGCTATTTTTCATTCTATTTTTGATTTTTCAGTAGTTTTTGTGACTCCACTTGATCATCAACCTAATAAAACATGAAATAACAAAGAGAAAATAAAATAATTAAATAACATTGGGTTGCCTCCCAACAAGCACTTCTTTAGTGTCAATAGCTTGACAATGAGCTCTCATGGAGCCTCACAGATGTTCAGAGCAACGTTGGGACCTCCTAACACCAAACTTAGAGTTTGAATGTGGGGGTTCAACACCAAACTTAGAGTTTGGTTGTGGCCTCCCAACACCAAACTTAGAGTTTGACTGTGGGGGCTTTGGTTGACTCTGCAGTGAGAGAAGCTTTTCATGCTTCCTTTCCATGGTTACAGAAGGAGAACCTTGTGTCTTATAGTTTGCAATGTCTACAAACCACAGAGCTTCCTGAATAGCAAACAATTGCTCATCCGGAAAGGTTTCAGAGATCTCAGTAGGAGGGAAGGATGCTCCTGCTACTGGTTCTATCCGGGACAGGTGATCAGCTACTTGATTCTCTGTCCCTTTTCTGTCTCTTATTTCTATATCAAACTCTTGCAGAAGCAACACCCATCTTATGAGCCTAGGCTTTGAATCCTGATTTGTGAGTTGATATTTAAGAGCAGCATGGTCAGTGTACACAATCACTTTTGATCCTACTAAGTAGGATCTAAACTTGTCAATGGCATAAACCACTGCAAGTAATTCTTTTTCTGTGGTTGTGTAATTTTTCTGCGCATCATTTAAAACACTGCTAGCATAATAAATGACATGCAGAAGCTTGTTATGCCTCTGTCCCAATACTGCACCAATGGTATGGTCACTGGCATCACACATTAGTTCGAATGGTAATGTCCAGTCTGGTACAGAAATAACTGGTACTGTGACCAGCTTAGCTTTCAGGATCTCAAACGCTTGCAGACACTTTGTGTCAAACACAAATAGCATGTCAGCAGCTAGCAGATTGCTCAAAGGTTTTACAATTTTTGAAAAATCCTTTATAAACCTCCTATAGAATCCTGCATGCCCCAGAAAGCTTCTAATTGCCTTAACATAGCCATCCAAAAAGCAGTAATATTGATGACCTGCTAGTCTCTCTAGCATCTGGTCTTTGAATGGTAAAGGAAAATGATCCTTCTTGGTGGCTGTATTGAGCCTTCTGTAGTCAATACACATACGCCACCCTGTAACTGTTCTTGTAGGAACCAGTTCATTCTTTTCATTATGAACCACTGTCATTCCCCCCTTCTTAGGGACAACATGGACAGGGCTCACCCAGGGGCTATCAGAAATAGGATAGATAATCACAGCCTCTAGTAACTTAGTGACCTCTTTCTGTACCACCTCCTTCATGGCGGGATTTAGCCGCCTCTGTCGTTGAACCACTGGCTTAGCATCATCCTCCAATAGGATCTTGTGCATGCATCTGGCTGGGCTAATGCCCTTAAGATCACTTATGGACCACCCAAGAGCTGTCTTGTGTGTCCTTAGCACCTGAATTAGTGCCTTCTCTTATGATTACAGGAAAAGTGTCACCTTCTCCCAGAAATGCATATTTCAGGGATGGTGGTAGTGGTTTGAGCTCGGGTTTAGGAGGTTTCTCCTCTTCCTGAGGAGTTTTCAGAGGTTATTTTATTTCCTCTGGTTCCTCCAGATCAGGCTGAACATCTTTAAAAATGTCCTCTAGCTCTGATTCGAGACTCTCAGTCATATTGACCTCTTCCACCAGGGAGTCAATAATATCAACGCCCAGGCAGTCGTCTGATGTGTCTGGATGTTGCATAGCTTTGACAACATTCAACTTAAACTCATCCTCATTGACTCTCAGGGTTATCTCCCCTTTTTGGACGTCAATGAGGGTTCGTCCAGTTGCTAGGAATGGTCTTCCTAAAATGAGAGTTGCACTCTTGTGCTCCTCCATTTCCAGCACTACAAAGTCAGTAGGGAAGGCAAATGGCCCAACCTTGACAATCATGTCCTCAATTATGCCTGATGGGTATTTAATGGAGCCGTCAGCAAGTTGAAGACAGATCCGGGTTGGTTTGACCTTTTCAGTCAAGTCAAGCTTTCTGATAGTGGATTCAGGGATTAGGTTGATGCGTGCCCCAAGATCACATAGAGCTGTCTTGGTGCAATTACCCTCTAATATGCATGGTATCATAAAGCTCTCGGGATCTTTAAGCTTTTCTGGGAAGCTTTTCAGAATGACTACACTGCATTCTTCAGTGAGGAGAACTCTTTCAGTTTCTCTCCAATCCTTCTTATGACTCAAGATATCTTTCATGAACTTGGCATAAGAGGGTATTTGCTCAAGTGCCTCTGCAAATGGAATCTTTATTTCAAGAGTCCTGAGATAGTCTGCAAAGCGGGCAAATTGCTTATCCTGCTCCTCTTTGCAGAGTTTTTGAGGATAAGGAATCTTGGCTTTGTATTCCTCAACCTTAGTTGCTGCAGGTTTATTTCCTACAGAGGTAGTTTGAGAAGCCTTCTTGAGGGATTTATTATCAGTACTTGCAGGTGTCTGATCCCTCACTGGCATTTGAAAGCCAGGGTTGGAAGCTGGAGTGGCGTTGGACGCCAACTCCTTACTTGTTCCTGGCGTTTGAATGCCAGAACTGAGCTTCCATTGGGCGTTTGACGCCAACTCCTTGCCTGTTTCTAGCGTTTGAACGCCAGAGTTATTCCTCTCTAGGCTCTTACTGTCCTCAGAGGGATTTTGGATAGCCGGTTGTTCATTTCTTGGCTTCCTGCTGCCTTGAAGTGAGGTATTTAATGTTTTCCCACTTCTTAATTGAACTGCTTCGCACTCTTCTGTTATTTGTTTTGATAACTGCTGTTCTGTTTGCTTCAACTGTACTTCCATATTCAGATTAGCCATTCTTGTGTCTTGTAGTATCTCCTTGAATTTGGCCAGCATGTTTTCTTAGAAAGTCTAATTGCTGATTGAATTCTGTAATTTGTTCTGCAGGACTGAGTTCAGCAGTTACTGTTTTAGTCTCTTCTTTCATGGAAGATTCACTGCTTAGGTACAGATGCTGATTTCTGGCAACTGTATCAATGAGCTCTTGAGCTTCTTTAATTGTTTTTCTCATATGTATAGATCCACCAGCTGAGTGGTCTAGAGAAATCTGAGCTTTCTCTGTAAGCCCATAATAGAAGATGTCTAACTGCACCCATTCTGAAAATATTTCAGAGGGGCATTTTCTTAGCATCTCTCTGTATCTCTCCCAGGCATCATAAAGAGATTCATTATCTCCTTGTTTAAAGCCTTGGATGTTCAGCCTTAGCTGTGTCATCCGTTTTAGAGGGAAATATTGATTCAGAAATTTTTCTGTCAGCTGTTTCCATGTCCTTATGCTAGCTTTAGGTTGGTTATTTAACCACCTCTTAGCTTGATCTTTTGCAGCAAATAGAAATAGTAATAATCTGTAGACATCCTGATCTACTTCCTTATCATGTACTGTGTTAGCAATTTGTAAAAACTGTGCCAAAAACTCTGTAGGTTCTTCCCGTGGAAGACCGGAATACTGACAACTCTGCTGCACCATGATAATGAGTTGAGGATTCAACTCAAAGCTGCTGACTCCGATGGAGGGTATACAGATACTACTCCCATATGAAGCAGTAGTGGGGTTAGCATATGACCCCAGAGTCCTTCTGGACTGTTCATTTCCACTTATGTCCATGATGGAGAAAGGGAGATGATGTGGATTGTAAATTTTTTTTTTGAAAACCAAAATTAAAATAAAATAAAATTAAATTAAATTAATGAAGAATTGACTAAAATTTCGAAAATTTGAAGAAAAAGAAATAAAAGAAACTTGAAAACTAAATTAATTAATTAAAAAGATTTGAAAAAGATGTGGGTGAGAATTTTTGAAAAAAATGAAGAGAGAGAAATTGGTTAGGAAGTTTTGAAAAAGATATGCCTTAAAATTAAAGATACTTGTAAGAAAATAAAATAAAAAAAAGAAAAGATATGAAAAAGATTTGATTTTAGGATTTGAGATTAGAGAGGATAAGATAAGCTAGGTAAGAGAAGATAAGGAATTTAAATTAAAAAGTTTTGAAATTTAAATTTTAAATTTGAAAATTAAATTTTGAAATTTGAAATTTAAAATTTGAAATTTGAAATTTTGAATTTTGAATTTTGGTAGTTGAAATTTAAAATTTGAATTTGAAATAAGATAAGATAAGATTTTTTTTGAAAAAGATTTGAATTTTGAAATTTTAAAACTAAGATAAGATAAAATAAAATTTTTAAAATGAAATCTGAATTTTTAAAAGAAAAATTCAAAAAATCTCTTAAAATAAAGGAAAAAAATATTTTTGAATTCAATGAGGAAAGAGAAAAACATTACCAAGAACATAAGCACCACGCTCTAGCCAATTGAGCTATAAATTTAAAGTGTTTTAACAAGGTATAAATAAATCTTTTTTTTAGATGCTAATAATTCGAAAATGCACAAGAAAAACAAGAAAAATCACAAAACAAGAAAAACTAAAGATCAAACAAGGAAAATAAACAAGAACAACTTGAAGATTAAAAAAGAACAAAGAACATGCAATTCGAAAATTTAAAGGGAAATAAAAGCATGCAGTTGACACCAAACTTAAAACATGACACTAAACTCAAACAGAAAAACTCAATTATTAGTTAAAAAAAATTTCGAAAAATTTAAAAAGAGAAAATAAGGATTTAGAAAAAATAATTTCAACCAAAAACAATAATAAAAGACTCTAAACCAAAAAGAAAAATTTTTCCTAATCTAAGCAACAAAATAAACCGTCAGTTGTCCAAACTCGAAAAATCCCCGGCAACGGCGCCAAAAACTTGGTGCACAAATTGTAAATCACACTTTTCACAACTCGTACCACTAACCAGCAAGTGCACTGGGTCGTCCAAGTAATACCTTATGTGAGTAAGGGTCGAATCCCACGGAGATTGAGCTTATACCACGAAGATTCTGATTAAGGAATCCAAGAGATATTCATTCAATCGAAGGTAGAACGGAAGTGGTTGTCAGGCACACGTTCATAGGTTGAGAATGGTGATGACTGTCACGAATCATCACATCCATCATATTGAAGTGCGAATGAACATCTTAGATAGAAACAAGCGTGTTTGAATAGAAAACAGAAATAGTTGCATTAATTCATCGAAACACAGCAGAGCTCCTCACCCCAACAATGGAGTTTAGAGACTCATGCCGTCAAAGAGTACAAAGTTCAGATCTAAAATGTCATGAGGTACAAAATAAGTCTCTAAAAGTTGTTTAAATACTAAACTAGTAACCTAGGTTTACAGAAAATGAGTAAACTAAGATGGATAGTGCAAAAATCCACTTATGGGACCCACTTGGTGTGTGCTGGGACTGAGACTTAAGCTTCTCACATGCCTGGGCTGTTTCTGGAGTTGAACGCCAGGTTGTAACCTGTTTCTGGCGTTGAACTCCAACTTGTAACTTGTTTCTGGCGCTGAACGCCAGACTGCAACATGGAACTGGCGTTGAACGCCAGTTTACGTCGTCTATCCTTGAGCAAAGTATGAACTATTATATATTGCTGAAAAGCCTTGGATGTCTACTTTTCAACCAAATTAAAAGCGCGCCAATTGGACTCCTGTAGCTCCAGAAAATCCATTCCGAGTGCAGAGAGGTCAGAATCCAACAGCATCAGCAGTCCTTTTTCAGCCTGAATCAGATTTTTGCTCAGCTCCCTCAATTTTAGCCAGAAAACACCTGAAATTACAGAAAAATACACAAACTCATATTAAAGTCCAGAAATGTGATTTTTATTTAAAAAATAATAAAAATATAATAAAAAGTGACTAAAACATATTAAAAACTACCTAAAAACAATGCCAAAAAGCGTATAAATTATCCGCTCATCACATACGTATCAGAAAATGCTGGGGACAATTTCTGGGTTCCTTTTGGCCCAGTTCCAACCCCGAAAACACATAATAGAGGCTGCAGAGTGGAGGAATTCATTGACACAACTTTTCATTCACAGAATTTTAGGTTTTAGATGTAGTTTTCTAGAGAGAGTGGCTCTCTCCTCTCTCTAGGTTTTAGGATTTTAGGTTTAGCTATTTTCAATTCCAGATTTCTACTTTGCTTTAATTAGTTTCTCGTCTACTCTTATTAGTTCTAGCACTTTAGTTTATCTATCTCTCTTGTTGGTTTATTTATTTTCCCAATATAATTTATAAACTCTTCATATTAGATTTGATTTTTCATTTAATACAATTTGAGGTATTTCATATTTATTACTTCCTCTATTAATTGTTAGTCACTGATGTTTGAAATTGGTTGTTTGGATTTAATATTCCTTGCTAGTTTTCTATGTTTTTATGTTGTGCCTTCCAAGTGTTTGATAAAATGTTTGGTTGGATTTTAAAGTAGATTTTTCTTCTCTTGGCTTTGGTTGAGTAATTGGAGACTCTTAAGTTATCAAACTCCTTTGTTGATTGAAAATTAAAAGTTGCTAGTTGATTTGAATCCCTCTAAAGCTAGTCTTTTCTTAGGAGTTGACTAGGACTTGAGGAATCAAATTGATTCATCCACTTGATTTTTCTTCATAGTTAGAGGTTAACTAAGTGGGAGCAACGGACAATTGATATCATAATTGATAAGGATAGTTAGGATAGGACTTCTAATTCTCATACCTTACCAAGAGCTTTCTTAGCTATTAGTTTACTTTCTTGCAATTTACTTTTCTTGTTCCTTATTCAAAACCCCAAAAAGATATTTTTCCATAACCAATAGTAAAAACACTTCCCTGCAATTCCTTGAGAGACGACCCGAGGTTTAAATACTTTGGTTTAATTTTAGGGGGTTTGTTACTTGTGACAACCAAATTTTTGTATGAAAAAATTCTTTGTTGGTTTAGAACTATACTTTCAACGAGATTTCATTTGTGAAATTCTTTACCGACAAAAAAATCCGTTCATCACATATTTACAACAACCAAAATATAAGACTCATGACACTAGCTCCCTGGCAACGACGCCAAATTTCATAAGAGGAATTTATCGTCGGTTTAGAATCAATTGAAACAAGAATCAATTCGTTGGTAGCATAGTCCAAACCAACAATGAATTCTCATAATCAAATGTTTAATCCAAAGAATATGTCACAATCAAAACACAACTATAACCGAGAGTATTTAGACTCCCGGGTCATTCTCCCTAGGAACTAGTGACCACAAGTGCATACAATTTTGGTTGTGAGAAGCAATGGGTTTTCAATGTTTGAAGCAAACAAATAAAGAGATAAAAGAACAAGACAAAATTACAATTAATAAAGTAATGAATGAATGAAAGAACTATGTATGTAATATAAACAAGTAAGACTCAAAATTGATGAAAAAGTGGTTTAAAACATAAATGAAACCTTGACTTGGGATGAGTTATGGAATCCCTTCCTTGCCATAACCACAACTATGATAACTATGATGGATTAATCTCACTAAGTCAACCCTTAATATCGAAGGATAAGTCAATTGAGCATAATTGTCATTAATCCACAAATCCTAGCTAACTTACCAAATTAATTGGTAAAAAACTAGCGTTAGTGGAAACAATAACAACTAACAACCCAAGAATTATCACTAAATGTTGGACATTATGGCTCTAGTAATCCATACACTCATTTTTTCCAAGCCAAGGGGTGGAAATTACTCCATAACTAATATTGACATTTCATCAAACACCTAATATGCATAATCATAAAATATGGCAAAATTAAAAAAATAATAAAAGCTATGAACCACAAATAATAACAAGCAACAAAGGCAGCTCAACAAACATAAAATAAGCATCAAACATCAAATTCATAAATCAAAACTCAAAATTGGAAATTATATATAAACAAAAAAAATTGAAATAGGAGCAAGTGTAGAACAAATGTAGTAATTAAAAGAGAAATTAAAGAAATACTTACAATGCAATTGTTATAATTCCAAATCAAAACTTAAAGTATAAAATGCTACAAACCCTAATTAAACCTAAGAGAGAATTTTCTAATCTACACTACTCCTAATGTGTTTTTTCTAATCTAAAATTGAGCTCCGTTTGTTATGTGTTGTTGCTCTTTCATATAGCCCTTGATTTCAGCCTCCAGCGTTTTAGTCTGGCCAACATGACTTTGTTGGTAGCTTCGATTTGTCCATTGGCGGGGGTGTTCCACGGATGTGAACTGGTATTTTATTTTCAGGTCAGACACCAAATTTCTGAAAGTCGAGTTGATAAATTGAGTTTCATTGTTCGTGGTGATGGAGTGGGAAACCCCAAACCTTGTGACAATATTCTTATACAAGAATTTCTAACTTCTTTGAGCAGTGATGGTTGTCAAGGCCTCTGTCTCAATCTATTTAGTAAAGTAGTCAATGTCTACTATGAGGTATTTGGTTTGGCCTGGTGCTTGGAAGAATGGTCCAAGTAGATCAAGACCCCATTTTGCGAATGGCCATGGTGAGGTAATACTGATAAGCTCTTCAGGGGGCGCCACATGAAAATTAACATGTTTCTGGCAAGGCGGGCACATTTTGACGAACTCGGCCGCCTCTTTCGGTAAATTCGGCCAGAAAAAGTCAGCTCGGATCACTTTTTGGCTAGTGACCGAGTTCCTTGGTGGTTTCCACATATGCCATTATGTACGTCCTCCAAGACTTCTTTTGTGCTGGATTTCGGAACGCATTTTAAGAGGGGTGTTGAGATCCCTCTTTTATATAGGATATTATGGACCAATGTATAGTTTTGCGCCTCTTTTACGAGCCTTTTGGCCTTCTTTTCATCTTTGGGGAGCATGTCAAATTTAAGATAGTTGACTATGGGGTTATCCAACCTAAATGTTGATTTTATACAGTCAGTACTTCCTCTTCCTTTGATGCGGATGGTGTTTGTAAAGTCTTTTGGATGAGACTTCTATTGTTGCCTCCTGATTTAGTGCTGGCTAACTTTGATAGAGCATCAGCTTGGGCATTAGACTCCCGAGTTATATGTCAGACCTCACTTTTTGAAAAGTGTGTTAGTTGTTCTCGTGTCTCATCCAAGTATTTCTTCATAGTGGGGTCTTTAACTTGGTAGGTACCGTTAATTTGCAAAGTTATTACTTGCGAATCACTAAACACTACCACCTTTTCTTTATCCACTTCTTTAGTCAGCTTCAAGCATGCAAGTAAAGTTTCATATTCTATTTGGTTATTAGAAGCAGAAAACTCGAACCTTAAGGATAGTTCTATCCGAGTTTCTTGATCGCTTTCTAAAATGACAGCAGCTCCGCTTTCAGATTTGTTTGATAACCCATCTACGTACAGACTCCATATAGTAGGGTTTTCGGGACTTTCGGTGTATTCAACGATGAAGTCGACAAGATATTGTGATTTGATGGCTGTCCGAGTTTCGTATCTTAAATCGAACTCAGACAGTTCTACTGCCCATTGTAAAATTCTCTCAGCCAAATCTGTTTTTATAGGATATTTTTCATTAGTTGATTAGTGCAGACTTTAATGGTATGGGCTTGGAAGTAGGGTCGAAGCCTTCGGAATGTAAGAACAAGGACATAAGCAAAGTTCTTTATCTTTTGATAATTCAGCTCTGCCCCTTGTAAGGCTTTGTTGATGAAGTAGATAGGTTGCTGCCCCTTTTCGTCTTCTCGGACCAGGGCCGAGGCTGTGGCCCGACCTTCAACTGATAGGTATAACACGAATTCTTCCCCTTTTTCAAGTCGGGTAAGTATGGGTGGTTGCCCCAAGAATTCTTTGAAGTCTTGGAAGGCCTGTTCGCATTCTGGAGTCCATTCCAATTGCTTCCCTTTCTTTAGGATTGAATAGAGAGGAAGTGGTTTCAAGGCTGATCCTGCTAAGAATCTGGATAGAGCCGCTAACCTTCTATTCAACTGTTGGACTTCTTTGATACAAGTCGGACGTTTCATGTTAAGGATAGCCTGGCATTTGTCAGGGTTTGCTTCTATGCCTCTTTGAGTCAATATGAACCCTAAAAAATCCCCAGCTTCTACTGCAAATGTGCATTTTCAGGGATTTAATCTCATTTCATGCTTCCTTATAGTGGAGAATACTTTTGAGAGGTCGGACAATAGTGTTCTGTCCTCTTTGGTTTTAACGAGCATGTCATTCACGTATACTTCCATGAGTTTTTCTATGTGAGAGAAAAACACTTTATTCATCAATCGTTGGTAGGTAGCTCCTGCATTCTTCAATCCAAAAGGCATTACTATGTGGAAATAGTTTGTCTTTGGAGTTATGAATGGGGTCTTTTCCTGATCTGGCTTGTACATTGAGATTTCATTGTATCCCGAGTAGGCGTCCATAAAGGACAGGTATGTGTAGCCTAACGCTGAGTCGACCAAGGCATCTATACTGGAGAATGGATAAGGATCCTTAGGACATGCTTTGTTGAGGTCGGCAAAATCAATACACATTCTCCACTTTTCGTTTTGCTTTTGTACCAATACCACATTGGCTAGCCAAAGCAGATACTTCACCTCTCTTATAAATCCTGCTTCTAGCAGAGCCTGTACTTGCTCTTCTACGACTTGTGTTCGCTCTGGTCCGAACTTTCTATGTTTTTGATGAACAGGTCAGAAACCTGGGTATACAGCAAGGCTATAGCACATCAGGTCGGGATCAATACCGGGCATGTCAGAGGCTTTTCAGACAAAAAGATCGAAGTTTTTCCTCAGCAATTCAACGAGTTTTTTCTTTAGGCTTTTCTCCAGGTTTGCCCCTATGCTCGTTGTCTTGTCGGAGTGGTCTCCAATTTGTATCTCTTCTGTTTTGTCTTCTGGTTGGGGTTGTAGTTCTTCTCGAATTTGGGCTCCTCCTAACTCGATTGTATTGACTTATTTGCCTTTCGAACTACCTTTTAAACTAAGGCTCTCATTATAACATTTTTTTGTTAGCTTTTGATCTCCTTTAAGGTGGCAATCCCTTCAGTTGTGGGAAATTCATGCAAAGATATGGGATGGAGATGACAGCTGCAAGTCGATTCAAAGTTATCCGACCTATTAGGACATTGTACTTGTAGGCTGAATTTACATTGACTTCAATGTAGTCGACACTTAGTTTCCTTGACCTGGCACCCTTTCCGAAGGTGTGTCCAATGAGATGTAACCTAGAGGTCGGATTGGTGCATCTTCCAGTCCAAAAAAATTATCCGGGTATGTCCTTAGATCCTTTTGCTCTAACCCGAGTTTATTAAAGGTGGGTTTTAACAAGATATCCGCTGAGCTGCCTTGATCTACCAATGTTCGGTGGAGGTTAGGATTTGCTAGAATCACAGTTATTATCACTGGGTCGTCGTACTCGGGTACTATTCCTTTAGCATCCTCTTTAGTGAAGGAGATAGTGGGTAAGTCAGGCGATTGACTGTCCTCTCCGACTTGATATACTTCCTTCAGGTGCCTTTTTAGTGAGGATTTTGATATTTCTCCTCCTGCAAATCCACCATTAATCATGTGTATATATCGCTCGGGGGTGTAAGGAAAGCGTTCTGGTCATCCTCCTTCTTCATCCTTTCTTCTCTTTCTTGGGTTGTCCGAGCTGTCTGCCAGGTATCTATCAAGCCGGCCTTCTCTGGCCAACTTTTCGATGACATTCTTTAGGTTGTAACATTCATTAGTGGAATACCTGTACAACTTGTGGTACTCACAATATTCGGTCCGGTTTCCAGCTTTCTTATGCTTAATCGGACAAGGAGACAGGAGTTTCTCTGTGTGGCATATTTCACGGTAAACATCGACCAGGAAAACCCTTAGAAGGGTGTAGTTGTGATACTTTTGAAGCTTTTCTACATTTTGCTCCTCTTTCTTCTTGGGTTTCTTTTCTTTGTCCCGAGTTTGATAGTAGGACAAGTTAGATAGCGAAGATTCTCTAAGTCGGGAATTTTTCTCCATGTTGATGTAATTTTCTGTCCTTTGTTGAATTTCGTTCAGAGAAGTTGGGTATCTCTTGGATATTGACTGAGAAAATGGTCTTTCTCTAAGGCCATTGACCATACCCATAATTATAGCTTCGATTGGTAGACTCTGAATTTTCAAGCAAGTTTTGTTGAACCTTTCCATATAGTCATGAAGGATTTTTCCAACTTCTTGCATTACTCCTAGTAGGCTAGGGGCGTGCTTTGTTTTGTCTTTTTGGATGGAGAATCTGGTAAAAAAATTTTTGGCTAGGTCCTCAAAGCTAGTGACCGATCTGGGGGACAGGTTATCAAACCATTTCATTGCAGCCTTGGTTAAAGTATTCGGGAAGGCTTTGCAATGAGTGGCGTCAAAATCGTCGGCCAAGTACTGAAGTTACTAAGATGGTGGCTCGGGTCGGACATTCCGTCACAGATATCCATGTCGGGCGATTGGAAGTTCCTAGGGACTTTAGCGTTCATGATCTCTTCTGTAAACGGATCTTACCATCCCAAGGAACTTTCCTCACGCTTCACCCGATTATTCCTCCTTTGTACATTAGATTCCAGTTTTCATAACTTGTCTTCTAACTCCTTTCGTTGCCTTACTTCTTTTCGCAACTCCCGTTCTACTTCTTGTTGTCGTTCAGCCTCGTGTTCGAGCTGTTGTAGCCGATCCCCTTGGCCATGGACGAGATCTAAGATCTCGGTCGCATGAGGTTGATCCTCAACCTCAGGAAGGTGGACCTCGGACTGGATCCTCGTTGTTTGAGGGTTTCCTGAGATCCCTTTCCCGTGGGGGCCATGGTATGGTGGTGGAGGCGGAAGCAAAAAGACTTGGTCTTCTGGCTGATCTTCTGGCTCAGACTCACATACCGTATAGCCATCTCTAAGCTCATGGTCCGCTATTTGTCAGAGGGTGAATCCCAGGTCTCCAATAACAGTGTCAATGTTCTGAGGGCTACCTGAAACGCTGATTTGGACCTGAACGTGAGGTCCAAATCCCTGAATGTGGTGGCGTCCGACCTCTTTAGTGCCGAGGTGTCGCCTGTCTGAGTTGCTCGTGAGAAAGTCTGGGGGTGGTACCTGCAAGAGACTCCAATGCTTAAACTAACAAATACTTTAGGCAGATTTTTAGTAGATTAGAACGTGAGTTATACCTGGAAGATGCCAGTGTATTTATAGTAAAGTAGATAACCCACCTTTGTTGGAGTAGTTCTATCTTTTCTGATAGATAAGCGCTCCCTTTATCTTGAAAGTTTGTTGGGATCTACTTTTTAGATAAAGTAAAGATAGTAAAAAAGACTTAAGAAGACAGTTACTTATTAGATCAAATAAAATTAGACCTCTATGTCGTTATCCAACCTCTTTAAAAAAGTTAGACTATCATGAAGTCCACCTTTATTGATGGGCTATTTTTGTGTTATTGAGTCTGATTTTCATTCTGTTGGTCAAAATTTAAACATTATTCATGAGATA
>NC_029786.2:24760267-24763246 GCF_000816755.2 Arachis ipaensis | reverse complement strand
ATATATATTTATCCATAAATACATAATAATTGATTTTGTAATTGAATTTTGATATACATATAATTTTTTAATAAAAATGCATATCATTGGACGCGTTGCCACTGCAAACGCTAGTAACTGACAAAAATTGTAATCAAACCAATCCCGTCATATCTAAGAACATAACAGAGGCATAGATAAAGAATACTTTGGCGACTTATTCCAAAGGTATGATGTGTGGATTTTGATAATTTCTGAAACAAAATCAGAACCGGCTCTGTTCAGACTGATAATTGCTTACAATCAAAAGCTTAGAGATGCACCGGAATAACAAAAAAGAACCAGGGCATTCCGTGAGCTTAAAATTGCCAGAGCTAGAGATCAAATGTAAGACAAATAATTTCTATCACAGATAAAGTATGGTACAAAGTTAGAAGAAAACAATGATAAACGCACCATACTAGCATTCCTAATAATAATAAAAAATAATCTCTTTTTTTTTTCTTTTTGTTTCAAATAAAAGTGCCTAATCTTCAAGTTAAATTGAGATCATTCCCTCTATGAGGGCGAAGGCAAACCCGGACTTCATGCTCTTCAGGTCCAACACGATGCTTAGGCACCAAGATCTCAAGAACTGATCCTGGCCCATCATAGTATGCTTCAATGTTGGCATCTTCAGGAATTCTCGTTGAGAGAGGGATCTCACGGATGAACTCACCGGGAGGACAGTGCTCTGATGCCGGGTCAGTGAGCTTGAATGTCCGGTCATGCCTCTTAATCAATGGCTTTCGTGAAGTGCTCATACAAGAAACCTTTATGATACCATTAGTCAGAGTGTTCCTCCAAGAAACTTTCACACTTGGAAGTTCTACAAAGGGCAAGCTTATGATAATCAGATAGCCTTGTTCATCTTCATAGATGGTTTTTGCAGCAGTAACAGGTCCATACACACCCTTTATCACCCCACTAAAATCATTCAACCAGTTTGGCTCATTTGGGAGGTGCATTTCTATATCCGGAATCCGATCAGCTGGAGGATTAACAGCCAAGTAACATTCTTCTTCGTTTCCGTGTAGGAAAAAGTCCTTCCTCTTTTTGCCACTGACTGGAGATAGGTCCAGTCCATCTCCATTACTGTGGTTAGACAAATGAGTTGACAAATTCAGTCCAGATCCATTGAGCAGTTTCTTAGGGTGTGAATTCGGAGCACCCTTGATTGGGGCAGGCGGCCTCTCAAGCTCAAAGTCTGTGTTGGGAAGATTCCTCCATGAACTGAAATCGCTTGCTTCAGGTGGGATTGTGAAGTTCAAATCCCGGCCAGTGAGTTCCATCCACCTCTTCTGATCCTCCTCATCAAGGACCATCAGATTGGGGGATGGAACAAGCTCAATGCCATGAACACACTGAGGGTTAGAAAGCCCTCTATAATGCTTCCGCTGCATCCTGTGGGATCGAACAAAACCCTTGTCAACACTGAATGGGAACGGGCGCTCCCCTTGGCGAGAATGCCCATTCATGAAACTCCTCAACTGCATCTTACCCAGCGCGTTATCTGGCCTCTCCTTGAACACCCACATGTACATATTCTCCATGTCATGCTGAACCATGAAGACATCAAGCTTGAGATCAGACTTGTCAAACCCTGAAACACCATTGCTATCCCTGACAATCTTGGCCTTAGACTTATCATTCAAAGAGGGCTTAAAGTAAAAACTGAAGAAGAACCAAGCACCCCATATGCTGTCGACTCGCTTAGCACACTTCCTTCCGGCTGCTGCAGCTTTGGGCATGTTAAGAAAGCTCTCAGTCTCATAGCCTTGTGTGCCAAGACCAACATCCAAGACATCACAGGGGTCGGAGTTCCAAGAGGGCGGGGGAGGGCTGCGCTCAGCAGAGAGGGGCAGGTTGATATCTGGTGGACCTGAGAATATGATTTGGCGATTCATCTCCAAATCGAGTTCATCGTGAGAAGATGCACTTGAGTCCATTGACAAGAGCGTTGAGGGGTGGTGATTCTCCATTGACAAAGAAACAAGACAAGAAGAATCTCCCATGCTACCTCATCATTTCCCTGATGAGTTCTATTGCTGGTGTTGTGTTCATTTTTGCCATTCCCAAAAACAAATTCAACAAAACAACCTCATAAACACCTTCATCAGATCAATCACCACTATATATCCCCTCCATCAAACCCTAGATTTATAAAATTGCATTGACAGAAGGGGGAAAAAAAATCAACAAATCCAACCTATACAACAAAACAAATAAAAAAAATCTGTAATTTTTTTCTTTTCTTTCTTCCCTAAGAATAAATTAATTTGAACATATATCTAATAGCACAAACAGAGTGAACACACATATATCTTCTATACTTATGTATCTCTTCAATCTCAGCGAGAGAGGAAGAGATTTTAGGAAAACGCTATAGGAGAATTAAATTATGTATCCCTAATATTCTATACATCTCCTTAAATCCTCCAAAATCAGGTGAAAAACACTGAATCAAAACCATCAAATCCATGAAAACTAGAAACTGAGAGAGAGAGAGAGAGAGAGAGAGAGAGAGAGAAGACCGAAGAAGAAGAGAGAGATCGTCAAAAGGGTTTACCTTTTGGGATAAGCATCGGAGAATCGAGAAGAAGAGTAGCCTCCATAGCCGACGATGATGCTATCAACCATATCATCGACAACCATGTTGCCTACGCTCTCTCCCGCAATATTTTCCCTATTTTTTTTAATTAATCAAAATAATATTATTTTATTATTTCTTTTTTTGGGTGATAACTGATAAGAACCCTAATTCTTCGTCTTCTTGGTTAGACTCATCAAAAGGGAACAGGAAAAAAAATCTAAAAATTCAAAAATAAAACGAAAGAGAAAGAAAAAGAGTAATGGCTGGTTAGTGGTTATAACCGATAAGTATTAACTGATAAGCGAGTACACAGAGGGACAGAGGCGAGTGAGTACTGAGGACTGAGGAGTTTGCATTTATTTTTACTT
>NC_029786.2:24759140-24760026 GCF_000816755.2 Arachis ipaensis | reverse complement strand
TAAATTTGATTATTTTACTTTGAATTGTTTGATTATTTTATAGTTGCTTATTTTATTTAAAATATTTATAAAATAATATGTATAAATTACACAAATATGTGACAGACTTATCAGAATTTTATTTTTGTATTCCTAAAATATTATTTTTTGAGTGTTTTCATTAAAAAAAGTTATCTCAAAAAATCATGATGCATTTTTCTTTTTCAACATTTTATTTGCTTCCTGAAAGTTCTCATATCCAATTTTGAGATCTCTTATATCAAAAGTTTAGATTTTTAAATTTTCTTTAGCTTAAAGTATATTTTGGATAATTTTTTAGAAATTTTGAGAAGTTCTTTATACATGGTCTTAAGTTCAGAAAAAAGAAAGATTAATTTCAAACATCATTATCTCCTAGTTTGACTCGTAGTTAGCTATAAAACATATGTTAGCTATGTCATCTAGATCTCTATTGTTTTTAACCAACTTGGGACACTCAAATTTGATGTGATTTTATCTACACAGTTTTAGTAAACAACATCCACTTTTGATTTATGCTTCTTATCGTCTCTAAGGTGGCTTCTACGTTATTTCAGCCAAGTTTTTTTGTTTGCTTTCTTTATGAAGGAGGCACATTCGTCCTTCTCCTTTTGATCTTTAGTACGAGAAACCATACTCAGATTCAACATCAGATTCATCTTTTATTAGCAAAGCTTTTTTCCTTTTGATTGTAGGGTCAAAGACTTTGTCTTTGGAGTGATCTATCCCAAGCTAACATCAAGCTCATATTGATGACTTTTGAGGGAACCAAACAATTCAAAAAACTTAAAATTTTCAGATATATGGCTCTCTTGATGATGGTAAGTATAGTATAAAACATAAAACTTCTGAAAATTTTATTACGAGT
>NC_029786.2:24748406-24759006 GCF_000816755.2 Arachis ipaensis | reverse complement strand
AAACCAAACATTTTAATTGATTTTGAGAGTTAATAAGTTTAATTTAATATATAAAGATTAATTATATTATCATCAATTTTAAATTAAAGTACTTATTTAAAAACCAATTAATAAGTTGATAAATAAATAATGTTTTTGAAATAATTTATTTGGATTAAATTTGATTTTAAATTACTACTCTACCTTTCAATTTTATCAAAATACTTAAATTAATTCTAATTCCCAAATCAAACCAACACTAACCCTAATTTCAAACTCAGTCATTCTCCCCTAAACCTTAACACACACACCACACAGAAGAGAAAGGGGCTGCGAAAAAGAAGAGAAAGAAGAGAGGGAAAGGGAGAAGGGATAGTGCCGGTAGGGTTGGGAGTCGTTGCCGTTGAGCACGAAGAGAAGAGAGAGTTTCGCAAAGCAGAGGCATTGAGAGAGACAGAACCGTTGATATTCACATTCCAAGACTGTGTAATCAAATTATTAATCTCCTCATTGTCGCACCATCTATCTTGAAATCTAAATCTCCTTTTAGTGCTTGTTTTGACGACATTATTTTAATAAAAAAGATCTTTATTCAATGAAAAAATATCTTTTTTTTATTTTTTAGCGTGTTTGACAAATTTTTAGAAGTAAAAGTAAAAGTACTAGACAAATAAAAAAAACATCTTTGTTGAGAAGCTGTAATTTACATCTTTTTTTAAAAGATCTTTTTTTCTTAAAAAAAGATGTTTTTCATGTAATAAATAAATAAATAAGTACTTTTATATCGTTATACCCAAACATAATTGATAGATAAAAAGATCTTTTTATATGAAATATCCAAACATAAAATTACTTCTACTCTTTCATAAGATCTTTTAAAAAAAGATAACTAAAAAAAAATCTTTTCTTATCAGTTCACCCAAACAAGTCCTTAACCCTCTTACCCTCTTTTTTTGAACAAAGCATCAGCGGGCGATGATCCAAACCAGAATAATCTAAGTGTAAAAGGAAAGTTGTTGGAAACACTGATCTCCATACCATGATTGTCAATGTTCTTTCCAACCTCTCCTTAATTAAGTTTCTGCCGAATTGCATTTATTCCATGTGAATTTTTCACCTTCGAAACTAATGTCCACCAGATTCCCAGCATTTATAAAGTTGCTGGATAAATGTTATGGATTTTGGCCTTTCCCCTTCTTTCCATGATGAGCCCGAATAGCATTAAAATTCCCAATAACTACCTTCTCCTCACCACTTGCCTCCAAATTCTGCAATATCTTAATATACTGCGTCTCCCTAACTGCCTCTTTCGTTTGCATATGGACTCCAATTACCTTCCGCTTTGATTTAGAGTTATGATTTTCAGTCACAAAGTGGATAAAGAAAGTGTCATGTTCTACTATCCGGACAATCTCTTTATCTCTCCATGTCACCAATAACCCTGCTGCTTGCCTAATAGAATCAACAATAAACATTGAGTTAAAACCCACTCTCCTCAACACTACCTCTACAGTCGGGGTATTAGTCTTTGTCTTATACCTCGGAAGAATGGGATTTACAAATTCCTTTTATGTTATAAACTGAATGGAATTTTCTTAAACCCCCACAGTTTCACATTGTCATCTTCATTCCTCTCTGGATGTCAATTGTTGGGTGGCACCCTCCCACTTCATTGCTGCCTCCACTTCTTCTTGACATTGTTTGTTAATACTGGAACTCTTCCTTAATCCTCCTGACCTCCTTTTAACTCCGAGTATCAGTTTATTTGCTTGATTTTTTCTAGCACAACTTTTAAGATTCTACCTTGTTGATTCCATCATACCCGTCACTCCTCCGATTTCTTCAAAGATAAAAACACTCCACACACTATTAAGGTAGTTTGTGTCAATCTGCTTTCCTACTTTTCCTTCTTTAATCTCCTGTGCATCACTCTTACCTATCCCTCTCCCTTATTTTTTTCAATCAGTATATAATAGTACTAATTAACTAGATCTAGAAGAGAATGAGAGAGAGATAGAGGGGGGGGGACACAGAGCGGGGTAGAGTATGGGAACGACATCAACATTCGAAAGATCCTAGGGTTTGGAACAGAAAAGAATATTATCGACTGGAAAATGAGTCTTTCTCCATCTTTGTTGAAAATTTACCGGGAGATATCTCAAAGAAAGAATTATTTCACCCTTTCACCTGGACAGGAAGAATCAATGACATTTATCTTTCTCGTAAAGAGAAAAAAAGTATGATATATCTTTTTGCATTTATACGATACACGACCAAAGGAGGGGCACTGAAGGCGATAACGGAAATGGATCGCATGCGATTACGTGGGAAGATAATCTCAGTTCAAGAAGCGAAGTATAGAAGGCCAGTAAAGGAGAAGGTAAGAAGAATTCAGGCCGGAAGTGGCGAACAGACTGCGGTTGAGAATAGGCGGACTCAACGTGGGGACAATGTGCATACGGATACAGGTGAAGGAGTGACGATGAAGAATACGTCGAATAGGCACCCAAACGGTAATGGCTGGACGAAGAAAGTTGAAGTAACAGTTGCAGAAGAGAATATGGGTTGGCTAGCAAGAAGTTTAGTCGGGGGGACGACCATGGCCATAGATCTCAATGCACTGAAGAAGGCAGTTAGCAAGAATGTGCCTCAGGTTGTTCAAGTCCGGGAATTAGGAGCGTATAAGGCACTATTAACTTTTGACACTGTGGAGCATACGGAGGAGTATTATACATTCAAAATGAATAGTCTTCTGCAATTTTTTCATAGTGTTTGGAGATGGAAAGAATCGGAACGAAGTGAGACTAGAAGAGTATGGTTAGAATGTTTTGGAGTGCCACTGCATGTGTGGTCCGCAGAAACGTTCAAAAGGATAGGTGGGCAATGGGAGGAAGTGGTACGGTGTGATGAGGTGACGGAATCAGAATTATCATTCAGTTCCGGTAGAGTCCAAATCGATACTTGTATATTTGATGTTATTAGTTAATGGATTCACATAACGGTCGGTACTAGTGGATTCAATGTTTTTGTGAAGGAGGTGGGACGTGAAAAATGTGGAGCAGAGAGCATGATGGTAGGTAAAAATATGCAAACGATGAAGACCAACTATGATGTAAGTGGCAAAGGAATAAAGACGTTGACACCGATGTTTGATCCGGCGGCTGAATTGGTGGAAGGAGGGGTGAGGAATCACGGAGAAGATAAGGATAGAACAATAATTCATGATTTATTTTTGAATGACTGGAATCAGGCACATTTACTACCAATCAAGGAAAAAAGGTTACCTAATTTAAATGCATTAATGGATTTTGAAAGAGGCAAAGATTATGGAGATTCTAATTTTTTAACGGACGAGGACTCAGACAGAAACGTAACACAAGGAAATTTTATTTCAAAAGGAAGGATAAATGTGGGTGTAATAAAGGCTGGAAGAAGAATTTTAGTGGGCCACGGTAGTAATAAGGAGTGTGAAAATAAAAGCATGATGGGTGACATGGGTAATGTGGGCCTTAATGGTTGTGGGATCACAAATGATTATGTCCAACATAATTCTTTAGACGAAGGAATGAGCCTTGAATGGTGGGCTCAAGCTGGAGCGGGTCAGGAAAAAGCAATGCGGGTTGAAGTGGAACAAGCAGATGAAGAAAGAAGCACCGATAGGTTCTCTTCAAGAAGTAGCTCCTGCGCGCCGATAGAACATGAGCAGCCACCGGCGAGACCCGTACGGGAAGAGCCAGGTAACGTGCCGCACCAAAATAACGTTGACCCAAGGAGAGGGGACGCGGGGCAGATGGCGTCGGGGCCAAGCGATATACCACTTGCGCAGCCGAAGAGGGATGGTACACGAACAGCGCCTGGGAGCGGGATCTGCGACAGGGTTGGAGACAAAAAAAATGGAGCTGTTCAAATTACAGTGGCGGCAAGCTGTGAAGTAGAGACGCACAATGAAGAAGAAGGACATGGTGGAACCAATGAGCAGGCTAATCAAAGCAATAAAAGGACTTTTGGTCCAGTAGAGGCAAGAGGCGAAGAAGGTGACATTATCCCAGAGACAGTGACCGTTTGCACGAAACAGTGTGCGCATGGTGAAGAGGGAGACAATGAAGACGGGGAACACGACTCTACCTCAGGGTACCAGAACGTAATGTCTGATGAAGAACTGAAGCGGGAGGAACAGTTGAAGGAAAATAGGAAAACTTGGGAATTAGCAATGGAATCAGGTGCAGTATTACATGACGAAGATGAGGATATTATGGCAATACTTCAAGCTCAGAATGAAGAAATTGCAAACAAGAGGAGACTGGCGAAACAGAAAGAGAAAGCAAGAAGAAGTAGACCTAAGAACTGCAAAAATGTGTGTAAAAATATTTTTAAATGATTTATAGCTGCTGGAATATTAGGGGGTTAGGAGGTGATGGAAAGCTGAGAATGATTAAAGATTTGAAAAAGAGTTGTAGATTAAACATGTTAGGGTTGATTGAAACTAAGCGTGAAGTTTTGACTAAATTTGATGTCATACGCATTTGGGGAAATGACATGATGGGTTGGGAATATGTGGAATCTGTAGGTGTTTCTGGAGGTTTACTGCTTATATGGGATGATATGTTGTTTAAAATGAATAACTGCTATAAAGGAGAACTTTGGCTGTGTGTAGAGGGATGGTGACTAATAATAATCTTAGATGTGCGTTCTGTTTGATGTACGGAGCACATGAGAGAGCAAAAAATTGGTGATGTGGGAGGAGTTGAGTTATATTGTGGGATTGTGTCAGGTGCCTTTTTGCTTCATGGGGGACTTCAATGAAATAATGCAAGTGGTGGAAAGAAAGGGAGCAAGTAGATTACCGGGATCTGCGGAAGAATTTAAGTTTTGGGTACAGGATATGCAGCTGTTAGACCTCCCTCTTAATGATCGTAAATACACATGGTTCAGGGGCCGACAGTGTAGTCGCATTGACAGTGTCCTGGTTAGTGTGGATTGGATTGAAGCGCTTCTGGATACTCGCTTGAGAGGTGGACCTCGTGTGCTATCAGACCTTTGCTGTGAGTTTACTTGGCAGGTGTGGTGTGCTTGGTTGACTTACTTTGATAGAGTGTGGGTTGTTCTGGGGACGATCAAGGAACTGTTCGAGAGTTGGATAGGAGAACCTATCAGAAAAGTTGAGCAGAATAAACGGTTGGTTGGTTTTTGTGCAGTAATTTGGAACATTTGGATGGAACGAAATGCGAAAATATTTAAGAATGAAGAAGGTAGCATTGAGGACATCAAAAGGAGGTAAGTGTTGAGCTTCAAAGAGTGGTCTGCTGCCGATCCATGTGGTTGTTGATGGCAATGCCGGAAATGACAATGAATTAATCGCATTAGTATGTCCTGTTTCTCTTTTTTCTTTGTGTCATGACCTATTTTGGTGCTCCACTTTTGTGTGTTGAGCTTTTCTTTGTTCAAAAAAATTTTTTTTCAATCAGTCTCAGTGAGCTCTGGACTTCCTCTTCATCCCCCGTGTTCTACAAATTCTTCTCCTGCATCAACAGACTCGCAAATTCCTTCAACAAACTTACTGGAGTTGGTTTCTTTATTGCGCTGTTCTCCTATTTTAGTTCGGTTAGGACAGTTCGGATGGTTATTCTCTTTCTTGTCATCAACACATCTTCGGAATTGACCATTCTGAGCGATGCTCTCCGCCCTTCTTCATCCATTCCTCCTTCGACCAAATTTTATAAATATTTTCCACGAGTCCTGAGTTCATGACCAATATGATCACACCAATAGCAGAAATTACCAATCCTTGATATTTCGAATGGAGATCAATAATTCTGTTATTGGTCCCTGAGATTCTCAGTTTCCTTCCCAAGGGTTTTGCGACGTCCAGCATTACCTGCACTTTCAGTACCTTGTCCTCCTTACCCTCATTATTAACCTTCCCTATCGTCTCTCCAACCCTTCTACCCAACCTTTTAGTTTTACAATATTTAGGCAGTCCCCACAATTGTATCCATATAGGAAGATTGCAGAATTCCAATTCATTGACAGTTGAATCTTTCCTCCACCTTCTCAAATTCATATATAATTTTTGAACGGCTAAAGAGTCCCTTTTTCCACCCTAAGCATATCAATCTCAATAAAACTGAAACATATTACCTCCAACTTCTACCACTTTAAGCTCCTCCGGTTGTCTCCAAATAGCGTTAAGAGCGCCTTCTAGCATCCCTACATTAATAGATCGATTTGCCAAAAGCCGTCCTATCAAGCTTTTTGAGTATTTATTAGACCTTTCTTTATATCCTCATCACCAAATGTGATCATTTGATTGTTTTCATCCTCAATAGGAGGATTCTCTCGTTCACGAGAAGCAGCTGATGCTGCCATGATCACTCTCAAGGCATTCAATGTGTTTGACTGGCAAAATAAGGACTACTCTAAAAAAACCCTAGGAGAGCAACATAACCTTACTTCATCTATGCTTCACGTATTTGATATGTAATATCTAATCTTTTGGATACTCATAAACTACTGTTATATATATTGAAGTAAAATTAATATATTGGAACTAATATTTGAAGTAAACACTTTTCCAATAATCAAACTGATATTAGCTTATACGCACTTATTTACGCTTATTTTTAAAACATGTTATTGCTAGCCAGTCTTACCGTTCTTCCATTTTAGTTAGTTAGTCACTATAGTACTATGTGTAATGTACTATAGTTCTTCGTGTGGTTTGTTTTAGTTGGGAAGATGAACACGAAGGATAGATTGAATCATTTCAATATAGCTGCAGATAAACCAACTTAGATTGGTTTAGCAGTTAATTCATTAGTCCACATAAACAAGTGTCTGGAATTCGAATATGGTATATGCATTTAGCAACCCATTGGTCAGCATAGCAAACCCTAAAATTAAGCTTCGATCTACGACGAATTAGTCCTTGGCCTGTCAAGTTGGAGAATATCCGAGAAAACAAAAAAAAATATATAGTTGCAGATGATAATGCTAATGTGTGCGTTTTGTAATTCACAGCTGGAGAGCATTGAGCACCTCTTTATTGGCTGCAAGTTTTCCTAGAACCTCTGGTGTGTGGTGTGTATCGATGCAACAAGTAGGTAGGCTTTGGGTTATGCCAGAGGTGTGGCAAAATTGGATTGTTACTTTCTTCTCTATATTATGGTCAACATGGACTTCTACGAGGTGATTTTTGCCAATAGAAGATTTGATTTTGGGAGCTTGTGATAAGATGCAAAGGGAACTGTGAGCAGTGGAATAGTTGAGAATATTTTTAGCTACTGCAACAGATGTTAAAGTGACAATTAGGAGTGAATGGGGCTGGCTAGAGGGATCCAACTTGAAGAGATGACATATGAAGATGATGTTAAGCATTGGCAGGTGCTGATAATTAGTATTAGAGAGGCTAAGGCTTGGTTTCTTAAAATTTTTATTTTTCATGCCTGCGCTCCAATGTCATCTACCATCAAGAATTGTTATTTTCCAGCAGCGTTTCATAGTTTATTTGTTTATGTCATGTATTAGTGTATCCTTAGTGGTAGTGGTAGCCTTGTAGGTGTTAGAGAGTATGTGTGGTTCGTTTCTTCCCCACTCCCCTTCTGTTCTATGATTGTTGGTGTAGGTTGGGCTTTTCCAATCTAAGCCAATCCCAAAGAAAAAAAAAAAAGCTTTTGAAAAGTACAAGTACATCTTCAAAAAAATTTTACCAGACCAAATCTTTGCTGAGCAAGAGTATTTGTCTTTGGCAGCCTTGTTTGTTTGGTTATTTTTTCTTGTTTCTTACTCTACAATTGAGTGTTGGGTCTGTTGTCAGTTTTCAAAATATAAAATAAATTAATTGTAGCTTAGCCGATTGATGTAATATCATCTCATCACAGTTCTGCATTGCAATAATTCTGCTAAGCATTTAAATTTGGGAACCTAGAATTAAAATGCTTTACCACCACATGTTCACAAAAGAATACATAGTAAAAAAGTACAAGGTTGATAAAAATTTTTTCAAAAAATGGGAAAAAGGCTTAATAATATAATAACCTCAACAGAATAGCTTATATTTGGATCACATACATAATGTATATAGTAGTATCTCTCTGTTCGGCCTGCATGTCATCAGCCTAATGCTACCAAATCTTCTTTTTTTCAATTTTTGGAAAATGCTCGATGTGGCAATAACAATGGATCAAACCTGGTCCAAGAAGTGTGACAAATGATGAATATTTTACCTTATGCATTTAAATCAAGGGTAGAAGATTAAAAAATGCATAACAAATCATCATAATGAAACGATGAGTTTCTAATTCCAAGATGCTTATTATGGTTGCATAACCAAGGGAGGAGAAATGTATAGAATCTGAATAGTATAGAAAGGTGGAAATCGTTATTCAATGGGTCACAATGGAGTATGTATATGTCTGAGCAAATATAGTGTTTAATACGATTTAGTTAAAACCAGCAATCTAACATAGAAGCTTACATGCATTTTCATTTTTTAGTATCTGTCGTCGGGATTTGGAAAACCAAAAAGAGAAAATGGCAAAAAGAATAAAATCCTAAATACTTAAAATGAAAATACAAACTAACAACCTAAATTCTCTCAAATTTTGGAGGGGAGAAAAACATAGTGGAATGAAATGAAAAATTCATTAAGAAAAGGCGAATGCATTAGTCGTCTCCTATGTGCATCAACTATCCATTTTATACAAACAGACACCAAAAAGAAAAAATCCACTTTATACGAAACGATTAATTGTCATTCTTTTTCAAATAATTAGAGACAAGTGATCTTTTAAAATTTTTTCAAAAAAGGAAAGTTTACCCAAACAAAAATGTCTTGGATAGGGTTGCATTATCACAAACCTTGTCTTAGGCAAAGCCTGCCCCTGTCCAGCCACCATCGGATTTCCCATAGTTAGTAACACCTTTCTTATCTTTAGATCCACCTTCATAATAAGAATGATCAAATCCATCATCTTTGTCATCATCCCAGCCAGCCCATCCATCGTCGTTATTTGTCGCCGATCCTCTCACTGGTTCTTCCTTCCTGGAACCTTTGTGCCCCCAATCATCCCAAGAGCTTGAATTTTGAGTTGTTGATCCATTTGCTGGTTTTCCGTTCCTACTACCTTTATTGTTCCAATCATCCCAAGAACTTGAGCTGTGGGTGTTAAATTGCTTAGAAGAGGATTGTTCAGTTCTGGTAGAAGAATTCCATCCCTGGTTCTGTTGATTGAAATCCTGATGGTAACCATTCCTGCCACTCTCATTTTGTTGCCAATTATTGTTCATTCCATTTGAGCCATCTCTGGTGTACTCTTCTACCTTCTCTGAAGCCATAGCTATGACACCTTTCATTATACCCCATGTCTTCTGAGTGACATCATTGACTTTTTGATCATAACCACCCTCTTTGACCTGAATCAAAGAATAAAGAATTTAGGCAAAGGGCATAATCAAATTTTATACTTGAATCATATATGACTCGAAGACACAGTAGTTCTTTTTCCCTCCCCTAGTAGATACACCTAATACCTTCTGAAAGGAGTAGACATATGCAGAGTAGCTAAGACGAAAAGCATGACGAGCAAACCTATTTACCAACATACTGATTTAACTAAAAACTTGAAAGAAAAAAAATTGTATGATTTTCAGCTGCATTTTGCAAGCTTTTCACACCGGTTGACTTAAAATTCTTTCAGAAGTTAAAACAAGTGGTACTGATGGCACGTTTGATTCATGTAGTCTACTTTACCAGTGCAGGACATGCTTTCTATTCGTTATATAGCATAATAAACACGGAAAGAATTATGGTCCAAATTTGTAAGGAGTATAGCTTAAATGTATAGAACTATAGATATTATTATTTCGTAATGTCCAGAAAAAAATACTATAGTCGTTTTTGTTAAGGTGGCTACTTCCATCGAGACAAATGATTTGGTCAAATATGTTCAGTAAAATATATCAAACCATCTAACATATCACAATGTCTTCACCGGAGAAACAACCTTTTGTTAATGAGGCGGTTCATTAAACTCTAGAGGAAGCAATACACCCAAAGCAATTCATGTAACATAAAAAGCAGAGCAAAAGAAAACGCCTTGCTTCTAACAAAATCATTTTCCTCAGCTATGGAAATGGAACAAGTAGCTAAAAATAATGGCTTGAAGGAACAGAGTTAGTGTAAATACCTTAGAAGCAGCAGTCTGAGCCGCCAACGATAATTTACCAAACCCCTGAACACAAGAACAAAATCAACCGAAGAAAGAGGCCACAAATTAAAATCAATGCAAAACAGGATCTTCTAACGTGGAAATTGCACACAACAGACCGAATAAAATGGTGAATCTTTAATTTATTATTAAAAAATTGATAAAATATGAAAAATTCAACGTTGACGATATGCAGATGACTGAAGACTCAGTCGCTTGCAAAGTCCACTTGAGAGACTGTTTTAAATTCAACTAAGAAACAAAGTCACCTGCGAAACGACGGAGAAATAGTCGTTTTGCTGATTGATCCTCTGCGCCGCCATGGGCCCAGGACTCGATCCAAAACCGACGTATTTCCCTCCCTTCGACGGCGGAAGCCCCTCCGGCCGCGACTCATTCTCCGCCATCTTCCTCGC
>NC_029786.2:24746626-24748387 GCF_000816755.2 Arachis ipaensis | reverse complement strand
CAACACTTCTCACATCGCCAGCAGACTGATTCCGTCGCAAATCCCCGCCGAAACCGTCATCGGTTCCCCAATCCTCCCAATCGCCGTCATTCCGCTTGTTTCCTCCTCCACCGCCGTTCATCGGAGGCTTTCCCTTTCCAGTAGCGAATCCTCCGGCGAGATCCTCCCTCTGAACAGGCGGATCGCGCCACGGCCGCCCTTCGGCAATTGCGGCGATGCGATCACGGTAGATAGCGGCGGCTTTGGTGTTGTACTTCTTAACTATATCAGTTTCCTTGGGAACAGAATAAGAGGCGAGGAAGGAGTTGAGGTTATTGTTGCCGCCAGCTTCCATTTTCTTGAGCTGGATTTCGGACCATGCGTCCATGGTGACGGATCGGACGAAGGAGATGTGCACGCCGAGGCCGCGGTGCTTGCCGGAGCACTCGAGGCACATGAAGACGCCGTAGGAGACGGAGGCCCACTGCGGGTTCTTCTGGGAGCAGTCTACGCAGATCTTGTTTGCTGGTTGGGACTGCAGATCCCGAAGCCGCCGTGACGCCGCTGCCGTCGCCATCGATGGCTGCTGGTGGGAATGGAAGGGTGGGAATGGGCTGGTTTCGGTTGGATTGGGTTGGTGGCGAACAGAGAAAAGCTGAGAAGGGTTTGTTTTTATATGTTGTGTTAAAACGTTAGTGATTGGGGTATTTTTGGGATTAGAGAAGGGTGAAAGATGTTACAGTACGTAATTACGTTACTGATTCGGATATTTGGGTTGTCAGATGGAAAATATAGTAGTAACTAGAGCTAAAAGCCTAACGACAATTGCTAGCTACCTAGGATCACCTTCAATCATTATCTTTGATCCAGTATCTGCAGGCTTTTTTTCTATTATTTGAATAAAAAATAATTATATATTCACATAAATTAAACTATACAAATTTACCGATATAAACATTTAGTTATATTTTCTCTTACTGAAACAACAAAAATTAAAATTAGGACAAGTTATCAAAATAAATTATTTGTAAATTAATATTATGAATTACAACTTTTAAATCTTGTATAAGAAAATGTAATTTTTATAGATTTATAAAAATCGTGAGAAGGATAGAGTGAATTAGTTATTACACGTAAACCATAAAAAGCATAGCGGTTTAAGTTATAGAATATTAAAAAAAAAATCGCAGCACATCTTCAACAGTTTTCTCACGAACGCTTAATTGCATGAACTGCAAGAGGGGTATAGCAGTTTATATTTACCTATAAATTTGTCGAACTTAATCGCAGATTCTTCATTTTGACTGAGTACCAACTATTTTAGAGGGGGTTGTTTGTTTGTTTAGAGTTGTGGATTGAGTGGGAAGAAAGAAAAGGATTGGAGAAGATTTGGGTACCTAAAATTCTTAAGGCGTGGGACCATGGCAGACGAAGGCAAGCTATACCAACTCAACAGCGTTGCGCATGTTGTCGATGGCATCAATGAAGAGGCCAGTTTGTTTTTTTTTATTATTAAATTTTATAACATAATATGTAGTATTTAGGATGCAGTAATTAGAATACAAAATTTAAGATATGTAACTTAGTATTTAAAAGTTAAGATTTAAAATTTAAAATTAAGGATATAGTGTTTAAGTAGTATATTTATCCTAAAGTAATTAAGATTTAGGGTTCAAATGTTAATATAGTTTTTAAGGTTTGTAGGGTTATTTTTTAAATATGGTATTTGAAAACTAAGATTTAAAAGTTTAAACTTTAAATTTAAAATTTAAAATTTTAAAA
>NC_029786.2:24737936-24746532 GCF_000816755.2 Arachis ipaensis | reverse complement strand
CTTAAATTTTATAATATAGGATTTATAAATTTAAAAGTTGGAGATTTTTTACTTGTTCTAAAATATATTTAGATCTATGAAACAAAATTTGATGTAAAAGTTTATAAGTATTGTTTTTCTATTTTAATAAAATTAGCTTGAAAAATAATGTTAAATGAAGTATATCTGAAATTTTAGTTAAGATTGGATAGACAAAAAATTTGTAGTTTTTGTGTCCAATTATAATTTATGGTTTAAACTTGTAAGTATTGGAATTTCATTCGGTGTGGTTATTTTTCTCACATCATGCAGCCAATTAGATGTATTTACAGTGTTCGGAGGCAATAGAATATGCCTTTGTATGATAGGATCATATCTTATTTGGAGAGTGCTGGTTTGAACCACCTGACTAGGCTGAACACATGTTGATTCTAGTTGGACGAGCCCCTAGTCAACGCATTTATTGAGAGGTGGCGTCCTGAGAATATCGTACGCATATATGGACGTGCGTACATTATGATGCTGCTATCCACTCAGTTGTTTGGTGACAAGAGTGGAAATCAGGTACATATACGGTGGTTGCTGTTTGTGGCAAAACTTAACGAGATGGGCACTTACAGTTGAGGTTCGGCTAGGCATGGCTATATCGATGCATGTGTCGAGTGGCCAACAGAAATGTCACGAACTTGGCAGGCCCCCTCCAACTACTATAGTCTTGGATATTCTGGCAGTTTCCTACTCTCAGGCCGCATGAATTTGACGACTTTTCTTTTCCGTTGACATCCAGGTATCGAGAAATGCACTTAGACTTTCATTATTTGCTTCCAGTTATTAACTTTTGAGATCCCAGATTATTTATTTGTATGACATTGTCATCCTTCATCTGTTCCTCCCACTTCAACCTTTCATCATCCATTGCATTCACATGCTCTGGTTCAGTTTTCGATCTAGCCTCCTCAATATCACGACCTTTTCCATCTGCACACTCTTCATTACAAGCCATTTGTATCACTAGTATCACGATTCTTGATTCGCCCACCTTTCCTACCAAATTAGAACATCCTTTTTTTGGTATGATTCAATGGCACATGAGCTTTGCCATGTTTCTTCTTCACCCATTCCCAATTGCGGTGTTTCTATCACATGGTTCGCTACCGCTTTCGCCTATTCCGCAATGTCATTCCCCCGACCAAAGCTGTTGTGGTTAAGGGCCTAGACCTTCGACGGCGCTGCTAGTGATCCTTGGTGGTTAAGGGCTTGTGATCCTCGATGGCCAACACTTGTCGTCTCCTGTGCACACAGATCATGAGTCACTACACCCTACCAATCCTCAACCACCAACAACGCACAAGGAACGCTCCTCGAAGGAGACCTAGTGCTGCAACCTGTAGGTATAGCAACAACCTGATTTGCAACGGTCTGACCTGTTTCATCACCTCTAGCCCACCGCCCATCACCAATCCTTCCCTCACTTGGCCCATCTTCTCTAAGAGCATTTGTTGGCCTAATATCCTGATGGCCCAAACAGCACAAGCCTTCATTACTTTTTGTTATATTTATCTCCTTATTAAAATATTGGCACATCCAATATGTTTCCCAATTCTTTATGTCATCCGAGGAAAATCCAATACACTAATTTGAATTTTTCTAAGAAACTGTTCTTTCAGAATCATCATCCCCATAATCCTCGCCTCTATTAATCTCTTTCAATGCATTTGGGTCAGTTTCTTTTTTTTTCTTAAAGAATTTTGAATGCTTTTGATTCCATTCATTTAAAAACATGTCGTGAATTATTGTTCTACCCTTCTCTTTATTGTAGTCCTTCATCCCTGCCACCATTAATTCAGCCACGGGATCCCACACCACCGCCGGCATTTTCATTCTTCTGTTGCTTAAATCATGGTTTGTCTTCATTGTTCATGAATTTTCACCGTCCAGAAAACTCTCCGCTCCATATATCTCATGCCTCACCTCCTTTACAAAAATATCAAACCCACTAGTGCCAACTATGATGTGAATCTATTCACTAATAACATCAAATACACAGGTATCGATTTGAACTCTTCCAAAGTTAAATGATAAGCTTGACTCTGTCACTTCATCACAATGTACTACTTTTTTTTGTTGTCCACCTATCGTTTTGAACGTTTCTGCAGGCCACACATGCAGTGGCACTCCAAAGCATTCTAGCCAAACTCTTCTTATCTCACTACGTTCTGATTCTTTCCATCTCCAAACACTATAAAAAAGTTGCAGGAGACTATTCATTTTGAAAGTAAAATACTCCTCCGCATGATTCACGGATCAAAAGTTAATAGTGCCTTATATGCTCCGAGCTCTCAGACTTGAACAACCTGAGACAGATCCTTGCTAACTGCCTTCTTTAACACATTAAATTCTATGGCCGTGGTTGTTCCCTCAACTAGACTCCTTGATAGTCAACCCATATTCGCTTTTGCAACTATTACTTCAACCTTCTTCGTCCATCCATTCCCGTTTGGGTCCTTAGTCGCTGCATTCTTCATCTCCCCTTTCCCGTTTGGGTTTTTAACCGCTGCATTCCTCGTTGCCACTTTTTCATCTGCATGAGTAACCATATTGTTCCTACGCTGAGTCTCCCTATTGTCAACAGCATTCCTTCCTCTTTCTTCATCAAGCACCTTTTGTTCCTCCTCCCCCGTTGTCCTTCTATATTCAGCCTCTCTCATTGAGATTATCTTACCTCTTAATCGCATGTGATCCATATCCGCTATAGCCTTCAAGGTCTCATTTCATCGCATACCTATAAAGGCAAAAAGATATAGCATACCATTCTTCCTCTTCTATTAAATAAGTGAAATAACTCTTATTTCGAGATATCTTCTGATAAATTGTTGACAAAAATGGAGGACTCATTCTTCAAGGGATAATACTCTTCTCAATTCCAAATCCTAGGATCCTTTAAATGTTGATATAATTTTCTAATTCTACCTCACTCTGTGATTTTTCCATCTCTCTCACACACTCTCTCATTTTTTCATAGTTAAATTTTTAAACTAAAAATCATCTATTAATCTAATTGACTAGTAATAAATGATACTAAACTTTTCATTAGTCATTAAAATATCTAAGAAAAAAAATAAGTGGTGAAAATTTTGATACTCACCGAGTCATGGTTTTTGCGGTGGTCTGTTGTTTTTTTAATACTTAGAATATATCACATTTTAAAAACTTGACGTTTCCCTCACATTTAATGCCATAGAAAAAAAAAAGAACATTATAATAATTAGTGGCTCTTTCCACGTTATAATCTCTCATGAATATGGGCTAAGTTGTTCATGTTTCTATATGAATTCAACAATTTTAATTTTATTTTTTGATGGAACGTAATGAAAGAGCTAGTAAAAAGGTTATTATAGCATCATATATTCATCATCCTAAAAATGGAAGGATCTATCGTTATTATATGGAGAATTTCGTTCGGTTATTCTTATTGTGTGCAGATCCTATGATTTCTCTGTTCATGTCCTGCCGTGTGACTGCAACTTAGGCTAAACACTTGATGGCATAATTACGTAAATTCACTCATTAGGATATAGCATATCAATTCGCGCACATTAAATCGCAATTTATTTGCATATTAGAATGTCATGAGTATACTTTTCACATAATATTTTGTGTGTGATATGGTATCATGTACTGTCCTAGTAACAAATCGTATTGTATTCCGTTCAATTTCTCTCCTCAGTCATAATCAAATTGCTTGTGGAGGTATTCTCCGTAATCATGATGAAATTTTATTACTAGAAAGTGATTCTTAAATAGCTATTATGTTCTACACTAATAGGCAATAGTATCCCCATGACACACTCCTCTATCTTCTACTTTTAGTTGTTGCTTTCTTGGAATTGACTCTTAACTTGCAAAGAACTTGATGGTTAGCATCTCTCATATCTTTTGCATTTTACTACCCTACTAATGTTATTGTGAATATCAAAGAGGAATTAAAAATTATGGATGGTTCAATAATATAAGATATGTTAAAATAAATAAAAATAAAAATAAAATATAATATATATATTACTACACTAACCTAACTTATAGTTAATTATTAATTTATTTATTTTATAATAAGAGGTTAACATTTAACTCATCCTATGCTATACCTGCAGTATATAGCTGGTCCCAAGTCCGTATAAAGGAGAAGGGTTGTGTTAGGCTTTTGATAGCCAACATAAAATTAAAACTTAGTCGAATCCTCATGACATGGATCAAAGACGTTATTGCGCTAAAGTTAGGTCATTGCCCGGAAGCAACGCACTTTTTGGCTCACTTACAGTGTCAAATGAGCAAGAGCCGCTGCATCGGTGCCTAGGTATAGTGTTAAATGAGCAAAAATTTCCGCATTTTTGTGAATAGACAAGGGTAAATAAGCTAGTTTACAAAGAAAAGGGTAAAGGTAAAAAGTCGAAACGACAGAAGGTTGAGATTTGAGACATGGAACATAGGCACTCTAATAGAAAAATCTATGAAAGTGGTGGATACCATGACAAGGAGGAAGATTAACATCATGTGCCTATAAGAAATAAAATGACTCGGCAAGAAGACTAGAGTTGGATACCACCGAGTTCAAACTTTGGTATACATGAAAAGTGAAGAATAGGAATGGGGTAGGTATTATCGTAGATAAGCAGTGGAAGAAGGATATAGTGGATGTCAAGAGGGTGGATGATCGGATCATCTCTATCAAACTTGTGGTGGAAGGAGGTACTTTTTATGTGATTAGTGCCTATGCACCGCAAGTGGGTTCGGACGAACAATACAAGATAAGGTTTTGGGAGGATCTAGAGAGTTTAGTCCAAGACATACCTTTGGGATATATGTAACACCCCAATTTACCTAAGCCTTACCTCTAGTCGTAAAGCAAAGGTTAACCAAAGGTTAGGACAATTCTAAGGCTCATACATATGTATATAGAAAGAAATAATATATTCTAGAAGCCTGATGAATGATTTAGCTCAAAAACAGGATTTTAAAAGCACATAACGTACTAACGAAGCTACTAACTTAAAACACAAGGTACAGATAGGATGTATCAAAATAAAATAGTATAATATCATAAGAATCTAGCCACGACTCGTGGAGTTTAAGCCGGCTAGCCATATACAGACCTTACATGAAACCAGACAGTAAAAATAGCTTATACAAGTTTTATTCTCTCAAATAAAAGCCTCTAAGCAGAACAAAATACAAAAGTGAGAGTACAAGTTAAACATGACCAAGATGACAACAAAATAGAATAAGATCCTCCGCTCTGCTACCATCACCCAACTCACTGCGGTGGGTTGCGACCTGCATCTGAAAAATAACAACAACGTATGGAATGAGAACCGGAGGTTCTCAGTATGGTAATAGTGCCCAATAATGTAAGATGTAAGGCTCCGCGACGCCGAAAGCAATCCTAGAACTTCACATCAAACCGATATTCAAGCTTAGAACAAAATAAATAAATATATAACGAACTTAAACCATAAACCAGGTTATCTAAACTTAAGGAAATTCTAACTAATACTAATCACACCGCTGTATCCCACAGCCCTCGCCAACCTAACCTCCACGCGATCCCTTTGCGACCGCCTACCTAACCTCCTTAGCACCAGACAAACACAATTAATGCAAACAAGTAAAACACAGATAATAATATTCATATACAACAAGTAGTTCAAGGAGCAAGTAGTTCATCACTCTTCCTTCTCTCTCAACCAACTCCTCCTCACTACACCAGAAACCTAAACCTCCGTTTACTAACTTTTCAAAGTAAAACCCAAATTAAACCTCCTAGGACCTTTCCCATGTTCCAACATCCAAAATTGAGCCCAAGAGTCTTAAAATGGTGTCACAGAGGCTGGTGCACGAAATTGTGATCTCTGGTAATGGCTCCAAAAACTTGGTGCTCTAATCTCAATTCATAATTTGTCACAACTTCGATACAACTAACCAGCAAGTGCACTGGGTCGTCTAAGTAATAAACCTTACGTGAGTAAGGGTCGATCTCACAGAGATTGTTGGTATGAAGCAAGCTATGGTCACCTTGTAAATCTCAGTCAGGCGGATATAAAATAGTTATGGAGTTTTCGAAAATAATATAATAAAATAAGAATAGAAATACTTATGTAAATCATTGGTGAGAATTTCAGATAAGCGCATAGAGATGCTTTCGTTCCTCTGAACCTCTGCTTTCCTGCTGCCTTCATCCAATCAATCCTACTCCTTTCCATGGCTGGCTTTATGTAAGGGCATCACCGTTGTCAATGGCTACATCCCATCCTCTTGTGAAAATGGTCCAAATGCTCTGTCACAGCACGACTAATCATCTGAGGTTCTCGATCATACTGGAATAGGATTTACTATCCTTTTGCGTCTGTCGCTATGCTCAGTACTCGCGAGTTTGAAGTTCTTCACAGTCATTCAATCCCAGAGTCCTACTCGAAATACCACAGACAAGGTTTAGACTTTCCGGACTCTCATGAATGCCGCCATCAATCTAGCTTATACCACGAAGATTCTGATTAAGAGATCCAAGAGATACTCATTCAATCTAAGGTAGAACGGAAGTGGTTGTCAGGCACGCGTTCATAGGGAATGATGATGATTGTCACGTTCATCACATTCAGGTTGAAGTGCGAATGAATATCTTAGAAGCGGAATAAGTTGAATTGAATAGAAAAACAGTAGTACTTTGCATTAATCTTTGAGGAACAGTAGAGCTCCACACCTTAATCTATGGAGTGTAGAAACTCTATCGTTAAAAAAACATAAGTGAAGGGTTTAGGCAAGGCCGAATGGCCAGCCCCCATGATCTAAGAACCAGACATCCCAAGATGTCTAATACAATAGTAAAAAGTTCTATTTATAATAAACTAGCTACTAGGGTTTACAGAAGTAAGTAATTGATGCATAAATCCACTTCCGGGGCCCACTTGGTGTGTGCTTGGGCTGAGCTTGAAGTCTACACGTGGAGAGGTCATTCTTGGAGTTGAACGCCAGCTTTTGTGCCAGTTTGGGCATTGAACTCCACTTTGCAACTTGTTTCTGGCGCTGAACGCCAGAATTGGGCAGAGAGCTGGCGTTGAACGCCAGTTTGCGTCATCTAAACTCGAGAAAAGTATGGACTATTATATATTGCTGGAAAGCCCTGGATGTCTACTTTCCAACGCAATTGGAAGCGCGCCATTTTGAGTTCTGTAACTCCATAAAATCTTCTTTGAGTGTAGGGAGGTCAGAATCCAACAGCATCAGCAGTCCTTCTTCAACCTCTGAATCTGATTTTTGCTCAGGTCCCTCAATTTCAGCCAGAAAATACCTGAAATCACAGAAAAATACACAAACTCATAGTAAAGTCCAGAAATGTGAATTTAACATAAAAACTAATGAAAACATCCCTAAAAGCAACTAGATTCTACTAAAAACATACTAAAAATAATGCCAAAAAGCGTATAAATTATCCGCTCATCACAACACCAAACTTAAATTGTTGCTTGTCCCCAAGCAACTGAAAATCAAATAGGATAAAAAGAAGAGAATATACTATAAATTCCAAACTATCAATGAAACTTAGCTCCAATCAGATGAGCGGGACTTGTAGTTTTTTGCCTCTTGAATAGTTTTGGCATCTCACTTTATCCATTGAAGTTCAGAATGATTGGCTCCCTTAGTTGTCCCATGTTGGAACTTAATTCTCCTAGGGAGGTGTTGATTTGCTCCCAATAGTTTTGTGGAGGAAAATGTATTTGAGGCATTTCCGGGATCTCATGGTGATGAGCTTCCTGCGCCTCTTGAGGTCCATGAATGGATTCTCTTGCTTGCTCCATCCTTTTCTTAGTGATGGGCTTCTCTTCCTCAATGGGAATGTCTCCTTCTATGAAAGCTCCAGCTAAGTAACATAGATGGCAGATAAGATGAGGGAAAGTTAGCCTTGCCCCAGGGGAGGGCTTTTCGGCTATTTTGTAGAGTTCAAGGGAGATGACTTCATGAACTTCTACTTCCTCTCCAATCATGATGCTATGGATCATGATGGCCCGATCCACAGTAACTTCAGATCGGTTGCTAGTGGGGATGATGGAGCGTTGGATGAACTCCAACCATCCTCTAGCCACAGGTTTGAGGTCCAGTTTTCTTAGTTGAACCGGCTTGCCTTTGGAGTCAATCTTCCATTGAGCTCCTTCCACACATATGTCCATGAGGACTTGGTCCAACCTTTGATTAAATTTGACGCTTCTAGTGTAGGGGCGTTCATCTCCTTGCATCATAGGCAAGTTAAACGCCAACCTCACATTCTCCGGGCTAAAATCTAAGTATTTCCCCCGAACCATTGTAACATAATTCTTTGGATTCGGGTTCTTACTTTGATCATGGTTCCTAGTGATCCATGCATTGGCATAGAACTCTTGAACCATTAGGAGGCCGACTTGTTGGATGGGGTTTGTTAGGACTTCCCAACCTCTTCTTTGGATTTCATGTCGAATCTCTAGATACTCATTTTTCTTGAGTTTGAAAGGGACCTCGGGGATCACCTTCTTCTTGGCCACAATATCATAGAAGTGGTCTTGATGAGCTTTGGAAATGAATCTTTCCATCT
>NC_029786.2:24736064-24737838 GCF_000816755.2 Arachis ipaensis | reverse complement strand
GTTTATGAGGTAGGTTTATGGGGAAGAGTGGATGGATGTGAGTGGTGAAGAGGTGATGGGGAAGAGAGATTGAGGTGATTGGTGAAGGGTTTTCGGGAAGAGTGTTTATGAGATTGTGTGAAAGAGGGATGAGAAGAAGTGAGTGGAGGTAGGTGGGATCCTATGGGGTCTACATATCTTGAGGTGATCCTGTGGGGTCCACAGATCCTGAGGTGTTCAAGGATTTACAACCTTGCACCAAATTAGGCATGCAAAATGCCCTTACACACAACTCTGGGTGTTCAGCGCCAGATTGGTGCTTGTTCTGGGCGTTGAATGCCCATTTGTTGCCCATTTCTGGCGTTGAACGCCAGAACCATGCTTGTTCTGGGCGTTCAGCGCCAGCTCTCCTCCAGGGTGCATTTCTGGCGTTCAAACGCCCAGATGCTGCCCATTTCTGGCGTTCAGCGCCAGAACCATACTCTGTTCTGGCGTTGAATGCCCAAAAGATGCTCCTTACTGGCATTTAAACGCCAGTGAGCTCCTCCTCCAGGGTGTGATTTTTCTTCTACTGTTTTTGATTCCATTTTCAATTTTTTGATTTATTTTGTAACTCCACATGATTATGAACCTATAAAGACATATAACTAATAAAAATATAATTAAATAAAAATTGGGTTGCCTCCCAACAAGTGCTTCTTTAATGTCAATAGCTTGACAGTGGGCTCTCATGGAGCCTCACAGATGTGCAGAGCTTTGTTGAGACCTCCCAACACCAATCTTAGAGTTTGGATATGGGGGTTTGACACCAAACTTAGAGTTTGGTTGTGGCCTCCCAACACCAAACTTAGAGTTTGACTGTGGGAGCTTTGGTTGACTCTGCTTTGAGAGAAGCTTTTTATGCTTCCTCTCCATGGATGCAGAGAGAGATCCTTGAGTTGTAAACACAAGGTTATCCTCATTCATTTGAAGGATCAATTCTCCTCTGTCCACATCAATCACAACTCTTGCTGTGGCTAGGAAAGGTCTTCCTAGGATGGTGGATTCATCCTCTTCCTTTCCAGTATCCAAGACTATGAAATCAACAGGGATGTAAAGGCCTTCAACCTTTACTAACACGTCCTCTACTTGTCCACAAGCCTGCTTTCTTAAATTATCTGCCATTTCTAATGAGATTTTAGCAGCTTGTACCCCAAAGATTCCCAGTTTCTCTATTACAGAGAGGGGCATGAGGTTTATCCCTGAACCAAGGTCGCACAGAGCCTTTTCAAAGATCATGGTGCCTATGGTACAAGGTAGTAAGAACTTTCCAGGATCTTATTTCTTCTGAGGCAATGTCAGTTGATCCAGATCACTTAGTTCATTGGTGAACAAGGGAGGTTCATCTTCCCAAGTCTCAATACCAAATAATTTGGCATTCAGCTTCATGATTGCACCAAGAAACTTGGCAGCTTGCTCTTCAGTAACATCCTCATTCTCTTCAGAAGAGGAATACTCATCAGAGCTTATGAATGGCATAAGGAGGTTCAATGGAATCTCTATGGTCTCTAGATGAGTCTCAGATTCCTTTGGTTCCTCAGAGGGAAGCTCCTTATTGATCACTGGACGTCCCAGGAGGTCTTCCTCCTTAGGATTCACGTCATCTCCTTCCCTTACAGGTTCGGCCATGGTGATCAATTCAATGGCCTTGCACTCTCCTTTTGGATTCTCTTCTGTATTTCTTGGGAGAGTACTAGGAAGGATTTCAGTGATCCTTTTACTCAGATGGCCCACTTATGCTTCCAAATTTCTAATG
>NC_029786.2:24687817-24735968 GCF_000816755.2 Arachis ipaensis | reverse complement strand
TATGGCATTCAGAGTATCAATTTCAAGAACTCCCTTTTTCATAGGCGTCCCATTACTCACAGGATTCCTCTCAGAAGTGTACATGAACTGGTTATTAGCAACCATGTCAATGAGTTCTTGAGCTTTGGCAGGCGTTTTCTTTAGGTGAATAGATCCACCTGCGGAAGTATCCAATGACATCTTTGATAGCTCAGATAAACCATCATAGAATATATCCAGGATGGTCCATTCTGAAAGCATGTCAGAAGGACACTTTTTGGTCAGTTGCTTGTATCTCTCCCAAGCTTCATAGAGGGATTCACCTTCCTTCTGTCTGAAGGTCTGAACATCCACTCTAAGCTTGCTCAGCTTTTGAGGAGGAAAGAACTTGGCTAAGAAAGCCGTGACCAGCTTATCCCAAGAGTTCAGGCTGTCTTTGGGTTGAGAGTCCAACCACACTCTGGCTCTGTCTCTTACAGCAAAAGGGAAAAGCATGAGCCTGTAGACTTTAGGATCTACTCCATTAGTCTTAACAGTATCACAGATCTGCAAAAATTTAGTTAAGAACTAAAAAGGATCTTCAGATGGAAGTCCATGAAACTTGCAGTTCTGCTGCATCAAAGAAACTAGCTGAGGTTTCAGCTCAAAATTGTTTGCTCCAATGGTAGGGATGGAGATGCTTCTTCCATGTAAATTGGAATTAAGTGTAGTAAAGTCACCAAGCATTCTCCTTGCATTATTGTTGTTGGGTTCGGCTGCCATCTCCTTTACTTGTTCGAAATTTTCAATAAGGTTGTCTCTGGATTGTTGTAATTTAGCTTCTCTTAGTTTCCTCTTCAGAGTCCTTTCAGGTTCTGGATCAGCTTCAACAAGAATGCCTTTTTCTTTGTTCCTGCTCATAAGAAAGAGAAGAGAACAAGAAAAGAAGAGGAATCCTCTATGTTACAGTAAAGAGGTTCCTTATTGTTAGTAGAAGAAGAAAAGGAATAGGGGTGAAGAAGAATGAAGAATCCAAGCACAAGGGTAAGGATAGGAGCAGTGATGTGAGATGAGGAGATGTTAGTAGATGAATAAATAAATAGAAGGAGATGAGAGAGAGGGAGAATTTTCGAAAATTAGAGAGAGAGAGAGAGTTAGTTAGGTTGTTTTGAAAAAGATAAGAAACAAACAAAAGTTAGTTAGTTAGTTGAAACAAATTTGAAAATCAATTTCGAAAAGATAAGAAGATAAGAAGTTAGAAAGGATATTTTAAAATCAAATTTTGAAAAAGGTAAGATAAAGAGATAATTTTTAAAAGATATGATTGAAATTAGTTTTGAAAAAGATTTGATTTTTAAAATCACAATTAATGACTTGATTCACAAGAAATCACAAGATATGATTCTAGAACTTAAAGTTTGAATCTTTCTTAACAAGCAAGTAACAAACTTGAAATTTTTGAATCAAAACATTAATTGATGATGTTATTTTCGAAAATTATGATGTAAAATTAAGAAAAAGATTTTTGAAAAATATTTTTAGAATTTTTGAAAATAACTAAGAAAAATGAAAAAGATTTGATTTTTGAAAAAGATTTTGGAAAAGATAAGATTTTTAAATTGAAAATTTGATTTGACTCATAAGAAACAATTGAATTTTAAAAATTTTTGAAAAAGTCAAATCTAATTTTCGAAATTTTGAGAGAGAAAAAGGGGAAGATATTTTTTTTTATTTTTTTGAATTTTTATGATGAGAGAGAAAAACACTAAAAATGCTCAATGCATGGAAATTTTAGATCAAAACAATGAATGCATGCAAGAATGCTATGAATGTCAAGATGAACACCAAGAACACTTTGAATGTCAAGATGAACGTCAAGAACTTATTTTTGAAAAGTTTTTAATGCAAAGAAAACATGCTAGACGCCAAACTTAGAAATCTTTCATGTTTAGACTCCATGGATGCAAAAATGCACATGGAAAACAAGAAAAGATGCAAAACAAGAAAACATCAAGATCAAACAAGAAGACTTACCAAGAACAACTTGAAGATCATGAAGAACACTATGAATGCATGAATTTTTCGAAAAATGCAAGATGAATATGCAATTGACACCAAACTTTCAACTTGACTCAAGACTCAAACAAGAAACACAAAATATTTTTGATTTTTATGATTTTATAATTTTTTTTGTATTTTCTTTTAATTTTTTCGAAATTCATTTTGAAAAAAGAAAAATAAGGATTCCAAAATTTTTAATATGAATTCCAGGAATCTTATGCTCTTTAGTCTAAAGCTCCAATCAAAGGGTCAGGCATGGCTTAATAGCCAGCCAAGCTTTAGTATGTAATTCAGACATGACACGCCTAACATGCCCTATCCAGAAGAATTAGACATGGCTTTACAGCCAGCCAGGCTTCAACATGCTTCATGAAACACTAGAATTCATTCTTAAAAATTCTGAAGAAAAATATATTTTTTTGAAAACATTTTTTTTTTTCAAAAACAAAGGAGAAATTTTTTGAAAGATTTTTAGAAAATTACTTATGTAATTCATTGGTGAGAATTTCAGATAAGCGCATAGAGATGCTTTCGTTCCTCTGAACCTCTGCTTTCCTGCTGCCTTCATCCAATCAATCCTACTCCTTTCCATGGCTGGCTTTATGTAAGGGCATCACCATTGTCAATGGCTACATCCCATCCTCTTGTGAAAATGGTCCAAATGCTCTATCACAGCACGGCTAATCATCTGATGTTCTCGATCATACTGGAATAGGATTTACTATCCTTTTGCGTCTGTCACTACGCCCAGCACTCGCGAGTTTGAAGTTCGTCACAGTCATTCAATCCCAGAGTCCTACTCGGAATACCACAGACAAGGTTTAGACTTTCCGGACTCTCATGAATGCCGCCATCAATCTAGCTTATACCACGAAGATTCTGATTAAGAGATCCAAGAGATACTCATTCAATCTAAGGTAGAACGGAAGTGGTTGTCAGGCACGCGTTCATAGGGAATGATGATGATTGTCATGTTCATCACATTCAGGTTGAAGTGCGAATGAATATCTTAGAAGCGGAATAAGTTGAATTGAATAGAAAAACAGTAGTACTTTGCATTAATCTTTGAGGAACAGCAGAGCTCCACACCTTAATCTATGGAGTGTAGAAACTCTACCGTTAAAAATATATAAGTGAAGGGTTCAGGCATGGCTGAATGGCCAGCCCCCATGATCTAAGAACCAGACGTCCCAAGATGTCTAATACAATAGTAAAAAGTCCTATTTATAATAAACTAGCTACTAGGGTTTATAGAAGTAAGTAATTGATGCATAAATCTACTTCCGGGGCCCACTTGGTGTGTGCTTGGGCTGAGCTTGAAGTCTACACGTGGAGAGGTCATTCTTGGAGTTGAACGCCAGCTTTTGTGCCAGTTTGGGCGTTGAACTCCACTTTGCAACTTGTTTCTGGCGCTAAACGCCAGAATTGGGCAGAGAGCTGGCGTTGAACGCCAGTTTGCGTCGTCTAAACTCGGGTAAAGTATGAACTATTATATATTGATGGAAAGCCCTGGATGTCTACTTTCCAATGCAATTGGAAGCGCGCCATTTTGAGTTCTGTAACTCCAGAAAATCTACTTTGAGTGCAGGGAGGTCAGAATCCAACAGCATCAGCAGTCCTTCTTCAACCTCTGAATCTGATTTTTGCTCAGGTCCCTCAATTTCAGCCAGAAAATATCTGAAATCACGGAAAAACACACAAACTCATAGTAAAGTCCAGAAATTTGAATTTAACATAAAAACTAATGAAAACATCCCTAAAAGCAACTAGATTCTACTAAAAACATACTAAAAATAATGCCAAAAAGTGTATAAATTATCCGCTCATCAGAGGCTTACAAGCTTGTTGGGAAGGTGAAATAGTTAAAAACGGGCGTGTGCATACGCACAGGGGCGTGCGCAGGAAGATTTTAAAAGTGTGCATACGCACAGGGGTGTGCGTACGCACAGGTACCAAATCTTGTAAGGTCTGTTCGCTCGCACAAGGTGTGTGAATGTCCCCAACAGACTGACCTTCCTAACGTGTGCGTGCGCACAAGGTTGTGCATACATACAGGTTGCAATCCCTCATTGGTGTGTGTGCGCACAAGCTGTGCTAACGCTGCCAACAGCACGCCCATCCCTGCCTGTGCATATGCACAGGTCTAAAATCTTATAGGGTTGTGCGTGCGCACATACCAGAAATCCCAAAATTCTGTAACTCTGCAGAATTTTCAGATTTCGACACCAATCTTTGAATGATCATAACTTCCTCTACAACATTCCAAATTTTACAAACTTTATATCAAATTGAAGGGTTTTCAATAATCTTTAATTCTAAACCAAATTCAAAAAATTTTGAAAATCGAGGTAGAAGTTATGATCAGACAAAGTTCACCAAAAATCCATTTTTACCCAAGATCTCAAATACTCAATTTTAACCAACTTTCAAACTAAAACCAAACTAGTCACAACCTCAAACAATACCAAAACAGCCCAAAACTCATAGCAAACACCACTTCCACCATTTTCTCAATCACACAACCTTCTAAACCATTCAACAATTCTAATTCCAACCAAAATCACATTTTTCACTTTCCATTAACCTTATTAATATGAACAAATCCCATCAACCATTAATAATCCTCAAGAATCATCATTACCCAATTTTTCATATCATACACCAACACCATCATTTACCATAATCAACACAACTCATAAATAATCATCAACAATACCAACAACTCTCAACAACCATAATAAATATCAACACTCATCCTCAATTTTCTCAACATCAACAACCATCCTAACACTTATAATCAATATCAACCATCAACAATACTAACAATCACTATGAATCCTCATCAATCTCAATAATCATCAATCCCTCATCAACAACAATAAACCACACATTCCTTATCAACCTTCATAATCATTAAATACCAACAACATCAATATTTATCATAAATCATTAAATACCAACAACCTCATTAAATCATATAATCATTATTACTAGTATTTGAGTTCCGACATTAATGTTTTAGGATTGAGCTAAGGCTATGTTTAGAGGTTGTGGCTGCTGCGGGGACAGTCGGTATTGATGTTGCTGCTGTGGAATAAGAATAAAAATTTAGTTTGTCGCGTAGTTGGATCACGAATGAGGTAGGGGCGTCTTTCTCAAACTTGTTTTTCTTTCCAGAGTTGTTGTAAATCGATATTAATACGTAAAATACATCTTTGGTGATTGCCTGAGTCTTATGAATTGAATAGAGTTGTTTTGGATGAATAAGATTATTAGTTTGATTGATAGATGAATCGATTGAGAAAGCTGCTTTAAGTACATGACGGTCTATTGATAAATACCATTAATCTTGCATTGCATAATTCCTGGTATTAAGTTTGGCCAGCTTAACCCTGGTGAATTATGTATATGTAAGCACTAATGGGTTATCATAGACAATATGCGAGTTATAGGTAATGCGAATCGCGGGTTTTGGGAACGTTAGGAGTTAATTTTTGAGGTTACTCGGTTAGGTGTCTTGAACTCTGCGAATATCACGTATCTTATTCTTGCTTGGTATGCTCTAAGGTTCTTGTCTGCGATACTTTTCTTCGAAAGTGAACAGATTATCTTTCAATCCTACTCTCTTGTTCACGTACGCTTTTGTTTGATCCTAACTGCATATGCCTGTTTAAAACTCTTGGTGTATTTACCTTCTTTATTTAGGCACTTCTTTTTGAATCATGTATTTTTTTATATACATTTGAATCTATTTTGATGCAGGACACCTTTTTAAGTTCATATTTCAAGTCTTTTGTAAATAAATTGTAATTTAGTTTTCCTCTTATTTGATAATAATTACAGTCATTCTTTAAATCTTAACAAAACCGTTTTTGATTTGAAATATACAACCGCTTTTAATTTGATATGTACTTCTTTATATAAACGTTGAAAGTTTTATACAGTTTAAAACTAGTTGTTTTCAATACCTCGCCTGTTTCTTCATTGATTTATGGAAATGTATATATACTTTAAATACAATTTGATTTTCTAACAATTTTATTACAGTTTTTACGAATATCTTGATTTGACTATATATTTAGATATTTTTCAAAGAAAGGTTTTTGTCTCTTTCCGGTTGGTCTTGTTTGGTAAGCTTCACCTAATTTATTTTTTTTATTCGAATTTGGTTTAGCATACTATATTATTTATGCAATTGTTGTTTTTACAAAAAAAATATTGGACTCATGTCTTTATTCTCATGAATGGATCAATTTCTTTCTTAAACTTTTTATTTCTGTGGATGTCATATTTAGTTATGTTTTTAACTGCTCTTTTATTTTATTTTATTTTTTTTTAACGTCACCATTAGTCTTAGTTTTCCATTTCTTGTGAATCTCATTCTCATCCGAGTCAACTTTAATTCGTTTCCATCTAATGCGCCATTTGTCCTTTTATTTGTCTTTCTTTAGTCAAAGACTCTTTCTTGAGAATTTTCTATTGATTAAGTTGTTTTTCCTGACGCGTTTTGTATTCCTTTGGACCAATTGAAAACTCGTTTGATAATCCATGCCTAGTGAGTTCTTGCTCGAGTTCCCTTGATTTAAAGATTCTTTCTTCCATGAGCTGATTTCCTTTTAAGCGCATTGTAATTTTCTTAAATGATTTTTACGAGGTGGTTATTCCAAGTATACTCTCAAAATTTTGTTTTAGACCATTTTGACGAAGCTTTGAATTCTTTTGAAGAAATTTAAGTTTTGGATCAACTTTTTAAGTTGCGGAGTTCCTTTTTAAGCTTTTTGTTTCTATGAGTGACATGCTATATAAATTCTAATCGAAATCCTTTGATTTAAGTTCCTTTCCTAAAATGAATTAGTTTCCTTTTTAGCGCATCTTAATATTATTGAACATCCTTATAAAGTTGTGACTTCAAGTATATTATTGGAGTTTTGTTTTAAACCTTTTTAAACGAGTTTTGATTTATTCTTATGCAGAGTTGTCCTTGACTTTGAATTGCCTTACTTGAGTAGTGCCTCTCTTTAATGTGATTTGAACTTGATTCGAGATGATATAACCGTCTATTAAAGTTTTAATAAAATCACTTTCAATTCAGCCTACACTCCTTTACCATATACTCTGAAAATTTCTGTATGTGATTTAAACATGTTCAACTGTAATGCATCATCTTTTCTTTTATGAGTAAAACTTTATGTTAAGTTTTCTTCCAATAAGATTGTGGTTTTCATACATGCTTGAAAAAGAAGAGAAAATACAATTTAGCTCTTAGCCAAATTAATCTTTCCATTTACCAAGTTTGTGTAATCTATTTCCACTTGAATTTATATTGAAATAACGTCACATTTACGCTTTTATTAATCTTTTGAAAGATGTTTGTTATCAATTTTCTCTTTCAGAACATGAAATAATTTTCCCTTAAGTTTTCTATTCTTTACGAACAATGCATTCGAAAATATTTTTAAACCATACTCGAGTTCTATAAACTGTCTTTGGTTTGAATATTCTTCTTTCATAAACCTCATATTTCTTGATTCAGCTTGAATTCATTTCAAAATACTGTGTTGTTTTTCATCTTATTGGTCCTATCGAATCCCTTCGACTCAAGAGTTACCCTTAAAGTTATCAGTTGATCCTCTTTCCAACATTCTTCATTACTTGTAATTCTTTCAAATTCTCATGAATACGATCCTTGCCGCTTTTCTTTATTTTCTAAGGTTTGTTATCCTTCTGAGTATACTCGAGATTAATTTTGGTATTTTGTGTGACTATTGGACTTAGTAAACGACACATTAAATCTTTAGGGTACGTTTGGTGGAAGCAAAAGGTGAAACTTCTAAAAGTACGACATCACATGGAATTGTGGAACTTTATTTTACGTGACAGTTCTGTTGATGTGGAATTTATAATCAGTAATAAGGTTTGCAAAGTGTTTAACGAAATTAAGAACCATCAGATGAGTTGCCCAATGAGATACGGTTGGAAATGGTGGAGATAAGTTATGTTAAAATTTGAATAGTTGAGTCTTTGGAGTTGGTATGAGATCAATATGTGGACGTTAAGTATATCGTTTTAGCCTCGACAGGTTTCATAACCTTTTGACGCCTTGCCTTACCATCACATGTTTGAAAACATTTCGTTTTGTACATCAAGCCTATTTTGTAACTTCTGTTTGCATCATAGTTATACCCTTTAATACCTTTATGCCGTATGAAAATCCTGGTATTTGAGGCTATATGTATTTATATATACTGAGAACTTTTTGCCATTTCTCTAAATGCATTCAAGAGCGAAGTGATATGAAATCTCTTTTATTTTGTATCGATTTTCGAGGACGAAAATTTTTACAGGAAACAAAGAAAGAAAACGCTGAGGGAGAAAGAGATAAACAGAGACAGAAAAGAAAGAATAGGGTGAAAGGGAAGAGAGAAGAGGGAGATCCGAGAGAGGGGAGTGCCGGTGGAGGCGGTCGCGCCATCCTCGCAGATCGTTGCTGCCGCTGCGTCCTGCTGCTTGCGCCGCCGCCGCCGTCCAGGAAGCTGCGGTTTCTGCTCGCCGTCGCCGTTGAGATCGCGAAGAGAGATGGCTCACGAGTGAAGGGAGGCCGCGCGCTTGGAGCCGCCGCGCCTTCGTCGCCGCTGTTCGCCTTTCCTGTCGCCGTCGTCCAACGCGAAGCCAGCCGCGGTCGCTGCACCTCCCAGCCGTGTCTGCCGCCACCGTGTCGTCGAGGGGGAAGCCGTCAGGTCACACAGAGCGAGAGAGAGAGAGAAGGCACGGGAGCAGAGGAGAGAAAGGAGAGACCCACGCTAGCCACCGCCGCTTCTGCAGCTCGAAACCCCGCTGCCGCCGCCGGAGTGTGCATTACCGGTAAGGGATTTAAGCTTGGCTTCTATTCTTTTGGATTCCGGGAACCTTTATCGTCACTGCATGTCTATTTCAGCTCTCCGCCGCCGCTGCTTGTCGTTGCCGCCGTTCGGATCACTGGGAACATGGCAGTGATCACCGGAACCACCATCGGAGTTACCGTTATTTCAATTCAGCCGTTCGTCCTTGTTTGGGTAAACAATGCATTCCGAAACCTATGAATTAGTATTTCTGTTCTAAGTTATTTAAGGATCCAAGGTTTTGGTGTCATAGGATCGAGTTCCGGGTCTTGATTGCTGAGTTCTATGGCTGTAGCATACAACATCAAGGTGCTGTGTCGTCACCGAAGCTGCTGTTGCTCCATTTTCTCAATTATTTGTAAGCCCAGTAAGTCGTTCCTTGTTCCAAACTCTTTTAGTTGCTATTCTGTTATAGACTATTGAGTTTACGCGACATTAATATTTTAGGATTGAGCTAAGGCTATGTTTAGAGGTTGTGGCTGCTGCGGGGACAGTCGGTATTGATGTTGCTGCTGTGGAATAAGAATAAAAATGTAGTTTGTCGCGTAGTTGGATCGCGAATGAGGTAGGGGCGTCTTTCTCAAACTTGTTTTTCTTTCCAGAGTTTTTGTAAATCGATATTAATGCGTAAAATACATCTTTGGTGATTGCCCAGAATTATGTTTTGAATTGAGATTGTTGATTAACGGAAAGAAGGATGATGATGATTAATTTGAAATATGATTTTTGAATGAATTTGAAAATGGGATATGGATTGACGAATGATGATAATATTGAGAATGGCTTAGATATTGATGAATGATGAATGAATTATTTATATGGCTTATGAATTTGAAGTATCTGAGATACGAGGTTCCCTGGATTAAGTGCCGTGGCTTGCCACCACGTGTACCAGGTTGAAAACTCGATACTCTGTTGATTTTCTTATAAGTAAGGAAAGATTTTTGGATTTCTGAAAGATTAAACATTGTTTCTCTGAAAAGGGATTTGAACGATTTCCTATTGGTTTTAAAAGATTCATAAGGCAATGATAATCACTGAGCTTGAAAATAGTTTCTTATTAAATATCTTCTTATGACAACTTTGAAACTCCGTGGTGAGACCGTGTGGTTAGGTTCTCACCCCCTACAGCTTTACCTTTTCAGGAACCAGATGAAGAAGTATTAAGAAGAGTTATGCTGCATTTGGTTTATATGCTGTTGTATTAATTAGATTATTTTCTTCCCTCGTCTTTGTTATTACAAGTTTGTAAGAGGGATAGGAATTGTATGTTTTATATGTACAATATATTGAATTATTATGTAAGGAGTCTTGTATATGAATCTATGCCTGTTTGTATTTCCTTAAGATAAAGTATTTATTTCTGGTTTTTCAAAGAAATCAGCGATACAGTGTCAAGTCATAGGCTCCTATTTTAATATTTAGTATGTAAAGTAGTCGTAATACTTCTTGCTATCAGAGTAGCGCAGCCGGAAGCGTGACTTCTGGTAGTGAGGGTGTTACAACCACCACTTCATTTATCAATCCTCATCAATCACACCAATCATCAATACTTACTAACACCAACAATTACATCAATTCACATATAATTATTCATACACCAATATCATTCAATCCTATCTTAGGGTCAACTAGCCTAAGTGTCTAGAAATATTACATATTACATAAAGAAAACCAAAATCATACCTTGACCGATTCTCAAATGCACCAAACACCAAATGAAGCCACCAAACTTGATCCAAAGCCTCAACCAACTCCAACAAACACCAAAACTCAATCTAACATCACATATATATACCAACATCAAAACCTAATATACACAAAACAACTAAACACAAGGGTTTAGTAAAACCTTACCTTATTCAACATAAGTAGGGGTAAAATCCATCAATTATCCGCTACTAGAGATCACTTAAACAAGCAAAACCACAAAATCTACTCAAAACCATAACCAAAATCGCGCAGAAACATAGGGCAGAAAACTGGGGAGTGAGCTTCGAGTTCTTACTAGAAAAAATTAGATAGAAAGAAGATCTCATCGAGAGCTTTGTGTGGCTATAAACAGTTCGTCAATCAGAGGTCCGTAGCTCAAATTATGGCTCCCGGAAGTGGAGGATGAATAGTGCCACTTCCTTCTTCCTCTCTTCTTTCATAACCAGCGCCCCTTTCTTTGTGGGTTGCTGAAAATGAGCTTAAGGCTCATTAAAGGGTGCTTTTATATGTTGGGTTTGGACCCAACTTGGACCCGGTCCAACCCGTTAGCGTTTTTAGCCCATTCGGCCCAACTTTGGGCCAAACCTTTAACATTAACGCCCAGTTTTCCATTTCTAATATTTTTCTAAGGTTTCCAACTGCTCTCACTCTTTCTCGCACAGAACCGAGCAGACTTAAACCGGTTCGACCGGTTCAACTGTCGATTCGCCCTTTTTTACTATTTTTTGCAGAAAACACATTTTCGGACTCGGAAAGACCTACTGAGTCCAAAAATCATATTTAAATCCCCAAATTCTCATCCTAACTTTCTGGAATCTAATTTGGGTATTTAAATGATTTTATTTGTAAAAACTCTGTTTCTTACATCCTCCCTTCCTTAAAAAGATTTTTGCCCTCGAAAATCCAAATCATGCGATGTAATATATATGCCTATATATATACTCTCCACGAAGCGTCCTAAGTTAACGTTGCCAAAGTAACAAGTTGTAAAAGTATCTCGTTCACCATCATCCTACGGTGTCGATGTACTCTCTCGCCTTCCACTGCGTCACTCTGATTATCGTCGTTAAGAATTTGAAAATTTTCCTTAAACCAAATACTAATTTTGTAATAATTTTCAAAACCTTTAAAACAAGTTCAATCTAAATGAGTGCATTGTTAAAACCTTATCAAAAGAGTCAAAAACCTTGTAATGTGTAAACCAATCACTTTGAAACATGATTTTTCCTAAATAATTAGAATCCTTAAATCAGAAACCTTTCGATTTGAATCCCTTTTTATAAATCAAATTTGCAAACTAAAATCACAAGTTAACAAAATCTTAGGACTCACTTTCCTTTTTAAATCATCTCATTTGATCAAAAGTTTCAGTCCTAGTTCCAAAACAAAATCATTCAAACCAGAGTTTGCAAACCAAGTTTAAAAAATCAATCTAAACTTTAAAACTTTTTCAACACGAACGACGATAGTCTATACTCTGAAGATAAGTTGATATTTGGTCATCGGCTTCATAATTACCTCAACTCTGTTGTTGTGATCTATCCGCCCCACGTGTTCCTCGGTGTGGACAATCTCTAACCAAATGGCCCGGTGCACCACACTTGTAACATAGTTTCTTACCCAACTGGCATGGCCTATTCGGATGGTAGTTCCCACACTCCTGACATTTCATAGTAGGGAAGTAAGCTCTTGACCACTTCCCTTCACCATATCTCTTAAAGTTCTGTCCCCTTGGTCCAAGGTAATCATCGCCTTCCCTACTAGTGTTTCCTCCATGAGTGTTCTTTGACGAGGCTACCGTCTTTGAGTATTCCTCAACCACTCTTGCCTTGTTTACCAGATCGGAGAAAATTTGAATCTCCATAGGAGCCACAGCAGTCATAATGTTGTCCTTCAAGCCACTCTGGTACTTAATACACTTCCAGCTTTCGTAAGTCTCCGGGGCACCCTGACACACCCGTGCAAACCTACAAAGCTCCTCAAACTTGCTCATATAATCTGCCACAGACATGGAACCTTGCTTCAGCTGCATCAGTTCCATCTCCTTCGCTTCTCTTGCAGACTCAGGAAAATACTTCTTGTAGAAGGCCGTCCGGAATACATCCCAAGGAACATCGATGTTCTGAAGTTGGAGCAAGCGGCATTCTACCTGCCACCAATGCTGGGCCTCCTCCCGAAGCTGATAAGTAGCAAACTCTACGTATTGGTTGTTCGGGACATGCTGTGCTTGCAGTGCGTGCTCCATAGCTTGGAACCAGTAATTTGCTTCCGTGGGATTAGTTGAACCTCGAAAACTCAGAGGATGAACCTTGAGAAAGGTCGCCAAGGTCATCAGAGCACCCCCCATGTTATCTCCATTCCCCTCAGCATCATTGTTGGCATTTCCCTCACCATTTCCGTTTCTATTTCCCGCTAGTTGGCCTAACCTCTGCACAGCTTGCAGAGTCGCAGCAGCATTCGCCTCCATGGTGTTTGAAAGATTCGCCATTGCCGCCATAAACTCGGCAAGGTTATCGGCCGATTGCTCGTTTCTACTATCTCTTCGTAAACGTGTATGATCTTGTCCGCGAGTATCCATTAGGGTTCCTGTCGACACCAAACGTTCGCTATCAAGGTGATCAGTCTCAATATCAAAAGCCTAGTGCTTCAATTCTCCCAAAAGGCACTCACAAACAAGCATGCTATGAAATATCCAATAGATAACCTAAATAGCATGAAAGAAAAGCGATCCAGAGTATGCAACGAAGCACAATCGGTCCATCCCTCAGGCTCACGAGGACGAACCGCTCCAATACCACTAAATGTAACACCCCAATTTACCTAAGCCTTACCTCTAGCTGTAAAGCAAAGTTTAACCAAAGGTTACGACAATTCTAAGGCTCATACATATGTATATAGAAAGAAATAATATATTCTAGAAGCCTGATGAAGGATTTAGCTCAAAAACAGGATTTTAGAAGCACATAACGTACTAGCGAAGCTACTAACTTAAAACACAAGGTACAGATAGGATGTATCAAAATAAAATAGTATAATATAATAAGAATCTAGCCACGACTCGCGGAGTTTAAGCCGGCTAGCCATATACAGACCTTACATGAAACCAGACAGTAAAAAGCAGCTTATACAAGTTTTATTCTCTCAAATAAAAGCCTCTAAGCAGAACAAAATACAAAAGTGAGAGTACAAGTTAAACATGACCAAGATGACAACAAAATAGAATAAGATCCTCCCCTCTGCTACCATCACCCAACTCACTGCGGTGGGTTGCGACCTGCATCTGAAAAATAATAACAAAGTATGGAATTAGAACCGGAGGTTCTCAGTATGGTAACAGTGCCCAATAATGTAAGATGTAAGGCTCCACGACGCCAAAGGCAATCCTAGAACTTCACATCAAACTAATATTCAAGCTTAGAACAAAATAAATAAATATATAACGAACTTAAACCATAAACCGGGTTATCTAAACTTAGGGAAATTCCAACTAATATTAATCACACTGCTGTATCCCATAGCCCTCGCCAACCTAACCTCCGCGCGATCCCTTTGCCACCGCCTACCTAACCTCCTCAGTACCAGATAAACACAATTAATGCAAACAAGTAAAACACAGATAATAATATTCATATACAACAAATAGTTCAAGGAGCAAGTAGGCATGTTATACAATTAGACAAACTCAAGTAAACATAACCAGCACCCCTTTCTTTGTGGGTTGCTGAAAATGAGCTTAAGGCTCATTAAAGGGTGCTTTTATATGTTGGGTTTGGGCCCAACTTGAGCCCGGTCCAATCCGTTAGCGTTTTTAGCCCGTTCGGCCCAACTTTGGGCCAAACCTTTAACAGTAATGCCCGGTTTTTCATTTCTAATATTTTTCTAAATTTTTCAACTATTCTCACTCTTTCTCACACAGAACCGAGTAGACTTAAATTGATTCGACTGGTTCAACTGCCGGTTCGCGGTTTTTCACGATTTTTTGCAGAAAACACATTTTCGGACTTGGAAAGACCTACTGAGTCCAAAAATCATATTTAAATCCCCAAATTCTCATCCTAACTTTTTGGAATATAATTTTGACATTTTAATGATTTTATTCGTGAAAACTCCGGTTCTTACAATATAAGATTTTCTTAGGAGGAGATTTAAAAATAGAAGTGACTAGGTATGAAAGTATTTACGGAGGCCATGATTTCGAGGTGATCAATACTGAAGGTAAAACTATTTTGGACTTTTCCTTAAACTTTGACCTTCTCATCGCAAATACATGTTTTAAAAAGAGAGACGAACATCTTATAACCTATAGGAGTGGAATGACAAGCTTTCAAATTGACTTCTTCTTATTGAGGAGAGTCGACCGAAAATTTTGCATCAATTGTAAAATTATTTCAGGAGGAAGTTTAACAACACAACATAGGGTGCTCGTCATGAATTTTTGCGCCGATCAAAAGTTGAAGAAAATACATCATATGAAGAATCCAAGGACGAGATGGTGGCCGATGAAAGGTGAGGAACAAAGAAGCTTCCTATGACAGATAGGAGAAGAGGCAAAGTGAAAAGGGGATGGAAGCATGGAGGAGATATAGAGGGAGATGGCAGAAGTTATTAGAAAAATAGCAAAAAAAATTTTGGTGAATCTTGAGGGATAAGACCAAAAGATAAGGAGTCCTGGTGCAAAATGCGAGTGCACAAGAAAAGATAAAGAAAAAAAGGGGTGCTTTAAAGAGTGGTCTTTGTGCCGCAACGTAGATAATTAAAAAAATATAAGGCGGTTATGAAAGGGACAAAGGTGGCTGTAAGTGAAGCAAGAAAAAGAGCATATGAGGGTCTCTACCAGTCTTTAGACATGAAAGAAGGAGAAAAAGATATATATAGAATCACAAAGAGCCGTGAAAGAAGAACAACAAACTTGGATTAGGTTAAGTGTATAAAGGATAAAGATGGAGAGGTTTCGGCTCAAGATAAGAAGACCAATGAAAGGTAGAATAGCTACTTTTACGAATATTTAATGAAGGACAGAAGACTCTTCCGAGCCTTGGTCAGTTACGCATGGGGAAGAAGATCAAAACTTCGACTACTATTGAAGGAAATGAGACTTTAGGTAAAAGAGGCTCTAAAACGGATGAAAAATGGCAGGGCAGTAGGACCCGATAATATTTCTATTGAAGTTTGGAAAGGCCTTGGAGAAAAAGGCATTAGTTGGTTAAGCAAGTGTAAGACCCAGAACTTTTGAAAAATCTTATTATGAGCTGATTTTAAATTTATTTATTTATGAGATATTTTATTTTCAGAAATTATTTCGATGAAAATAATTAAATCAAATTTTGATAATTAAAATGAAGATTTTACTTAATTTCATAATTATTGAGTTATTTTCTCTATTTAAATTATAACGTTAGTAGTTATGAAATAATAAGAATTTTATATGATTTGGACTAAATAATTAACATTTTAGAATATTAATACTACTGTTTTGGAAAATAAAGAAATTAATTATATTATCTCTAATTCTTGGATTTGAACATTTTATTAAAAATAATTTGTAAAATTAATGAACAAATAGTATTTTGAACAATCTGCCAATGCCGTTGCTAGGACTCATCGTGGGAAGCGTTGCCGTCGCCGTCGTGCCCTGGTGCTGTCAATGGAAGCCACCACCGTCTCCTGAGAAGAACCCGACGAGAGAGAGGGAACTCGCAGAGAGGAACGAGAAGCAGGAGCCTCTATGTCACGCCGTCGATCTGTCACCATGCTGTTGGGCTGTCGCTGCCACCAAAGGTCCGTCGCCGTGGGTTGTTTTTGCCGTTAGCGCTACCGTTGAAGGGAGCTCCCCTATACGCAAAGCAACCATGGAAAATTTTATATCATTTCGAAGCCCCAGATGTCAGCTTTCCAACACAAATAGAACCGCCTCATTTGGACCTCTGTAGCTCAAGTTATGGTCGATTGAGTGCGAAGAGGTCAAGCTTGACAGCTTTATGCTTCCTTCATTTCTTCATGAGTTCTCACACTTTGCAAGCTTTTCTCCTCACTTCTTCCATTCAATACTTGCCTTATGAACCTAAAATTACTCAACAAACACATCAAGGAATTGAATGGAATTAAAGTGAATTAAAATCACCAATTTTAGGGCCTAAAAAGTATGTTTTCACATTTAAGCACAATTCAAGGGAGAATTGCAAAACCATGCTATTTCATTGAATAAATGTGAGAAAAGTTGATAAAATCCCCCAAAACAAGAACAAGATAAACTACAAAATTGGGGTTTATCAACTCGCCATCACAGTTCAATCACCATTGAGCTTGAAGGGAAGCACAACTGTTGTACCCGACAGCAGCTTTCCCCTGCGTTCCCAATTCCATTCTTGAAACTGTAACACTCTTGCTCGTGCTCTACTTCCCAATTTTATTTCTCTATATTTTTATTCTGGATAAAATAGTGTATGTTCCTATTTAGTACTGCCGTCGCTGTCGTCAATCTAGATCCTAGCTCGCTGCTGCTGATGACGGTAAGCCAAACTGTCATCCTTGATGCTGGAGAAGGACACAGAAGTTGCTATTCTGGTTCTGATGCAATTCGTCCCTGTCCTGGGTCACTGTTGTCTTCTGTTCTGCCTCTGCTTCTAATTGCGCCAGTACTGAAGCAGTTGCCACTCCATCGTTCTATTTTTCCATAACTGCAGTGAGTTCCTAACTAAAATCCTTATTGTTATTGTTGATATATGCTTGTTGAGGGTTCTGGGTATTCACGTCTCAGGGTTGAACCATTGTAACTATGGAGCTGTGTTTGATGGTGTTGTTGCGGAGAGTTTTCAGTGTAGCTAATGCCACTGCTTTGCTAGTTCGGTTTGAGTCTATTTCTGCGACTGAGTTAAAACAAGAGGGGTTTACTGCGTTTAATTATCGAATTTTGACACTCTGAGGTAGGGTTTTTCTAAAAAGATATTTTATATCTGGAATTGTTATAAATAGATACTGATGTGAGAATTATATACTTTCTAGTGATTGTATAAGTCTTATGTATTATCTGGCTGTTTTGGATGAATATGATTATATATTTGACTGGATTATTGCTTGGTTTTGATAAATGGATTGTTGCTGAACTACTTCTTTAAAATTTTGGAAATGAGTTTAATCAGTTGATAAAGATTTGATCTTGAGACGGTTTCCTTGAGATATGAAAATGAGGTGAATGTTGGATTTAGCTTTCTTTTAAACTGATTTTGGGTTTTGGACCGTTGAAAAAGATTGTGGTTGATTTTGAATTGATTTGGTTTTGGACCCAGAAAGAGTGGCAAAGTCCAAGTTTTAGGGGAGATACTGCCGAAATTTCCATAAAAATCTTAGACTTTATTTGAAAAGTTATTTAGAATGGCTTGGATTTAAGAAATTGTATTATTTGATTTATTAAGAAAATAGTTATGTTTTCGAGTTTAATTTATTTAAGAAAACTATGTCTGAAGTTTGATTTATTTAGAAAGGAGTTACCTTACCATTTTTGAATCACTGAAGAAAAGTATTATGTTTTAATATTGATTTTTTTAAAATGTAAAAAGGGGTTATGCTTTTAGTTAGACTTAAGTATTTCGTTCAAAGGAGCTTTTGGTGATTTTAAAGAAAATTGAACTTTTGATTGAATAATTGCGTTTGTAACATTTTGGAAGAAGTCAGAGAATTGGTTTTAAGAAGGAACCTGAAAGTGGTTTTGATTTAAATGAATTGGCTCCGATTCAAGTGAATTGGTTTGGATTGGGTTGGGACTTGTGACTTTATACGATCCGATTTTTATAATAAATTCTATTTCTATTTACTTAAACTAAGAATCTATGATTTTAAGAGTTTCAATAAATTTTTAAGAAATTGAGATAGGTTATCCTTCCCTAAAGACTTGAGGCTCTACTGAGGAACTTTTGTTACTGAATCTTATTTTAGAATGAATGATTTTGAATCTCTCGGAAAGGGCTTTTGATTTGGCGTGGTTTCTGAAATGTTTAAAAAAATGTTGTGGAGAGCGGCCTTACTTATAGAAAGAGAAATTTTACGTTTGAGGAGAAGTGGCTAGCCACCACGTGCTCCGTAACCATGTTTTAAAAAAGGGGGAATTTATGTTTGAGGAAAAGTGGTTTATGAGCCTGAAATGATTTGAGGAATGGGAATTTTAAAGCAAAAGCTGGAAAGAATTGATTTTTGACTTCAAAGTAAAGTGGCATGAGAAAAAGTGATTTATGACTTGAATGATGATTTTATGATGTTGGATGGTAGAAGTGCTATTATGTTATGAGCCAGAATGGCTATGTATGATAACGAATTATGGCTGATTGTGGTATATGTTATGAGCCAAAATGGTTGTATATGATAATGAATTATGGCTGATTGTGAAATATGTTATGTGACGGATGGCTGAGTATGAATATGGATGGTTATTGAGTTGATAAAGTGATTGTTGCACTTCTAATTATCTGAGATACGAGTTTCCTTGGGTAAAAGCAGTGGCTAGCCACCACGTGCTCCAGGTTGAGACTCGATACTCTGCTGACTCTATGTCGTAAGTGTGGCCAGACACTGTGAAAGTTCCGGATGAGCTCGCCCCCGTGGATAAACACCAGTGTGGGTGTTGTGTGATTATGATTATGATTGTGAATAACACGAGTTGGGGATGCACGACAGAGGGATAGTCCAATGGTTAGCTACCAGGACTTGTCGAGTTGGTTTTATAACCGACAGATGAGGCTCATCAGCTACTAGGACAGGCTTTCATCATTTGCATCTATGTGACATTGTTTGGTTGTGCATATTGTACTTGGTTTGCCTATGTGATTAATTGTGCTTAATTGCTAACTGCTCTATTTGAAGTAACTGCTTGATTGTGCTTGAACCTTTTACTTGTGTCTATGACTGAAAAGTTGGTTGTACTGTGGTGGATTGGCTACTGTTTGGATTGTTTGGGCCTATGGCCGTGGTTGATTATGAGATGGGCTGAAGGTTGTATTTGGTTTTGTGTTTTTGGTTTAGAAAAGTATGAAAAACTAAACTGGTTCAGCATAGACTTAATAAACCTATGCTTGGAACAGCTTGGTCATTCATACTGTGTAAGGAAAACTTTCAAAAAGGCTTTTGGTTTATTTTATTGAGGAATTAATAGTTTTCTCTTTCAGAGAGGATTTTGGATTTCTGATATTAACCCTTTAGTTTTGGAAAGATGCATAAGAAGATTATTAATTACTGTAACGGTTTTACCTTCACGTATCCTATTATAGTAATTCTCAAACACCCTCTACTGGAACCCTTTCGAGGATGATGTTCTCACCCCTCTACAAATTTCCCTTTTAAGGATATGGACGCAGAAGTCACGAAGAGTTTAACTAGTTGTTGTTGTTGTGATGTGTTGTATTGCTTTAGTTATTATTTATTGTTCCCTCGCCTTTATCTTTATACATTCTGTAAGAGGGATAGGAATTGTATTAGTTAATGCTTGTAAAATTATATATATATATATATATATATGTATGTATTCTTTGTGAGTTTTGTAAGTTGTATTGTATGTATGGATGTATGTTACCTAACAAAAAGTATTTTGGAGCGGTTATACAGTTTAAAGTTTTAAACAGGCTTATATTTTAGTATTAAATATTATAAGAGTCGTCGTAATACCCGAGCTATCAGAGTGGCGCAGCCAGAAGCATGACATTTTGATAGTTAGGATGTTGCATTACGGTATCAGAGCAGTCTTTCCTGTAGAGCCTGAGGAATGGACTGACTATGCTTCAATTGCATACTTTGAGTGTCTGTCATGCACTAGTCTTGTCGAATGACGAGAATTAGAGCTTTACGCACATGATGGTCTATTGATTAACGCTGTTTGTCTTGCATTGCATACTTCTTGGTATTAAGTTTGGCCGGCTTAAAACTAGTGAATTATGCATATGAAATCACTAATGGGTTGTCATAGACGATATAGGAGTAAGAGGTAACACGATTAGTGGGTTTTGGGAACGTTAGAGACTATTTCTCGAGGTTATTCAGTTATGTGTCTTAAATTTTGTTCGAGTCGATTTGTTCTTTCATAGCCTAACTTGAAGTTCTTGTTTGCTGGCCCTTTTGAAAAGTAGTTTAACTTTTCAACCTTATTCCTCTATTCATATGCATTCTTGTTTGATCCTAATTGCATATGCTTGTTTGAAATCCTTGTTGTATCTATCTTTCTCCGTTAAATTCTTCTTCCTGGTTCACGTATTCTTTGATATAGCTTTGAACTTGTCTTGATGCGCTGTGCCTTTTAAGTCCTTATTCCGAATCCATTCTTAAAGAAATTGTGATTCAGTTTTTCTCTTATTTGACAGTAATTACAACCAATTTTGAAATTTTTATAAAATTGCTACTGATTCGATATACACTTATCTATATAAAACTTTCAAAATTCCTTATACAGTTTAACAACTATTTATTTCTAATACCTCGCCTGTACTTTTACTGGTTTACAGAACTACACTTACATTAAATACAATTTGACTTTCTAATAATTTTACTACAGTTCCAATGCATATCTTTATTTGATTATGTATTTAGGTATTTTTCAAAATTTTGGAAATAAAAGATTTTTCGCTTTTATTCCGGTTGATTTTCGTTTGATAAACTTTACTTAATTTATTTTTTATTTGAGTTTGGTTTAGCATACTACATTATTTAAGCCATTGTTGTTCTTTTGAAAATGTTGGACTCATAGCTTTCTTTTTATGAACGGACTCGTTCTTTCTTAAGCTTTTCATCTCTATGAATGTCATACTTGATTCTGTTTTTAATTATTCTTCTACCTCTTGTGAGCACTACCATCAATCTTAGTTTTCCTTCTCTTGTGAATCTCATCCTTATATGAGTCAACTTGATTTGTTTTAATTTTGTGCATCGTTTGTCCTCTCATTGTTTTTGCCAGAGTTCTTAGTCAAAGATTCTTTCTCGAGAACTGCTATTGATGAGTTGATTCCCTTTTAGTACGTCCTAATCTTCTTGAATGTCCTTGTGAGGTGGAGATTTCAAGTATACTCTCGGAGTTTTGTTTCAAACTTTTTAAAGACGTTTTGATTCCTCTTTAAGGATATTGTAAGTCAAATTTTTCTGTTGCTTGATTGTAATTGGAACCATTCTTTAATTTTTGACAAAATTGTTTTAAAGTTGGCATGCGTTATTTTAAATGAAGTTTTGAAAAGCTTCCTTATTTAGTAGAAACATGTCCGTTTGTAACGCACTACTTATTTCCTTTACCAATTTTTAAGCAAATTTTTACTTCGGATTTTCTTTTCTAAATAGAGTTTAACTTCCTCTTTCATCCTTGCTATAATTTTTATACACGCTTGTTTGAATATGAACTTTGAGAATTTTTGAACAAGCATTTGATTTTCTTCCGAGTTTTATGAATTACTTTTGGTTAAGTTGTGCACCTAACTATCTTTCTAAAATATTTGAGGAAATATTTTAGCTCTTAGCCAAACCCATATTCATTTTGTTTTAAAACTCTATATAATCTAATTCAACATGAAATTGTATTAAAGTAATGCCACATTTATACTTTTGTTATTCTTTTACAAGGTATTTGTTGCGCACCTTTTCCTTGGAAACATGAAATATGCATTCGAAAATATTTTAATTCTACTCTTAAGTCTTGTAAGCTCTGTTTTCAGTTTTAGGCATTCTCTTTTTGTAAATCTTATACTTCTTTGACTTGGCTTAATTTTGTTTCAAACGGCTGCATTGTCTTCTTCTTAATATTCCTGTTGAATTTCTTTTATTCGGGATCCTTTCTTAAACTTATGATTTGATTTTTGTCCCAACGTTCTTCATTGCTTGTATATCCTTGTTTACTTATGATCTTAGCAGTTCTTCAAATCCTTGTGAGTGTTGTCCTTGTCCCTTGTCCTTCTTTTCTGAGGTCTTGTATCCTTCTGAGAAAACTCGAGATTTGTTTTAATGTCATGTGCGACCTTTAGGTATAGCAAGCGATACGTTAGTTCTTTAAGACGTGGTTCGTGGATGTGAAAGGCGAAGCTTGTAAGTGTGCGATGTCACGGAATGTTGTAGAGCTTTGTTTTACACAAAAAGTTTTATTGATATTGGGCTTGTGACCGGTAGTGATGTGCGACGTGATTGATGAGGTTGAGAACTTATGGATGAAGTGTTCGATGGAGTACAGTTGGGAGTTGTGATGGTGAGCTATGTTAAAGCCCTTGATGTTGACACCATGTAACCTCTTTGTTTTGAACCTATCTTGTAATTTCTGCTTTATACGACACTCTTCCCTTATATCTAAGTCTTATGCCTTATCCGGTATTTAAGAATTTATATATATGCCAAGATCTGTTGCTCTTCTAAAGTATTCGAAAGTAAAGTATTAAAGCTATGTAATATCTTGTGTATTCAATTTTCAAGGATGAAAATTTTGTAAGGTGTATAGAATGTAAGACCCAAAACTTTTGAAAAATCTTATTATGAGCTGATTTTAAATTTATTTATTTATGAGATATTTTATTTTCAGAAATTATTTCATTGAAAATAATTAAATCAAGTTTTGATAATTAAAATGAAGATTTTACTTAATTTCATGATTATTGAGTTATTTTCTCTATTTAAATTATAACGTTAGTAGTTATGAAATAATAAGAATTTTATATGATTTGGACTAAATAATTAATATTTTAGAATATTAATACTGCTATTTTGGAAAATAAAGAAATTAATTATATTATCTCTAATTCTTGGATTTGAACATTTTATTGAAAATAATTTGTAAAATTGATGAACAAATAGTATTTTTATACATTATTATTGTTGGATTACAATTTATTTCTAATTACTATATTATCCCTATTTTATTTCAAATTACAAAACTACCCTTAAACCTAATTTTACCTAAGCCCTAATTTCCGCAATTTACAAACCCTAACCCCCTTTTCCCCTTCAACGTAAACACACTCACACAAAACAAACACACACGCAGAGCCAGAGGGAAAANGGGGCTCATCACCATCACCGTCGAGCATGAAGGGTGGAGAAGACAGATCTCGCGTCCGAGAGAGAAGAAGAGTTTCTGTCCGTGCTATTGCCTCCATTGCTGCCAATCTGCTACTATTGTTGCTAGGACTCATCGTGGGAACCGTTGCCGTCGCTGTTGTGCCCTTGTGCTGTCGATGGAAGCCACCACCATCGCCTGAGAAGAACCTGATGAGAGAGAGGGAGCTTGCAGAGAGGAACGCGAAGTAGTAGCCTCCGTGTCACGCCGTCGATTTGTCACCGTGTTGTTGGGCTGTTGCCACCAAAGGTCCGTCGCCGTGGGTTGTTTCTGCCGTCAGCACTGCTGTTGAAGGGAGCTTGCCGTCACAGTTCAATCACCATTGAGCTTGAAAGGAAGCGCCACTGATGTACCCGACAACAGCTTTCCCCTGCCTTCCCAATTCCATTCTTGAAACTGTAACACTCTTGCTTGTGCTCTACTTCCCGATTTTATTTCTCTATATTTTTATTCTGGATAAAATAGTGTATGTTCCTGTTTAGTACTGCCGTCGCTGTCGTCAATCTGGATCCTAGCTCGCTGCTGCTGATGATGGTAAGCCAAACTGTCATCCTTGATGCTGGAGAAGGACACCGGAGTTGCTATTATGGTTCTGATGCAATTCGTCCCTGTCTCGGGTCACTGTTGTCTTCTGTTCTGCTTCTGCTTCTAGTTGTGCCGGTATTGAAGTAGTTGCCGCTCCATCATTCTATTTTTCCATAACTGCAGTGAGTTCCTAACTAAAATTCTTATTGTTATTGTTGCTATATGCTTGTTGAGGGTTTTGGGTATTCACGACTTAGGGTTGAACCATTGTAACTATGGAGCTGTTTTTGATGGTGTTGTTGCAGAGAGTTTTCAATGTAACTAATGCCACTGCCGGTGCTAGTTCGGTTCGAGTCTATTTTTGTGACTGAGTTAAAACAAGAGGGGTTTGCTGTGTTTAATTATCAAATTTCGACACTTTAAGGTAGGGGTTTTTATAGAAAGCTATTTTATATCTGGAATTGTTATAAATGGATACTGATGTAAGAATTATATACTTTCTAGTGATTGTATAAGTCTTATGTATTGTCTGGCTGTTTTGGATGAATATGATTATATATTTGACTGGATTATTGCTTGGTTTTGATAAATGGATTGTTGCTGAACTGTTTCTTTAAAATTTTGGAAATGAGTTTAATCAGTTGATAATGATTTGATCTTGAGATGGTTTCCTTGAGATATGAAAATGAGATGAATGTTGGATTCAGCTTGCTTTTGAACTGATTTTGGGTTTTGGACCGTTGAAAAAGATTGTGGAGTGGTTTAGTTAGGACCTGGAAAGGGTGGCAAAGTCCAAGTTTTAGAGGAGCTGCTGCTGAAATTTTCATAAAAATATTAAACTTTGTTTGAAAAGTTATTTAGAAAGGCTTGGATTTGAGAAATTGTATTATTTGATTTATTAAAAAAATAGTTATGTTTTCGAGTTTAATTTATTTAAGGAAACTATATGTCTTAAGTTTGATTTATTTAGAAAGGAGTTACCTTACCATTTTTAAATCACTGAAGAAAAGTATTATGTTTTAATATTGATTTTTTTAATATAAAAAGGGCTTATGCTTTTAGTTAGACTTAAGGATTTCGTTCAGATGAGCTTTTAGTGATTTTAAATAAAATTGGATTTTTGATTGAATAATTGTGTTTGTGACATTTTGGAAGAAGTTAGAGAATTGGTTTTCAGAAGGAACCTGAAAGTGGTTTTGATTTAAATGAATTGGCTCCGTTTCAAGTGAATTGGTTTTGGATTGGGTTGGGAATTGTGACTTTATACGATTGGTTTTTATAATAAATTCTGTTTCTATTTACTTAAACCAAGAATCTATGATTTTAAGAGTTTCAATAAATTTTTAAGAAATTGAGATAGGTTATCCTTCCCTAAAGACTTGAGGCTCTGCTGAGGAACTTTTTTTACTGAATCCTATTTTAGAATGAATGATTTTGAATCTCTCGGAAAGGGCTTTTGATTTGGCGTGGTTTCTGAAATGTTTAAAAAAAATGTTGTGGAGAGTGGCCTTACTTATAGAAAGAGAAATTTTACGTTTGAGGAGAAGTGGCTAGCCACCACGTGCTTCGTAACCACGTTTTAAAAAAGGGGGGGATTTATGTTTGAGGAAAAGTGGTTTATGAGCCTGAAATGATTTGAGGAATGGGAATTTTAAAGCCAAGGCTGGAAAGAATTAATTTTTGACTTCAAAGTAAAGTGGCGTAAGAAAAAGTGATTTATGACTTGAATGATGATTTTATGAGTTTTATGATGTTGGATGGTGGAAGTGCTATTATGTTATGAGCTAGAATGGCTGTGTATGATAATGAATTATGGCTGATTGTGGTATATGTTATGAGCCGGAATGGCTGTATATGATAATGAATTATGGCTGATTGTGAAATATGTTATGAGCCGGATGGCTGAGTATGAATATGGATAGTTATTGAGTTGATAAAGTGATTGTTGCACTTCCAACTATTTGATATACGAGTTTTCTTGGGTAAAAGCAGTGGCTAGCAACCATGTGCTCCAGGTTGGGACTCGATACTCTGCTGACCCTATGTCGTAAGTGTGGCCGGACACTGTGAAAGTTCCGGATGAACTTGCCCCCGTGGATAAACACCAGTGTGGGTGTTGTGTGATTATGATTATGATTGTGAATAACTCGAGTTGGGGATGCACGACAGAGGGACAGTCCAATGGTTAGCTACCAGGACTTGTCGGGTTGGCTTTATAACCGACATATGAGACTCATCAGCCACTAGGACAGGCATTCATCATTTGCATCTATCTAACATTGTTTGCGTGTGTATATTGTACTTGGTTTGCCTATGTGATTAATTGTGTTTAATTGCTAACTGCTCTACTTGAAGTAATTGCTTGATTGTGCTTGAACCTTTTACTTGTGTCTATGACTGAAAAGTTGGTTGTAATGTGGTGGATTGGCTGCTGTTTAGATTGTTTGGGCCTAAGGCCGTGATTGATTATGAGATGGGCCGAAGGTTATGTTTGGTTTTGTGTTTTTGGTTTAGAAAGGTATGAAAAACTAATCTGGTTCAGCATAGACTTAATGAACCTTTGCTTGGAACAGCTTGGTCATTCATACTATGTAAGGAAAAATTTCAAAAAGGCTTTTGGTTTATTTTATTGAGGAATTAACAACTTTCTCTTTCAGAGAGGATTTTGGATTTCTGATATTAACCCTTTAGTTTTGGAAAGATGCATAAGACGATTATTAATCACTGTAACGATTTTACCTTCACGTATCCTATTATAGTAATTCTCAAACATCCTCTACTGGAACCCTTTCGAGGATGATGTTCTCACCTCCCTACAAATTTTCCTTTTCAGGATATGGACGCAGAAGTCACAAAGAGTTTAACTAGTTGCTGTTGTCGTGATGTGTTGTATTGCTTTAGTTATTATTTATTGTTCCCTCGCCTTTATCTTTATACATTCTGTAAGAGGAATAGGAATTGTATTAGTTAATGCTTGTAAAATTATTAATATATATATATATATATATATATATATATATATATATATATTCTTTGTGAGTTTTGTAAGTTGTATTGTATGTATTGATGTATGTTACCTAACAAAAAGTATTTTGGAGCGGCTATACGGTTTAGAGTTTTAAACAGGCTCATATTTTAGTATTAGATATTATAAGAGTCATCATAATACCCAATTATCAGAGGCACAGCCAGAAGCGTGACATTTTGGTAGTTAGGATGTTACATCAAGCCTTTTAATGAGATTTTAAGGTAAAAAAAGTTGCCAGATGAGTGGAAAAATAGCACTTTGGATTCTATCTACAAGAATAAGGGGATATACAGAGTTGAAGAAACTATAAAGGGATCAAACTCATGAGACATACCATGAAGTTATGGGAAAAGGTGATAGAATGAAGGATGAGACAAGAGACACAAGTAACAAAGAACCAATTTGATTTTATGCCAGACAAATCTACCATTAAAGCTACATATATACCTGTTAAGAAGGATGATGGAGAGGTAATGTAGTAATAAAATAGATCTACATATAGTGTTTATTGATTTGAAAAAAACATACAATAGGGTGTCAAGGGAGGTCTTATGGAAGGTTTTGGAAAGGAAGAGAGTAAGAATCACATATATTCGTGCAATTAAAGACATGTATGTTGGGGCTACAACTAGTGTAAAGACTCAAGGTGGTGTGACAGAGGAATTTTCTATTGATATAGGATTACACCAAGGATCATCCTTAGGTCCATACCTTTTCACATTAGTCTTAGAAGTACTCACAGAGCATATCTAAGAGCCTGTGCCATGGTGCATGTTTTTTGTCGAAGATATCGTCCTTATGAGAGAGTCAAAGAAAGACCTAAATAACAAGTTAGATTTATGGAGAGAAGCTCTAGAAGTGTATATCCTGCATATAAGCCGTAGCAAGACGGAATATATGGAATGTAAGTTCGGCCACCAAAGGAAAAACCCTAATATAGAGGTGAAGATTGGAGCAAACATTCTACGAAAAGTTAAAAATAGGGTAAAGTATACTTTTTATCCCTGAAGTTTGACAAAAATTTTAAAAATACCCCTAAGTTTTATTTTGTTTCAATTTTGTCCCAAAAGTTTTTAATTTGCATCAAATATACCTCTACTGGCTAAATTTTCAAAAAAATTAAGATCAATCTAACAATAATGCATGAAAATTATGCTTGATTTGCTTGTGTTGAGGGTTGTTCTTATGAAATTGTTGTTGAATTGGTCTTAAATTTTTTGAAAAATTAGCCATTAGGGGTATATTTGATGCAAATCGAAAATTTCTGGGACAAAATTGAAACAAAATAAAATTTAGGGGTATTTTTGAAACTTTTGTCAAACTTCAAGGATAAAAAGTATACTTTATCCATTAAAAATATTAAGTACTTTGGGTGCATTATACAGGATAATAGAGAGATTAAATAGGATGTAAATCATAGGACCCAAGCAGGTTGGTCAAAATGGCAAAGTGCATCTGGTTTTATATGCGACAAAAAAGTGCCTTTAAAACTTAAAAGTAAATTCTAGCGCACTGCTAGCAGATCAGCTATGCTTTATGGTACATAATGTTGGGCAGCCAAAGGTGAGCATGAACATAAATTAAGTATGGCAAAGATGAAGATGTTGAGATGGATGAGTGGTTATACGCGATTAGATAGAATAAGGAACGAAGATATAAGAGAGTTGGAGTAGTCCCTTGAAAAAGATGGTAGAATCGCATCTCATGTGATTTGAACATGTGAGAAGAAGACTGACAGAGCACCTAGTCAGGAGGGTGTATGAGATAGAAGATGAACTGGTAGAGAAAAACCTAAGAAGACCTAAGAAGACCATCAGAATAGTAAAATAAGATCTATCTGTAAACGGTCTTTTTGCATTATAAACATACATGATAGAGTTTAATGATGTCATTTGATCCATATACCTAACCCCACTTATTGAAACAAGACTTCGTTGTCGTTATCATTATAATAACAGGTTAAAATTTGGCACAAACTGTTTCTATAGCGTCATTTAAAGAACGAGGGGCAACACAACAAAAAAAAAAAAAAAAAGAAAAATGAGACATCGAAGAAAAAAAGAAGAAAGAAACAAAGGAACTAACGCGTGAATAGTGAATACTACTCACGAATTAGCTGGAAAATATAAAGCACCGTTTGAATCCAGAATCTAATTAATAAGTTAGAACTAGTGGACTGACAGTAGTGCAGTGTTGGCAATTTTAGCTTCAATTATCAGAATGTGCCCATTGACACCTTGTTTTTACGACAGTTTTAGTTGTACGAGCTTTCTTTTTGTATTTATATATTCAAGAACCTTTTCTCAATTAATATAGTTTACAACTAATTAGGTCAAAATGAGTGATGTTAGATAGTCAAATATTAATTATAATATAAAAATATCATATAAAAATTTTTATTCTCTTAATAAGTAAGTGATATATATTTTTTTTATTATTTATTTTTTTTATTATCTACTATTTTTTTGTGTGTTTAAAGTCATTAATATTTTTTTTAAAATCAATTTCAATTTCTTCCAAATTAAATCTTTAAAATTTCTCAATCATATTATAACCTATTAAAATGTAATTTTTCTGCAGAAATTATGGAGGTTAAATTTAAAAATTTTAATAACTTCTACTATACAACTCATATTTTACATATAAACTATTAGAAAATAAAAAATAAAAACTAAGATATAAACAAAAATTAAAAATAAATTTTTAAAAATAATTATTAACTCGTCATATTAAAATCAATAAATAAGCATATATATAAATATTAAATAAAAAATATTAAAATAATTAAAATCATGACCTATTAGTGTACATATGAGATAATTTGAAAAATATAATAAGACACATAGTTTAAAATTTGGTAATATTAATTATAAAAATTTATTAATTATAGACATCATATGTATGAAATTATAAATATTATGAGTACAAAATTATAGATGTTATTAATATGAAATTATCGGTGTTATGCGTATGAATTTATGGATGTTATGAGTAAATTTATCAATTGAATAAATTAATTTAAAAATTTGACATTTTTTCAAATTCAATTATGAAAAAATTTAAAAACATCTGTATTAATTTGATAGTTACTTATGTAATAACTAAAAAATAATGTGTATAGATGTAATATCTAATAAACATAAATTTAATTTTTAGAAGTTAGTTGAATGTAATTATGGATGTTATGTATGTGAACTTATGAATGCTATGTGTATGAACTTAATTAGTACAGTATAATGATAGATGCACATAAAAAAAATTAAATCAGTTTGTTACCATACCTCGTCAGTATGATTTTTCGTATTCTCGAAAATTGATTGACGGACAATAATCTCATTGGGTGAGTTTGTCTGTTGTTCAAATTATTCTTCAACTTCTTCTTATAAATTTCCTTGACCTATTCCAATTGTGCTTATAATTGAAATAGAGTTGTGATTTTTAGCTGGAGGGAATAAACAACTTTCATGATCCAGATTAACAATGAGATAAAAAATCAAAATATTATTAAATTATATAAATGAAATAAATTATGAAAAATTTGGCTAATTATGGTTAAAAAATTTTTGTTACCAAATTTTTTTTTATCAAAATTAGGTCATTTTTAAGGTTATAATCAATAGTTTAAGATAGAAATAAAACACGCATGCTTTTACATCAACTTAGTGTGGACGAGGATGGGACTTAATTTGATTCGGATTTGGTTTAATATTTTTATTAGATTTATTTCTTTGAATTTAGCTCTAAATTATTTTCAAATACATCAATTTAAATTTTGGTGTTTTTTAATTTTCATATTATAAAAAGAGTAGTATTTTTTACCGTTATTGAAAATTTGTGTTATCCGCCAATGTGAAAAACAGTTTAAAACAAATCGGACTGTCAGTTTTCTATTCACCACAAATTGGAGAATTTGTATTAAATGAAAACTGACCCTTATATTTGCTTATGCGGAGTACGGTTGAATAGAGATTGCACAAACGAGATTGAATCCTCAAAATTGATTCTTAGGATTTATCACTGAAGAATAATCGACGGACAAGGTTGGATCAAAGAAAACGGACGGTGAGGAGATGTATCAAAATTGAAAGAGTACATAAAGAGTACACAAAGAAAAAGAATACTTTGTTATGTATTTTTTGATTGATTGAATTATAAAACTAAAACTAAATATATATAGAGTATTGTCTACGAAGGATAAAAGCAAAGATAAGATAAGAAGGTAACATAAAGATATAAGATAATAAAGGCTAAAATTAAAACTGAATCTATGTATTCTGTTGGGCTGAATTTGTTGGCCGTGAGACTTCTTTATTGTTGTCATGGGCTAAGGTAGAAGAATGGTTTAATATGCCCCCGCAAGCTGTAGGATGAAAGATATCGAGAACTCCAAGCTTATTGAGATTAAGATGGAAGAGTTGAGGAGACAAAGGCTTTGTGAAGATGTCAGCTAATTGCCCAGACGAAGGAATGGGGAGAAGTTTCATCACTCCAGCTTGAACTTTTTGTCGAACCAAGTAACAATCGACCTCTAAATATTTGGTCCGTTCATGAAAAACTGGATTAGCAGCAATATGAAGAGCACTTTGATTGTCACAATATAAAACTGGTGGGCGGATAGGAGAGATGCATACAAATTGTAACAGATTTAGTATCTATTGAAGTTCACAAGTTGTGTTGGCAAGTGCACGATATTCTGCTTCAGTGGATGAGCGGATAACGATGGTTTGTTTCTTGGTCTTCCAAGAGACTAAAGAGTTGCCTAAGAAGAAACAATTGACTGTTAAAGATCGTCGAGTGTCAGGACATCCGGCCCAATCAGAGTCACTGAAGTCGAGAAGCTGAATTTCTAATTCTCTTGAAAAAAAAGTCCTTTGTCGGGGCTAGTTTTCAGATATCGTAACACATGCTTGGCAGCTTGAAGATGAGATTCAGTAGGAGTTGCCATAAATTGACTTAATTGTTGAGTGGCATACATGATGTCTGGTCGAGTAGTAGTAAGGTAGATAAGACGCCCAACTAAATGGCGATACACAGAAGGGTCAGATAGCAAGGGACTTTTGTCTTGATATAGTCTTGTGGAACTATCCATTGGAACAGAGGCAGGTTTAGCACCTAATAAACCAGAATCCTCCAAAAGATCAAGACAATATTTTCTCTGAGATGAGCAAATTTCCTATGCTAATTGAGCTACTTCAATACCCAAAAAATATTTTAAAGGACCCAAATCTTTAATTCGAAAGTGTTGGTGCAAATAGACTAGAAGTATAGAAATTTGAGCACCAGTAAATTTAACAAATAGACTATAACCAGATAAGGTCTGCTGATATCCATGAGATAGCAAAAGATGAAAAAGTTTGTCATACCACATACGACTAGATTGTCGTAAACCATACAATGACTTTAGTAACTTGCAGCATTGATTTGGACGAGGAGATGTGAACCCGGGTAGCAAAGTCATGTAAACATCTTCAGAAAGATCCCCATGTAAGAAAGAAGGTTTGACAACAGGAGAGAAGGTTTCCAAGAAATTAACACCTTCAGTCTGGGTGAATCCTTTGGCCACAAGGCAAGTCTTATATCGATCAACTGAACCATCAGGCTTGCGTTTGATACGATAGACCCATTTACAGCCAACCAGTTTAACACCTGCAGGACAATCAACAAGACGCCAAGTTTTGTTCAACTCAAGAGCATTCAGCTCATCTTTCATAGCACTACGCCAATTGGGATGTTGATTGGCTTCTTTAAAGAACTTTGGCTCAACGTCAGAATGTAAAGATAATAGAAACTTTTTATGTGAAGATGAAAGAGAAGAAAAAGACATGACTGAAGATAAAGGATACCTGCACTTTGAGGGAGATTAATTTGTAGAGGTGAGAGAGGAATTGCACAAGTAATCAGAGAGATATACTGGAGGTCAGTGAGGTCGATCAGAATGACGAGGATGGAGTTGCTCAGGTGGTGAGGAAGGTGACGGGGGATGAGGAGGTGATGGTGGACTAGTGTCTAGTGCGGAAGAAGAGGAGGGTGTGAACCTCGAAAGAAATTCGGTTGTCATGAATTCAAGTTGGTTAGGACACGATAGTGAGGAAGAAGAAAAGGTTGTTGGAGAAAATAAAGAATTAGATGGAGTTGGGTCAATGGGTATGGGTGAGGGTTCAACTGGAAGGGTTGGTATTTTTGGGTTATGTGTGTGGACAGAAAAATTGTTTGGTTCAGAATTTGTTGTTGGGTTGGAGGGAGAAATTGGGTCATTTGTGTGGATGATTAAATAAAATCTCAAATGGTGTTTGAAAATTAATTGCAGAGGATGGAACTCTATTAAGCAAATAAACAGCATGTTTAACAGCATAAGACCAAAAAGATAATGGTAAATTAGATTAAAACATAAGAGCACGAGCTATATTTAAAATATGTTGATGCTTGCGTTCTACCTGTCTATTTTGTTGAGGAGTTTCAACACAACTACGTTGATGAATAATGCCTTTGGAAGCATAAAAATCATGTAAAATAAATTCTGGTCCATTATCGGAACGGACAGTTTTGACTTTAGATTTGAATTATGTTTCAACTAAAGCAATAAAATTCTTTACATGATTTTGCATTTCTCCTTTTGATTTTAACAAAACAACCCATGTAAAGCGACTAAAATCATCAACGATAGTTAAGAAATTTTTATGATTATGAATAGAATTTTGTCGAAAAGGGCCCCAAATGTCAAAATATAATAAATCAAAAATTGCATTAGCTTTATTAAAGCTTTGAGAAAATGAAAGTTTCTTTTGTTTAGAAAAATGACAAATATCACAAGTTTTATCACAATGCATAGAAATAAAAGGAAATTGCTTATGTAAATAATTAAGTCTTTGTTCAGAAAGATGACCCAAACGAAAATGCCATAGCTCGGATGGTGTAATGGCTGATTTTGTTTTGATAGTATGAATGGAATGTAAAGTTGATAGAGTGTGAGTGAGAGTACTATCAACAACATACAATCCTTCTCTCATTCTACCCAAACCAATCGTCCTCAAAGTGTTGACCTGTAAAGCGCAAGAATAAGATGAAAAAGTGAGTTGACATTGAAGATTGGAAGTAATTTTGGATATGAAAATAATGTTAAAATTAAAGTAAGGCAGATAAAGAACATATTGAAGGATTAAGGATGAAGAAAATTGCACAACACTCTTATAGGAAGCAGTGACTTTAGTGTTATTTGGTAAGTGAATGATAATGGGAGAGACTTTGTAATATGAAATAAACCAAGATAAGTTTGATGCAATATGGCCTGTGGCACCAAAATCAATAATCCAAGAATTTAAAAAGGTATTTTTGTTGGAAAAATTATTTAAAATAGAAAATGTGTTTAAAGAATAAAGATAATGAGTACTCGGACTAGGGCAAAAACCCATTTTGATTTGATGAACCATTATCTCTATATTCTGAAGAGAGAGACTCGGCCTTTTTTGAGAAGTGCTATGAGAGGTTGTTGTTGGGCTAGTGAGAGGTCCAAAATTGGGTTTAGATTGGGCTGCTGGGTATGCCCTTCAACATGACCTAGGGCTGCCCTCTCATCATAAACTGGAGGGGCAGTGACAGCAGCGGAGTGATGTTGATTACCAGGGTGACGTGGATGCCCTGGCGGGTACCCATGTTTCGAATAGCAGACTTGAATCGTATGGCCACTATGACCGCAATGCATGTAGAACTTAGAAGAACCACCACGTCCCGCGCTGGAGGGGAAACCACCTGATGCACCACTATTTCGTGGTATATTTTATGCTTAATTGAGTAGATTTTATCACCTTTTTCCACATTTATTCAATGAAATAGCATGGTTTCAAGACTTTCTCCTGATTTGTGCTTAAGAGTGAAAACATACTTTTTATGCCTTTAATTTGCTAATTTTAATTCACCCTTGATTCCACTAGATGCCTTGATTTGTTTGTTAGTGATTTCAGGTTGAAAAGGCTAGAAATGGATCAAAGGAGTGAAGGGAAAAGCATGCAAAATAGAGATTTCATGGAAAATCAAAGATTTGGAATGCATTCACCGACGCGTACGCGTGACATGACGCATACGTGTGGAAAGAAAAATGTCAATCGACGCGTACGCGTGACCCATGCGTACGCGTCGACGTTCGCACGTGACCTCATTAAAGTGAAAATGTTGGGGCAATTTCTGAGCTGTCTAGACCCAAATCCAACTGCTTTCAGAGCCTATTACATGCAGAAATCAAGAGGAGTAAGGGGGAGAGCACATAGTTGAGTTTACATCATGCTTTAGTTAGTTTCTAGAGAGAGAAGCTCTCTCTTCTCTCTAGAATTAGGTTAGAAGTAGATTAGGATTTCTTAGATCTAGGTTTAATTCATACTTTGATTTATTTTTCCTTTCTAATTTCTTGTTCCTCTACCTTTACTTTCCTAGTTTTATACTTTACTTCTTGTACTTGTTTACTTTGTTGTTGATGCACTCTTGTTCCTTTTATTTCTTTTTAATGTAATTTATGTTTGATTTCTTTTATTGTTGATTTGAGTTGTTGTTAATTCCTTGCTTCGAGTAGTTGTAGATCTATATTTCTTGTAATTTTATCTTGCTTTCCTTTTATGCCTTCCAAGTGTTTGATTAAATGCTTGGAAGGATGTTAGAGTAGATTTTTATGTTCTTGACTTGGGATGATAACTTAGGTGAAATTGAGTTGCTAATGTCCAAGTCTTGTAATTAGTGTCCATTGACTCTAGCTTTCACTAAGTTAATTAGTGAGTGGCTAGTACTTATGGATTAGGATTGGTGTAGCTCATTTGACTTTCTTTTACTTGTTAGAGGATGACTTAATGAGATTGATCCTTGCGATTATCATGTTGTGGTCAGTAACAAGGATAAAGATCCTTAACCGTCAACCCTTACCAAGAACTTTTTATCATTTGAGTTTCATTTACTTTCTTGCTATTTACATCTCATGTCCTTTATTCAAAACCCCAAAATACTTGTCCCATAACCAATAGCAAAAACACTTCCCTGCAATTCCTTTGAGAGACGACCTGAGGTTTGAATACTTCGGTTTATATTTTTATTGGGGTTTGTACTTGTGAAAAACAAATTTTTGCATGAGAGGATTTTTTGTTGGTTTAGAACTATACTTGCAACGAAAGTTTATTTGAGAAATTCTTTACCAACGAAAAATCTCGCTCATCACCACCGCGACCCTTGCCGGAGGAAAAGCCATTGCGATCGCGACCGCGACTTTGTGAGGGGTGCCATGAATCGACGGCGGCAGTGATGGAACGTGGATCATCTAGAATCCTAGCGGCAACTTGTAGCTATCATTCATGTTGGATGACCAATGCAAAAACTCTAGTTGCTGGAGGTAATGGGTCTAGGAGAAGTACTTGAGATCGCACCACCGAAAACCGTTTATCTAATCCCTTAAGAAAGTGAATTATGAAATCTTGTGATCTGTGAGATGTTGCTGGACATGAACAGACCGGAAGAGGGTGAGAACTGACGAGTTCCTCCTAAAGAGACTTCAGTGACGTGTAGAACTCGGTGATAGACAGAGTGCCCTGCTTAAGTGCATAGATTTCTTCTTGCAACTCAGCAATTCGGAGAAGATCACTCTGAGCAAATCGTTCTTTCAAATTGGTCTGTCCAGACAGAGGAGGCAGTGGCAAAATAGATGACACTTTGGGTTATAGAAGGGGACAAAGAATGGACCACCAAGATAAGACCAAGTTGTTGCAACGTTCCCAAGCCGAGAAGAGAGGATTGATAAACTCCAATTTTGTGGTTTATCTTGTGTTGATTTTAAGGGATTTTATCAACTTTTCTCACATTTATTCAATGAAATAGCATGGTTTTATAATTCTCCTTTAATCTATGCTTAAGTGTAAAAACATGCTTTTTAGGCCTTTAATTTGCTAGTTTTAATTCACCTTTGATTCCACTAGATGCCTTGATGTATTTGTTAGTGAATTCAGGTTGAAAAGGCTAGGAATGGATCAAAGGAGTGAAGAGAAAAGCATGCAAGTGGAGAATTCATGGAAAATCAAAGATTTGGAGTGCATTCATCGATGTGCACGCGTGGCAAACGCGCACGCGTGGAGATGAAGTTGCATGGCGACGCGTACGCGTGACATGACGCGTATGCGTGGAAAGTAAAATGCCAAGCGACGGGTACGCGTAACCTATGCGTATGCGTCGCAGCTCGCATGTGACTTCATTAAAGTGAAAACGCTGGGGCAATTTCTGAGCTTCCTAGGCCCCAACCCAACTGATTCCAAAGACTATTTCATGTAGAATTGAAGATTGGACAAGGGGAGAGCACTTAGATTAGTTATGATGAGCCTTTAGTTAGTTTTCTAGAGAGAGAAGCTCCCTCTTCTCTTTAGAATTAGGTTAGGATTAGGTTAATTCTTCTTAGATTTAGGTTTAATTTCCTATTTTCATCTTGTTTCCATTTCAATTTCTTGTTGTTACATCTATGCTCTCTTAGTTTTCTTGTCAAATTCCCCTTTGATGTCTCTTTTATGTTGATGCACTATTGTTGGATTTGGATTTTCTTTTAATGCAATTCATGTTTTATATTCCCTTGTTGTTTAATTGAGTTATTAATTCCTTGCAATTGGGTAGTTGTAGATTTAATACTCTTGTTGTCAAATTACCATGCTTTCCTTTTATGCCTTCCAAGTGTTTGATAAAATGCTTGGAAGGATGTTAGAGTAGATCTTTGAGCATTCTTGGCTTGGAAAAAGGAATTAGGCAATCTTGAGTCATTAATACCCAACTCATGTTGGTGATCTAGGGTTGTTAGTTAATATTATTTCCATTGACTCTAATCTCTTGCTAGTTCAATTAGTAGGTTGATTAGGACTTTTAGATTGAGATTAACTAGACCTATTAGACTTTCTCTCATGTGAAGATAATTTTGTACCTTCTTCCATTGTTAGAGATGACTAAATAAGATAAGCTCTTGATAAATATTGTATGATCATTAATGACTAGGATAGAAAGCTTAACTCTCAACCATTGCCATGAATGTCTCTCTTAAGTAATTGTTTTTTTAATTGTTTGATTTACATTTCTTGCACTTTTATCACCCCACCCCTTTTGATACCATAACCAATAATATGCATACCTCACTGCAACTCCTTGAGAAGACGACCCGAGGTTTAAATACTTCGGTTACTTTTATATTGGGGTTGGACTTGTGACAATCAAAACACTTTTAAACTTTGATTGAGTATTATTTGTCGGTTGGAAACTACACTATCAATGAGATTATTTCTCTTTTACCGAGAAGAAATTCTTAGCTGACGGTAATACTCTTTCAAGTTTTTGGCGCCGTTGCCGGGGAGTTGCAGTGTGGTTGTTATGTTATTGTACATATGTCAATATTATGAATAGTTTACTTTTTGTTTGTTTGCTAGTTTTGGTTTAGGAGTTTCTTTTCTTTGTTTTCTATTAGATTTTGTTTTTGATTTTCCCTTCTCACTATGAACTCTCACTCCTTCGGCTATGAGTTTGGTTCAAATTATGTTGTAGGGAATGGAAACTACAATGACAACATGCATCAAGGTTGGAACAACCAAAGATGGGAGGAGCCTCAAAGAATTGATCACTCTTCGTGGCAACAACCTCCGGTTTTTTATAGGTATAACTCCACCCCTAATGCATACCAATCTAATGGATGTGGTGACCCTCGTTGTGGTTGTCAACAACCACCGCCACATGCCTATGAACCACCTCCTCAACCTAGTTTTGAATCACCATACTCACAAGCCCCATACCACCAACCACCTCCATATGACCTTAATCCTTATCCACCATACCAATCACCTTATAAGCCATATGAACCATACATGGAACCACGACAATTCCAACACAATTACTCCCAAGAAACACCTCCATATACACCATCACCATACCCTTACCAGGATACACCACCTTCCAACTATGAACCCTTTCTCCCAAATAATGAACTCTCTCTTCCCACATCACCTCCAATGGATGAATCTCTCCATGCCTTCAAGCTAGCACAACAAAGAGATATTATATCTTACCTCCAAAGGCAAGAAGAGATGAAACAGGAGTTCAAGAAGATAGAAGCCGTGCTTGCCACCGTGGTGGAAGCCGTTCACAACATGGTCTCCTCCCGCCTAAGCCTATGTGATCAAGGCACTCCCATTGTTGAATGTGGAGAAGCAATCAAGGAGCATAGTGAGTGAGTGAGTTTGGTACTTCAAGGTGAAGAAGAGGAGTTTAAGCAAGATTTGCATCAAGAGGAGGAAGCCGAGGTTATCGATGTTAAGGAAGTGGATAGAGAGTTGAGGGAAATTGATCAAGAAGTGGATTCCATCATTAGTGATTTTTTGTCCACATTGATCAATCCCCTTGATGATCTTGTTAAGCCTTCTTTCATTGGACTAGAAAGCGATGTCAAGGAGGATATACAACCTCCAAGGCAAATGTTAAGTAATGAAGGATTGGAAGAAGTTGAGCAAGTGACAAGTCTTGTTATTGAAGATAATTTCACACCAACCAATGTGTTATTGGAGATTATTGAATTGCCCTCATTGTGTTGTGAATTTGATGTTGAGGAGGCTAACGCACAACCTCCGACACATGACTTAAGAAATGAGGAATGTGAAGGAGAGGTTGGTGAACAAGGAATTAAAATTGAAGATGCTTGTCAAGAGGTGGAGGAATTTAAAGAAGAGCACAAGGGAGAAGACCTTGCATTGTCAAAGTGTGGGGAGGTCCCCTTTCCTAAGTTTTTATCATCCTTTACACCATTCAAGTAGGTAAATCTTTTATCTCTAAGCTTTATCATTCCACTTGAATATGGGTTGCTTAAAACGGATGGTCAACTTAGAGCCTTCTATGGATTGAAGAGTAAAGGAAGGTTGTGTAGTGGTTGGCAAAATGATGTTAAGCTCATTAAGGTTGAACCCCCCCAAGGCTTAGGCCCCAAGGATGGAGGAATAATAAATTGAATGGGTCTAGGAGGATGTTTCGGTGTTCACTTGAGAATTTGGATCACTTGCAACTCAAATGGAATTGTCTTGATCAACATGAAGATGGGTGTAGAAATAAGGTTTGGGATCCAGAAATATTTGAAGATCAACTTCAGGAGCCCTTATCTTGTGTGGAACTTCATCAAAGCTTTGTGTTATTGATTGTGAATTTTGGAGCCTATTGGAAGTCCAAGCATTGGTGGGAGTTCAAGGATGAATTCAAGCACAAGCCACCTTGCCAAGGATCCTCCCAATGGTCCAACTTAAGGACTTTAAATAAAAGTGCTAGGTGGGAGACACCCCACCATGGTAACTTCTTTCCATTCTCTTGTAGATATAATCAATGAATGAATTGAGTTACCATTGTAGGTAGTTTTTCTTAACTTCTATACTCTTTACGTTGCTTTGATCGGTAGGTTGTTTGTTAGATTTATGTTTTGAGTAGAATAGTTGTTGTGAAATAGTGTTTGCTTAGAGTATAAGTTGTATTTGTTTTGTATGGAAAATTTTCAAAAGCAAAAGATTTGTTGTTAAACTTGAATTTTAGTTGCTTTAAAGTGCTTATAGCCCTTTCCTTTTATTCCTTTGTATATTTTGTTTTGGTTGCTAGGTTGTTTGTTGGTTTTATATTTTGAATAAGGATGATTCTTTGAATTTGATTTTTTGCTTGATCTACAAGTTTTCTCAAATTTTGTGAAAAGTCCTCAAAAACTCAAAATTCTTGTTAATTTGTATTTTGGTTGGTTTAAAGTTGTATTAAGCCCTATTTTCAATTTTCAAAAAAAAAAACTCTATTTTGGTATTGTAAAAAATATATATATATATATATGTGGGAAGTCACACGTACGCGTGACCGACGCGTACGCGTCGATACATCAACGCAACCCCCATACATTTTCCAGAGAGTTGTGCGAAACTGGCGCGGGAATTGTGCGTTTAGCACAATCTCACCCCACGCGTACGCACACCTCACGCGTACGCATCACTGTTCATTCTCTCCCTTCACGCATAAGCGTCATCGACGCATATGCGTCGATGCTTCTTTTGACCCACTGATGAGCGGATACTTTATACGCTTTTTGGCATTGTTTTTAGTATGTTTTTAGTAGGATCTAATTACTTTTAGGGATGTTTTTATTAGTTTTTATGTTAAATTCACATTTCTGGACTTTACTATGAGTTTGTGTGTTTTTCTGTGATTTCAGGTATTTTCTGGCTGAAATTGAGAGACTTGAGCAAAAATCAGATTCAGAGGTTGAAGAAGGACTGCTGATGCTATTGGATTCTGACCTCCCTGCACTCAAAGTAGATTTTCTGGAGCTACAGAACTCAAAATGGCACGCTTCTAATTGCGTTGGAAAGTAGACATCCAGGGATTTCCAGCAATATATAATAGTTTATACTTTGGCCGAGTTTAGATGATGCAAAAGGGCGTTGAACGCCAGTTCTACGCTGCAGTCTGGAGTTAAACGCCAGAAACACGTCACGAACCAGAGTTGAACGCCAAAAATACGTTACAACTTGGCGTTCAACTTCAGAAGAAGCCTCTGTACGTGTAAACTTCAAGTTCAGCCCAAGCACACACCAAGTGGGCCTCGGAAGTGAATTTATGCATCAATTACTTACTTCTGTAAACCCTAGTAGCTAGTTTAGTATAAATAGAACTTTTTACTAGTCTTTTAGACATCTTATGATCTTATGATTTTTTAGTTCATCTTTGGATCATATTGATCACGTTTGGGGGCTGGCCATTTGGCCATGCCTGAACCTTTCACTTATGTATTTTTCAACGGTAGAGTTTCTACACTCCATAGATTAAGGTGTGGAGCTCTGCTGTTCCTCATGAATTAATGCAAAGTACTACTATTTCTTTATTCAATTCAACTTATTCTGCTTCTAAGATATTCATTCGCACTTCAATATGAATGTGATGAATGTGACAATCATCATCATTCCTTTACGAATGCGTGCCTGACAACCACTTCCGTTCCACCTTAGATTGATTGAATATCTCTTGGATCTCTTAACCAGAATCTTCGTGGTATAAGCTAGATTGATGGCGGCATTCATGAGAGTCCAGAAATTCTAAACCTTGTCTGTGGTATTCCGAGTAGGATTCAGGGATTGAATGACTGTGACGAACTTCAAACTCGCGAGTGCTGGGGGTAGTGACAGACGCAAAAGGAGGGTGAATCCTATTCCAGTATGATCGAGAACCTCAGATAATTAGCCGTGCTGTGACAGAGCATTTGGACCTTTTTCACAAGAAGATAGGATGTAGCCATTGACAACGGTGATGCCCTTACATAAAGTTTGCCATGGAAAGGAGTAGGATTGATTGGATGAAGACAGCAGGAAAGCAGAGGCTCAGAGGAACGAAAGCATCTCTACACGCTTATCTGAAATTCTCACCAATGATTTACATAAGTATTTCTATCTTTATTTTCTGTTTATTTATTATTATTATTCCAAAACTCCATAACCATTTGATATCCGCCTGACTGAGATTTACAAGGTGACCATAGCTTGCTTCATACCAACAATCTCCGTGGGATCGACCCTTACTCACGTAAGGTTTTATTACTTGGACGACCCAGTGCACTTGCTGGTTAGTTGTGCGAAGTTGCGAAGTTATGTTTGGACCATGGTATTGTGCACCAGTTATTGGCACCATTGCCAGGGAGAGAACGAACAAAAAATTTTACAACCTCAGAGTAACAATTTCGCATACCAAGTTTTTGGCGCCGTTGCCGGGGATTGTTCGAGTTTGGACAACTGACGGTTCATCGTGTTGCTCAGATTAGGTAATTTTCTTCTTATTTTGTTTTCAAAAATTTTTCAAAAAAATATTTTCTTCCTTTTCGTTTTTCCCAATTAATATTCGAAAAAAATATAAAAAAAATATAAATCTTTTCAAAAATATATTTTTCTTCAGAATTTTTAAGAATGAATTCTAGTGTTTCATGAAGCATGTAGAAGCCTGGCTGGCTGTAAAGCCATGTCTAATTCTTTTAGACTGAGGCTTCCACTTATAAGTATATGAAGTTGGATGAAGTTTCAGCTGTTGTATGCCTGATTTGTATCTTCTAAAGCTTGGCTGGCTATTAAGCCATGCCTAACCCTCATATTGGAGCTTTAGACTAAGAGTACAAGATTCCTGGAATTCATATTAAAAATTTTGGAATCCTTATTTTTCTTTTTCACATTAATTTTCGAAAAATCCAAAAAAATCATAAAATCATAAAAATAAAAAAAAATTATTTTGTGTTTCTTATTTGAGTCTTGAGTCAATTTCAAGTTTGGTGTCAATTGCATTTTTTCTAAAAATTCTTTGCATTTTTTCGAAAATTCATGCATTCATAGTGTTCTTCATGATCTTCAAGTTGTTCTTGGCCAGTCTCCTTGTTTGATCTTCATATTTTCTTGTTTTGTGTCTTTTCTTGTTTTTCATATGCATTTTTCGTTTGTTAGAGTCCAAGCATTAAAGATTTCTAAGTTTGGTGTCTTGCATGTTTTCTTTGCATAAAAAATTTTTCAAAAATATGTTCTTGATGTTCATCATGATCTTCAAAGTGTTCTTGGTGTTCATCTTGACATTCATAGTGTTCCTGCATGAATCACATGTTTTGATCCAAAATTTTCATGCATTGAGTCTTCCCCTCTCTCATCATTAAAAATTCAAAAATCAAAAAAATATCTTCCCCTTTTTCACTCATAAAATTTGAAAATTTGAGTTGACTTTTTCAAAAATTTTTAAAATTTAGTTGTTTCTTATGAGTCAAATCAAATTTTCAATTTAAAAATCTTATCTTTTTCAAAATCTTTTTCAAAAATCAAATCTTTTTCATTTTTCTTATTTATTTTCGAAAATTTTAAAAATATTTTTCAAAAATCTTTTTCTTAATTTTATTTCATAATTTTCGAAAATATCATCAACAATTAATGTTTTGATTCAAAAATTTCAAGTTTGTTACTTACTTGTTAAGAAAGATTCAAACTTTAAGTTCTAGAATCATATCTTGTGATTTCTTGTGAATCAAGTCATTAATTGTAATTTTAAAAATTAAATCTTTTTTAAAACTAATTCTAATCATATCTTTTCTATCATATCTTTTTTTTAAATCTTATCTTTTTCAAAAATTTGATTTTCAAATATCTTTTCTAACTTCTTATCTTCTTATCTTTTTAAAATTGATTTTCAAATCTTTTTCAACTAACTAATTGACTTTTTGTTTGTTTCTTATCTTTTTCAAAACTACCTAACTAACTCTCTCTCTCTAATTTTCGAAAATCTCTTCCCTCTTTTTCAAAAATTCTTTTTAATTAACTAATTGTTTCAATTTTTAATTTTAATTTGCTTTCATTCCTAATTTTCGAAAATTACTAACCCCTTTTCAAAATTTTATTTTCGAAAATCCTCTTTCTCTCTCATCTCCTTCTATCTATTTATTCATCTACTAACACTTCATCTCACCCAAATTCGAACCCCCTCTTCCATCTGTGTTCGAATTTTCTCTTCTTCCCTTCTTTACATTGCATTCTTTTCTTTTTCTACTCACACAGGGGAACCTCTATACCTGGGTAAAAAGGATCCCTATTGAGTGTCCTTCTGACATGCTTTCAGAATGGACCATCCTGGATATATTCTATGATGGTCTGTCTGAATTAGCTAAGATGTCATTGGATACTTCTGCAGGTGGATCTATTCACCTAAAGAAAACACCTACAGAAGCTCAAGAACTCATTGACATGGTTGCTAACAACCAGTTTATGTACACTTCTGAGAGGAATCCTGTGAGTAATGAGACGTCTCAGAAGAAGAGAGTTCTTGAAATTGATACTCTGAATGCCATATTGGCTTAGAACAAAATATTGACTCAGCAAGTCAATATGATTTCTCAAAGTCTAAATAGAATGCAAGCTGCATCCAACAGTACTCAAGAGGCATCTTCTGAAGAAGAAGCTTATGATCCTGAAAATCCTGCAATAGCAGAGGTGAATTACATGGGTAAACTATATGGAAACACCTATAATCCCTAATAGAGATATCACCCAAATCTCTCATGGAAGGATCAACAACAGCCTCAACAAGGCTTTAATAATGGTGGAAGAAGCAGGTTTAGCAATAGCAAGCCTTTTCCATCATCCACTCAGCAACAGACAGAGAACTCTGAACAAAATACCTCTAATTTAGCAAACTTAGTCTCTTATCTATCCAAGGCCACTGTGAGTTTCATGAATGAAACAAGGTCCTCCATTAGAAATTTGAAAGCACAAGTGGGCCAGCTGAGTAAGAAGATCACTGAAACCCCTCCTAATGCTCTTCCAAGCTATACAGAAGAAAATCCAAAAGGAGAGTGCAAGGCCATTGATATAACCATCATGGCCGAATCCAAGAAGGAAGGGGAGGACGTGAATCCCAAGGAGGAAGACCTCCTGGGACGTCCAGTGATCAACAAGGAGTTTCTCTTTGAGGAACCAAAGGACTCTGAGGCTCCTCTAGAGACCATAGAGATTCCATTGAACCTCCTTACGCCCTTCATGAGCTCTGATGAGTATTCTTCTTCTGAAGAGAATGAGGATGTTACTGAAGAGCAAGTTGCCAAGTTTCTTGGTGCAATCATGAAGCTGAATGCCAATTTATTTGGTAAAGAGACTTGGGGAGATGAACCTCCCCTGTTCACCAATGAACTAAATGCATTGGATCAACTGAGATTGCCTCAGAAGAAACAGGATCCTGGAAAGTTCCTAATGCCTTACACCATAGGCACCATGACCTTTGAGAAGGCTCTATGTGACCTTGGGTCAGGGATAAACCTCATGCCACTCTCTGTAATGGAGAAACTGGGAATCTTTGAGGTACAAGCTGCTAAAATCTCATTAGAGATGACAGACAATTCCAGAAAATAGGCTTATGGACAAGTAGAGGACATATTAGTAAAGGTTGAAGGCCTTTACATCCCTGCTGATTTCATAATCCTAGATACTGGGAAGGATGAGGATGAATCCATCATCCTTGGAAGACCCCTCCTAGCCACAGCAAGAGCTGTGATTGATGTTAACAGAGGTGAACTAGTCCTTCAATTGAATGGGAACTCCCTTGAGTTTAAAACTCAAGCACATCCTTCTGTAAACATGGAAAAGAGGCACAGTAAGCTTCTCTCAAAACAGAGTCAACCAGAGCCCCCACAGTCAAACTCTAAGTTTGGTGTCGGGAGGCCACAACTAAACTCTAAGTTTGGTGTTGAACTCCCATATCCAAACTCTAAGTTTGGTGTTGGGAAGTCTCAACAATGCTCTGAACATCTTTGAGGCTCCATGAGAGCCCACTGTCAAGATATTGACATTAAAGAAGCGCTTGTTGGGAGGCAACCCAATTTTTATTTATCTAATTTTAATTTATTTTTATTGTTATTTCATGTTTTATTAGGTTCATGATCATGTGGAATCACAAAATAAATATAAAAATTGAAAATAGAATCAAAAACAGCAGAAGAAAAATCACACCTTGGAGGAGGATCTTACTGGCGTTTAAACACCAGTAAGGAGCATCTGGCTGGCGTTCAACGCCAGAACAGAGCATGGATCTGGCGTTGAACGCCAGAAACAAGCAGCATCCTAGCGTTCAGACGCCAGAAATGCACACTGAGGAAGAGCTGGCGCTGAACGCCAGAAACAAGCATCTGGCTGGCGTTCAACGCCAGAAATATGCTGCATCTGGGCGCTGAACGCCCAGAACAAGCATCAATTCGGCGTTTAAACGCCAGAATTGCATGCAAAGGCATTTTACATGCCTAATTGGTGCAGGGATGCAAATCCTTGACACCTCAAGATCTGTGGACCCCACAGGATCCCCACCTACCACCACTCACTCTCTTCCCTCTTCTCAATGTTCATCCTCTCTTCCCAATAAGCACTCTTCCCCAAAACTCTTCACCAATCACCTCAATCTCTCTTCCCTATCACTACTTCACCACTCACATCCATCCACTCTTCCCCATAAACCTACCTCATAAACTCCACCTACCTTCAAAATTCAAAATCAATTTCCCACCCAAACCCACCCTATATGGCCGAAACTAACCCCCCTCCCCTCCCTATATAAAGCCCTCCATTCTTCCTCATTTTCACACAACACAACCCTCTCTTCCCCTTCTTGGCCGAATACACCTCTCCCTCCTCTCCTCCATATTTTCTTCTTCTTCTTCATCTATTCTTACTTCTCTTGCTTGAGGGCGAGCAATATTCTAAGTTTGGTGTGGTAAAAGCATAAGCTTTTTGTTTTTCCATTACCATTGATGGCACCTAAGACTGGAGAATCCTCTAGAAAAGGGAAAGGGAAGACAAAAGCTTCCACCTTCGAGTCATGGGAGATGGAAAGATTCATCTCCAAAGCCCATCAAGACCACTTCTATGATGTTGTGTCCAAGAAGAAGGTGATCCCCGAGGTCCCTTTCAAGCTCAAGAGAAATGAGTATCTGGAGATCCGACATAAAATCCAAAGAAGAGGTTGGGAAGTTCTAACAAACCCCATCCAACAAGTCGGCATCCTAATGGTTCAAGAGTTCTATGCCAATGCATGGATCACTAAGAACCATGATCAAAGTAAGAACCTGAATCCAAAGAATTATATTACAATGGTTCGGGGGAAATACTTAGATTTTGGTCCGGAAAATATGAGGTTGGCGTTCAACTTGCCTATGATGCAAGGAGATGCACGCCCCTACACTAGAAGGGTCAACTTTGATCAAAGGTTGGACCAAGTCCTCATGGACATATGTGTGGAAGGAGCTCAATGAAAGATTGACTCAAAAAGCAAACCGGTTCAACTGAGAAGACTGGACCTTAAGCCTGTAGCTAGAGGATGGTTGGAGTTCATCCAACGCTCCATCATCCCCACTAGCAACCAATCTGAAGT